>NC_086111.1:17954749-18271357 GCF_963921235.1 Mobula hypostoma
GATACACTAGTGAAATTTAAGAGACTACTAGACAGGTATACGGAGGAATTTAAGGTGGGGGTTATATGGGAGGCAGGGTTTAAGGATTGGCACAACATTGTGGGCTGAAGGGCCTGTACTGTGCTGTACTGTTCTATGTTCTATGCCAGAGATACCATTTGCCACTTATCAGCTCATGTCTGCGACCTGCTCATTGCCAGCTCCAAGTAACATCAGTACCTCTGACATGTAGAATAATCAACCATTGATTATGCTGCCTATCAGATGCCATTGAAACCATTCCCCATGGTTCCTGTAGGTATCGGACAGGTAACACATAGAGTCACAGAGAAGTACAGCACAGAATCAGGCCCTTCGGCCCATCTAGTAGATACCAAAACTACTTAAACTGCCTATTCTCATTGACCTGCACCGGGACCGTAGCCCTCCATACCTCTACCATCCATGTACCTACCAAACTTTCCTTAAATGTTGAAATCAAGCTGGCATGCACCACTTGTGCTGGCAGCTCATTCCACACTCTCACACCCCTATGAGTGAAGATGCTTCCCCTCATGTTCCACTTAAACTGCTCACCTTTCACCCCTAACCTGTGACCTCTGGTTATAGTTCTACCCAACTTTAGAGGGAAAAGACTGCTTGCATTTACCCTATTGATACCCCTCGTAATTTTGTATACCTCTATCCAATCTCCTCTCAGTCTTCTACGTTCCAAAGAATACAGTCCTAACCTGTTCAATCTTTCCTTATAATTCAGGTCCTCCAGACCCAGCAACATCCTTGTAAATTTCCTCTCCACTCTTTCAACCTTGCTTACATCTTTCCTGTAGATAGGTGACCAAAACGGCGCACAGTTCTCCAAATTAGGCCTCACCAACACCTTATACAATTTCAGTATATTGATTTATCAAGGCCAGTATGTCAAAAGCTTTCTTTACAACCCTATCTACCTGTGACGCCGCTTTCAACAAATTATGTACCTGGAATCCCAAATCCCTTTATTCTGCCACATTCCTCAGTGCCCTACCATTCACTGTGTAAACACCTACCCTGGCTGGCCCTACCAAAGTGGAAAAACCTCACACTTGTTGGCATAAAATTCTACCTGCCATTTTTTAGCTCATTTTTTCAGCCTGTTCAGATCCCTCTGCAAGCCACGATAGCCTTTCTTATGCCCTGATCTAGGTGTCATCTACAAATTTGCTAATCCAGTTAACCATTATCATCCAGATTATTGATATAGATAGCAAACAACAAAGGATCCTGCAGCACACCACTAGTCTCAGGTCTCCTTTCAGAGAGGCAATCCTCTACTACCACTCTCTGGCTTCTCCCACAAAGCCAATGTCTAATCCAATTTACTACCTCATCCTGAATGCTGAGCAACTGAACCTTCCTGACCAGCCTCCCATGTGGGACCTTGTCAAATACCTTACTAAAGTCCATATAGACAACAACCACTGTCTTGCCTTCATCCACTTTCCTGGTAACTTCCTCAAAAACCTCTATAAGACTGGTTAGACATGACCTATCATGCACAAAGTCGTGCTGACTATCCTTAATTGGCCCATGTTCATCCAAATACTTATATATCTAGTCTCTTAGAATACCTTCCAACAACTTTCCCACAATTGATGTCAGACTCACCAGTCTATAATTCCCTGGTTTCTGTTTAGAACCTTTTTTGAACAGTGGAACAACATTGCCTATCCGCTGGTACCTCTCCTGTCGCAAGGATATTTTAAATAACTCTACTAGGGCCCCAGCAATTTCTGCACTTGCCTCCTGTAGGGTCCGAGGGAACACCTTGTCAGGATCTGGGGATGTATCCACGCTGATTTGCCTCAGGGTAGCAAATACCTTGTCCTCCGTAATCTGTACAAGGTCCATGAAGTTGATGTCACTTCACCTCAGTTCTATTGACTCTGTGTCCCATCACCTGAGTAAATACAGATGCAAAGATTTCATTTAACATCTCCCCCATCTGTTTTGGCTGCACACATGAATTACCATTCTGGTCTTCCTTTTGCTCTTAACATGCCTGTAGAACCCCTTAGGATTCTCCCTCACCTTGTCTGCTGGAGCAACTTCATTCCTTCTTTTAGCCCTTCTGATTTCCTGTTCTCTTGCATTTCTTGTACTCCATAAACACCTCATTTATTCCTACTTGTCTATACCTGGTTTGCAGCTCTTTGTTTTCTTAACCAGGGCCCCGCTATCGCTTGAAAACCAAGGTCCCCTGCACTTGTTATCTTTACCTTTTATTCTGACAGACTCATACAAACTGTGTACTCTCAAAATTTCATTTTTGAAGGCCTCCCACTTTCCAAGTACACCTTTGCCAGAAAACAGCCTGTCCCAATCCACACTTGCCAAATAATTTCTGATACCATCAAAATTGGCTTTTCTCCAATTTAGAAGCTCAACCCATAGAGCAGACGAATCTCTTTGCATATTTATTTTGAAACTAATGGCATTGTGGTCACTGGATGCAAAGTGTTTCTGTACACAAACTTCTGTCACCTGCCCTGTCTCATTTGCTAATAACAGATCCAGTATCACACGCTGTCTCATGTTGGGACTTCGAGGTGCTGATGAAGGAAAATTTCCCGAACACATTTGACAAACTCTATCCCAACTAGTCCTTTTACAGAATGGGAATCCCAGTACTATATCAACCTTATGTTTCTTGCAACAATCTGCGATCTCTTTACAAATTTGTTCTCTAAATCCCTAGGACTGTTGGGTGGCCTGTAATATAGACCCATTAATGAGTTCATACCTTTCTTATTTCTCATTTCCACCCATAACGCCTCACTAGTCGGTCCTCCAGTCTGTCCTGACGGAGCACTGCCGTGACATTTTCCCTGAGGAGTAACGCCATCCCTCCTCCTTTAATCCTTCCTGCTCTGTCGTGTCTAAGACAACGGATCCCCAGAACACTGAGCTGCCAGACCTGCCCCTCCTGCAACCAGTCTTACTAATGGCTACAACGTTGTAATTCCAGGTGTCGATCCATGCCCTGAGCCTTTCCTCTGATACTTCTTGCACTGAAATATTTGCCGCTCAAGCTTTTGATTCCTGACTATGTCTCCACAAGCCCTCCACCAACTGTTCAGGCACTCAAGTTCCCAGCCCCCTACAACTCTAGTTTAAACCCCACCGTGCAGCATTAGCAAACCTTCCCACTAGAATATTTGTCCCCCTCCAGTTCAGGTGCAAACCGTCCCTTCTGTACATGTCCCACCTTCCCTGGAAGAGAGCCCAATGATCCAAAACTCTTATGCCCTCCCTCCCAAACCAACCCCTTAGCCATGTGTTAAACTGTATAATCTTCCTAGTTCTGGCCTCCCTGGCATGTGGCATAGGAAGCAATCTGGAGATCACAGCCCTGGAGGTGCTGCCCTTCAACATAGCATGTAATTCCCTGAACTCCCAATGTGGAACCTTGTCATTTGTCTTACCCATGTCATTAGTACCTACAAGGACCACAACTTCTGGCTGATCACCCTCCCACTTAAGAATACTGAGGAGTTGATCTGAGTTGTCCCAGGCCCTGGCACCCGGGAAGCAATACAGCGGTGTGTCTCTTTTTCCCCTCTTTACTTCTGAGTCACAGAGCCAGACTCAGTGCCAGAGAACCGACCACTGTGACTTCCCTCTGCTTGGTCACCCCCCGCCCCCGCAACAGTATCCAAAGTGACAGACATTGTTGTGGGGGACGGACACGGGGGTACTCTGCACTGGCTCCTTAACCCCGTTCCCTGCACCTTGGGTGTAACTACCTCTCTATATGTCCTAGCACCCGTTCAACCTCCCAAATAATCTGGGATTCATCCAGTTCCAGCTCCAACTGCTTTACACGGACTGTTGGAGGCTGCAGCTGGATGTACTTCTTGGAGTTGTAGTTGTCAGGGGCACTGGGGGTCTCCCTGCCTTCCCAGATCCCGCAAGAGGAGTATTCCACTATCCTGCCTGGCACCTCTACTGTCCCAGCTGAGCAGATATAGAGAAAGGAAGGGGGAGAAAAACCTAACCTAGAGCGTTTCTTTAATTTCCTTTCTCTGACTGAAGGCTCTCTGAAGCACCGAAGAGCTAAAGCCTCAAGATCACCACTGTGACCGTGTCCCCTCATACGATGGCAATGTGACGGTGACCGCTAAGCTTGCGACTGCCTTCCTTTAATTTGCTTTTACTAATCAATCCCAAATGCAGATTGACCACTGGTCAAAGCTCAATCATGCTGTTGCGATCAGTGCTGCCTTTTTCTACTCGGGCAGTGGATCCGAGTGAAATCCATCATTTCAAACTTCCGATGCCCAGATTGGTCACTGGTCAAAGCTCTATTGTTAGATGCAGGATGATCTGATCCAGGTTTTTAAACTAAAAAGAAAGTAGTAGATGAAATTTCAAGTTCACATTTGAGGGTTGATGTTGAGAGGTGCCTTGTATTCCCAGATTTCAGATTTAGGTTCGGGTTCAGATTCAGAAGTACATTGAAACATACAGTGAAAAGGCTCATTCGCGTTAACAACTAATACACCCAAGGATGCGCCTGGGTAACCCACAAGTGTTGCCACACATTCCAGCACCAACATAACAGGCCAACCATGCTGCAAAGAATATTGAACCAGACAGAGCCTCCTCCCCTGGCTGCGGTTTACTGCAGCATCCAGCAGAGACTTTTATTGGGCATCCGGGTGGAATAGAGGGAGGAAGAGCTCGAGGTGCTGATTGGCTGTGGTTTTATTGATTGGCAGGGAATGTTTAAGGGGATAAAAGCTCCCAGCAACACAAAGGTCCGTGACTGACAACACACACAGAATGCTGGAGGAACTCAGCAGGCCAGGCAGCATCTAGGAAAAGAGTACAGTCGACATTTCAGGCCGAAACCCTTCAGTGATTCCTGCCTAGATGCTGCCTGACCTGCTGAGTTCCTCCAGCATTTTGTGTGTGTTGCTTGGATTCCCAGCGCCTGCAGATTTTCTCTTGTCGGTAACTGACAAGGCTCCTTTTAGCTACTCACGGACCTTGGGAAAAATTCCCTGTTCCTGTGGGATCCCGGTGAAGGGCCTTCACCCAAAACATTGACTGTCGGTTTCCCTCCGTAGACGTGACAAAGGACATCCATGGTCCAGGCTTGCCCTCCTTGCTTGAAGGCCAACGATGTGGTTGGGTGTCAAAGAACATCCTTGGATATCTGTCAGGCTGTCCCAGTCAGTATGTCCTGGGATTGGATGTCCATGGGAGCAGGAAGTATGTGGGCCAGTCAGCTGGTGAGCTCACGGTGCTAGAGCCTGAAGTTCAGGGTCTCATCATCATCTAGTCCACAGGTTGACATTGAAAACCAGAGACCAAAGGTCCATTGGATGTCCGGCCATTGAAGCCCAATGGCTAAAGCCCAGGAGGCCTGTCTTGGAATTGGATGACTCGCCGTGTGTGCGTGTGGTGGATAGAAGGGAGAAAAGAGACTTGTTTTGCTGTTTTGTCTTGTTGCATGTTCTGCCAAACATTGTGAATATGCTGTGCTGGATCCAGAAAGTGGCAATACCTGCGAGCTGTCCCACCACACCCTCAGGTATGTTGGTTTTAACTGAAAACGTTTCACTGTTATGTTTCAATGCACGTGTGAAAAATAAATCTGAAACTTGCTGACCTACTCCAGGAGCTGATACTTTCTGATCCAGGTTCCAAGGTCAGCAGTCCCTCATCTTCTCTCCTTCCTCACTCTATTCCGATGGGGTTGTGGACAGTCTGGCACCAGGGAGATTCTGCTTTCTCTGCTGCACCAACTGGTTTCCCTGGAGTCCAGGCTCAGGCAAAAGATGAGCTGGGAACAGCTGTAGCTTGATCACTGTCTGCAGTCTCTTCACCACTGAATCTCTCTGAAGGTGAAGGTCAGCTCTCCAGCTGACTTATTTACCAGCCAGTATAATGTGTGGGTAACAATGAGGGCTGTTTGGTAATGGACAAGGTTGTGGGAGCCCTGACATATCTATGGCTACACACCTAACACACCTAGTCACATACACGCACATTTAAAAGAGCAGTTGAAATCGCTGTATCAATGGAAACAGCAGACAAAAGGCACAATTGAGATGCAGTCAGAAGTGAAAGTGAGTGTCAACAAAATCACAGCACCTGGCCTGCCTGGGAGAACAATTTGTGTTACCATTGTGGTAGGGGCTCACGTAAACCAGACCAATGCAGGTTTAAAGGTGAAACCTGCAGAAAATGCAACAAAGTAGGACACATACAAAGGGCAGACAAAAATAAATGGACTGCACAGGGGAAAATAAGATAAAAAGTCAAGTTTCAGTTTCAAAAAGAGCACTAATCTGCACAATGTTGATGAAAAATCTGGTAATGATGAGAGTGACACAGGACTGAGAAGCTTTGAGATTTACAATGTAAAAACTAACTATAGACAAATGACACATAAAAGTTGCTAGTGAACATAGCAGGCCAGGCAGCATCTCTAGGAAAAGGTAGAGTCGACGTTTCGAACCGAGACCCTTCGTCAGGACTGACAAGATAGACAAGTGATATGGTTTATGCTAGAAGTGATCACAAAAATTTGTAGCACTTTACACAGCTTTGCAGTCAATGCAGTGTTTACCTTACCTTAAGCTCAACTCTTAAGCATCTTATCATCTACCTGCACTACACTTCTGTAATCGTGACACTATACTAGTGTTTAAGAATGGAACAGGACTCTCACTCAGCTGTTTCACTCATTCCACAAAATGAGTTTGAACAGCATTTCAAAGATACTAACTGCAGATATTCAACTACGCACTTATACTGGTGAAAAGATAAATCCTGTAGGAATGACATTTATAACAGTGAAATACAATAACCAACAAGCCACATTGGACTTTTATATGTTAAAAACAGGAGGGCCAAAATTGTGGGGCCATGATTGGCTGAGACAACTACAACTTGATTGGAGACTGATTCACCATTTGCTTTCCACATCCCCTGTAATAGAGTCAACTGAAAGTGAATTAAGGAAGGTGGATGATACTGCAGCCGTGTTCAAGGATGGCATTGGAACCTCAAACATATCAAGAGTAAAACAACGTTAAATGAAAATGCCACACTCAAGTTTTATAAAGCCCGTCTTGTTCCCTATACCATCCATGATAAAGTAGCCAGTGAGCTAGATTGCATGCAGACTGAATTATTTCTTTCCAAGGTTGAGTAGAGCCCATGGACAATGACAGTGGTCCCAGTAGTGAGGAAGAATGGGTCTATCAGGATCTGTTGTGATTTTAAGGTTACCATCAACCCAGTATTATAAGTAGATCAATACCCTCTGTGGATAGAGGATATCTTTGCAAATCTTTCTGGAGGAAAACACCAGCAAAATGGACTTCACTGAAGCCAGCCTACAGATGGAGATGGAAGAAGAGTCCAAAGTGTTTCTCACCATAAATACTCATAAAGGGCTTTATAATAGGTCTTTTCTGGGGTAACATCTGCACCTGCACTCTGGCAGAAAGCTACGGGCCAGGTGGTGCAAGGCTGCCCAGGCACTCAGTGTTACCTGGATGACATCATTGTTACCTGTAAAGATGACAAGGAACATCTCCAAAATCTCAAGGGAGGGAGGAGAAGATGGCGGCGCGAGGCAGCGCACGTAGCCTCTCCAGTGAAATGATATCATATTTGTTAAATAGGGGCCGTGCACAATTCTGATTTGATGGAGACAGCCGTGAGGGCATGGAGGAACATCTGGAGTAACTTCTGAAATGCCTGGTTCGCTGCCGCTGCTACTGTGTGATCGAGAATCTCCAGAGGGAAGGCCCCAAAATCCTAGGCTTTGCCTGCTGCTGGTGACCAAGGCTGGGGTCGAAGCAGTCAGCAGAGATGGTGCTCGGTGCTCGGTGTCGGAGGGCTGGTTGGAGCTCGAAGTTTTCGGACGACTCAGAGTCGGACTGTGGTCGGGCATGGCAGGGAGAGTTTTCTTCCTTCTCCAGTCTGCGTGAGATGTGGGACTTTTGAGAGACTTTGAACTTTTTTACCATGCCCATGGCCTGTTCTTCATCAAGTTACGGTATTGCTTGCACTGTTGTAACTATATGTTATAATTATGTGGTTTTTGTCAGTTTTTCAGTCTTGGTCTGTCTTTTCTGTGCTATCACACCGGAGGAATATTGAATCATTTCTTAATGCATTAAATGACAATAAAAGAGGACTGCGTGTCCTCATAATCTAATCTAATTCTGCTAATAAGATTAGAAGATTATGAGCTCAGAGCATGGCATGATAAGTGTGAATTCTTTAAACCAACATCACTTATTGTGGTCACACCATTGATGCACAAGTATTACACAAGTGTGCTGAGAAAATTCAAGCAGTGGTGGATGCTCCAAGGCAAAAGGATATGTCACAGTTGTGGCCCTTATTAGGATTTGTCAATTACTAGAACAGGTTTTTGCCAAACCTGCCTACTGAGCTCCACCCATTGAATTGATTTCTACAGATTAGGAAGAAATGACAATGGAGAAAGAAGTGTGAATTGACTTTCCAAAAGACAAAGGAAATGGTGACATCAGACATCGTACTCACACATTATGTTCCACACCATCTGGTGATGCCTCGCCTTATGGTTCAGGTGCAGTCATGTCACGTGTTATGAGCGATGGAAGCGAACACCCCATAGCCTTTGTGTCACACCTCGCTATCAGGTGTGGGTAAGCATTTCCAATCGAGGGTTACCAGTTGAAAACAAAACAACACATTGGTATAAGAGTTTTTATTTAGTGCCAAGTGAAAAGAATACAAAAGCTGCCCAAAAGTTGTGAAGAGAAAAAGTAGTTACAAATAGACAAATAAAAACAAACATGTATGTACAAAAATTTACAAATATACAGAGGCTTTCTCCATGACACGCTGTCTTTAATTTTCCAATTAAATTTTTCATCAACCATTAAATCCAACCGCCACAGCTCTCCAGCAAGGCCAGACTGAGGGTTTAAGTCTGCTTCCGTCTGACCTAGAAGGGACAGGAAATTCTACTTTTGGACTGGGGTGGGGTGGGGGGTGGTGGGGAGAAGGATCATGTGACCAGACCATAATAATGAATTCTGATTGAATTCCAGAGGATGATGAGTTATGGAAATGCTGATGGAGTGTCCTGTTTGCCCTTGGAAAAGGAAATATTTGCAAAATTATCAAAAGGGGACATTGCTCCATGTATTCTCCCTAATGCAAATTGGAAGTCTCCCTGTTATGGCAGAAATAATCCAAAGTGAATCACTGTCTCAGGTCCACTTGGCAATCCAAAGTGACTGGAATGTGCAGCAGAAATCCCAGCTCCCCCATTTTTACCAGCGCCGGGACGAACTTGCCCTTGACGGAGATTGTCTCCTGTGGGGATTGAGAGCTAAATTGTTGGAGGAGCTGCATGCTGGCCAAACTGAAAGTGCTGGCTTGAAGCTTTGCCTGGTGGCCTGGGGATAGATCTGCAGATCGAGCAGATTGCCGTGCACTGTTCGGGATGCCGACACATCCAGAAGATGCCCAGGACAGCGCTTCTCCATCCCTGGAAATGTCCTGCATTGTCTTGGCAGAGGATTCATGTGGATTTTGCCGGACCATTCATGGGCACAGATTTCTTGGTGGTAGTGGATGCAACTACAAAGTGGCCAGAACTGTTCCCAGTAGCCTCCACTGCAAATGAACGTAGTGAGAAGCCTCTTCTCAAAGGCTGGCGTTCCAGAACACTTAGTCAGTGACAATAGACCACAACATGTTGCGGAAAAGTTTCAGTCATTCCTGAAAATGAATGGAATAAGACATATTACATCTTCACCATACCACCCGGCTACAAATAACTTGGCAGAAGGGTTTGTTCAGTGTCTAAAGAACACTCTATGAGCAATGTCAGCAGAAAACACTATACTGACACTGAATCAGAAGCTCGCCATTTTCCTCCCTGCATATCGCAGTGCAGCACACTCCACAACCAACAACTCAGCAGCTATGCTGTTCCTGGGTCGTCCCTTTGGCTCATGCTTGGATCTCCTCAAACCCAGTCTCAGGAGGAGCATGCAGGACAAACAGTGAGACAAGCTGAGGGCTCCTCAAACAAGGAGGTTCGATGTTTCACTCCTGGACAAGCAGTCCTGGTGAGGGACCACAGGGATGAACAGAAGTGGGTACTTGGAAAGATTAAGGACAGAACTGGACCACTCTCCTACACCGTGGAGGTTGCATCTGATGTCATCTGGAAACGACACATCGATGTCAGAACCACTTGCTGCAGTCCCAGAGTCAACAACCATCACAGAGCCACAGAACCAGAGGTTGTTTCACAGCCACAAGCAGATTGGACCCCCTTGACAGGAAAGACATTATCCTCCACAATGACTAAATCTTTAGGCCTAAATGGGACGTTAAAATTTAATCACTGTGGATATCTGACTGGCAGACCACAGTACGTGTGCTTGCAACACTGTGTGTCCAACAGAGTGATCAGCAGCACTGGGGCTCCACAGGGGACTGTCTTGTCTCCCTTTCTCTTCACCATTTACACCTCGGACTTCAACTACTGCACAGAGTCTTGTCATCTTTAGAAGTTTTCTGATGACTCTGCCATAGTTGGATGCATCAGCAAGGGAGATGAGGCTGAGTACAGGGCTACGGTAGGAAACATTGTCACATGGTGTGAGCAGAATTACCTGCAGCTTAATGTGAAAAAGACTAAGGAGCTGGTGGTAGACCTGAGGAGAGCTAAGGTACTGGTGACCCCTGTTTCCATCCAGGGGGTCAGTGTGGACATGTTGGAGGATTACAAATACCTGGGGATACGAATTGGCAATAAACTGGACTGGTCTAAGAACACTGAGGCTGTCTACAAGAAGGGTCAGAGCGGTCTCTATTTCCTGAGGAGACTGAGGTCCTTTAACATCTGCCGGACGATGCTGAGGATGTTCTACGAGTCTGTGGTGGCCAATGCGATCATGTTTGCTGTTGTGTGCTGGGGCAGCAGGCTGAGGGTAGCAGACACCAACAGAATCAACAAACTCATTTGTAAGGCCAGTGATGTTGTGGGGATGGAACTGGACTCCCTGACGGTGGTGTCTGAAAAGAGGATGCTGTCCAAGTTGCATGCCATCTTGGACAATGTCTCCCAGCCACTACATAATGTACTGGTTGGGCACAGGAGTACATTCAGCCAGAGACTCATTCCACTGAGATGCAGCACAGAGCGTCGTAGGAAGTCATTCCTGCCTGTGGCCATCAAACTTTACAACTCCTCCCTTGGAGGGTCAGACACCCTGAGCCAATAGGCTGGTCCTGGACTTATTTCCTGGCATAATTTATATATTACTATTTAATTATTTATGGTTTTATTACTATTTATTATTTATGGTGCAATGTAACAAAAACCAATTTCCCCTGGGATCAATAAAGTATGACTATGACTATGACTAATGTAGTTGTATTCTGTAGTCTACTGTGGAGTGGAGCCTCTGAGGCAGCTGGACGTCACTGAACATCCTTCTGGAAGGTTCTGCAGCCAAGCTGGTGCCAAATGTATTGCTTCACTTTCCTTTGGACTACACTGGTGAGGGATGCTGGTGGCTGAGCAGCCCAGGATCTCCATACCCTCTGCCCAGGCTTGTGGCCTGGGGCCCTGTAGAGGTCACTCCAGTGCCGCGATCCATTGTCCTTCGAGACAGGCGGATGCCATCATCTGTGTGTGTGTGTGTGTGTGTGTGTAAGTTGAGATGCATTCTATATTAAGTTGGAGTTTATAGCTAAACAGAGAGGAGAGTTGTGTAGTTGATAATTCAGTAATATTGTAAATATATTGTCTGAGTTAGCATTTCTTTATTTGTTTAAACAATTCATTACGGGTTGTATGTAAGAAATACATGAATTGCCTACATCATTATGCCACATCATATGTGCACACCTCATGAAGGTAAAAACAAAGACTGTACATGTTTATCCCCTCTGTGTTTTTCTTTCAATTGGTTTGAAACATAGCACAGTTAATTGGTAGTTTATCTTTTTTTTTAATACCTTTTTAACTGAAACTTCTGCTAATTGGGGCAGCCTCTTAAACGGGCCAAAATGTACTGGTCCCGATGTGTCCACATTAACCGGAGTCACGGTAATTGTAAACCAATCTCAAACAAGAGAAAATCTGCAGCAACAGACGTTCGTGGCCGAGACCCTTCGGCAGGACAGGTCTCAGCCTGAGGTATCGACTGTTTACTCTTTTCCATAGTAGATGCTGCCTGGCCTGCTGAGTTCCTCCAGCACTTTGTGTGTGATCCACTGTAACTGTGTATTCTTTGACAAACCCATCTGTTTCACTAATTGATCTGAAGTATCAGCTGTTTCTCTCCAACAGATGCTGTCTAAACTACCAGTTGTTTTTCAAAACTATCTTTTAATTTTAAATTTCCAGAATATGGAACCTTTCGACTTTGGTTAATATGTAGCCTTTTGTAAATGAGGATTTGCAGCCCTGGGCCAATGGCCTAATTCTGCTCCTATCCCTCCACGCAATTAAATGAATAAAATTGGGTTCATTCCTGGTTCTTACCTGCCCTCTGAAATGGCCACATCTGCACCAGGTGTGTCGAGCCACAGCTCCTTAGGGAACTGGAGATGCAGCTTGATGACTCAGGGAGAGTGAGGAGGGGATAGAGAGGAGTTATAGGCAGGTAGTCACACCGGGGCCACGGGAGGCAGACAAGTGGGTCACGGTTAGGAAGGGGAAGGGCAAGAGTCAAGAGGCTAGAGAGTATCCCTGTGGCTGTCCCTCTTAACAATAAATACTTCTGTTTGAGTACTGTTGGGGGGGGGACGGCCTACCTGGGGGAAGCAACAGTGGCCGCGCCTCTGGCACAGAGCCTGGCCCTGTGGCTCAGAAGGGTAGGGAAAGGAAGGGGATGGCAGTGATGATAGGGGACTCTATAGTTAGGGGGTCAGACAGGTAATTCTGTGGATGCAAGAAAGAAACGCAAATGGTAGTTTGTCTTCCAGGTGTCAGGGTCTGGGATGTTTCTGATCGTGTCCACAATATCCTGAAGTGGGAAGGTGAACAGCCAGAGGTTGTGGTACATATTGGTACCATCGACATAGGTAGGAAAAGGGAGGAGGTCCTGAAAACAGACTACAGGGAGCTAGGAAGGGAGTTGAGAAGCAAAACCTCAAAGGTAGTAATCTCGGGATTACTGCCTGTGCCACACAACCGTGAGAATAGGAATAGAATGAGGTGGAGGATAAATGCGTGGCTGGGAGATTGGAGCAGGGGGCAGGGATTCAGATTTCTGGATCATTGGGACCTCTTTTGGGGCAGGTGTGACCTGTACAAAAAGGACGTGTTGCACTTGAATCCCAGGGGGACTAATATCCTGGCGGGAAGGTTTGCTAAGGCTACTGGGGAGATTTTAAACTAGAATTGCTGCGGGGTGGGAACCAAACTGAAGAGACAGAGGAAGAGGTGGTTGGCTCACAAATAGAGAAAGCTTGGAGACAGTACGAGAGGGAGGATAGGTAGGTGATAGAGAAGGGATGTGTTCAGACCGATGGTTTGAGATGTGTCTATTTTAATGCAAGGAGTATTATGAACAAAGCGGATGAGCTTAGAGCGTGGATCAGTACTTGGAGCTATGATGTTGTGGCCATTACAGAGACTTGGATGGTTCAGGGGCAGAAATGGCTACTTCAAGTGCCAGGCTTTAGATGTTTCAGAAAGGACAGGGAGGGAGGCAAAAGAGGTGGGGTGTGGCACTGTTGATCAGAGATAGTGTCACGGCTGCAGAAAAGAAGGAAGTCATGGAGGGTTGTCTATGGAGTCTCTGTGGGTGGAAGTTAGGAACAGGAAGGGGTCAATAACTCTACTGGGTGTTTTTATAGACCACCCAACAGTAACAGGGACATCAAGGAGCAGATAGGGAGACAGATTCTGGAAAGGTGTAATAGTAACAGGGTTGTTGTGGTGGGAGATTTTAATTTCCCAAATATCAACTGGCATCTCCCTAGAGCGAGGGGTTTAAATAGGGTGGAGTTTGTTAGGTGTGTTCAGGAAGGTTTCTTGACACAGTATGTAGATAAGCCTACAAGAGGAGAGGATGTACTTGATCTGGTATTGGGAAATGAACCTGGTCAGATGTCAGATCTCTCAGTGGGAGAGCATTTTGGAGATAGTGATCACAATTCTATCTCCTTTACCATAGCATTGGAGAGGGATAGGAACGGACAAGTTAGGAAAGCATTTAGTTGGAGTAAGAGGAAATATGAGGCAGGAACTTGGAAGCATAAATTGGAAACAGATGTTCTCAGGGAAATGTATGGAAGAAGTGTGGCAAATGTTCAGGGGATATTTGGGTGGAGTTCAGCATAGGTATGTTCCAATGAGACAGGGAAAGGATGGTAGGGTACAGGAACTGTGGTGTACAAAGGCTGTTGTAACTCTAGTCAAGAAGAAAAGAAGAGCTGACGAAAGGTTCAAAAAACTAGGTAATGTTAGAGATCTAGAAGATCATAAGGCTAGCAGGAAGGAGCTTAAGAATGAAATTAGGAGAGCCAGAAGGGGCCATGAGAAGGCCTTGGCAGACAGGATTAAGGAAAACCCCAAGGCATTCTACAAGTATGTGAAGAACAAGACGATAAGACATAAGAGAATAGGACCAATCAAGTGTGACAGTGGAAAAGTGTGTATGGAACCGGAGGAGATAGCAGAGGTACTTAATGAATACTTTGCTTCAGTATTCACTATGGAAAAGGATCTTGGTGATTGTAGGAATGACGTACAGCAGACTGAAAAGCTTGAGCATGTAGATATTAAGGAAGAGGACGTGTTGGAGCTTTTGGAAAGCACCAAGTTGGATAAGTCACCGGGACCAGACGAGATGTACCCCAGGCTACTGTGGGAGGCGAGGGAGGAAATTACTGAGCCTCTGGTGATGATCTTTGCACCATCAATGGGGACAGGAGAGGTTCCAGAGGATTGGAGGATTGTGGCTGTTTTTCCCTTACTCAGGGAAGGGAATAGAGATAGCCCAGGTAATTATAGACCAGTGAGTCTTACTTCAGTGGTTGATAAGTTGATAGAGAAGATCCTGAGAGGCAGGATTTATGAACATTTGGAGAGGCATAATATGATTAGGAATAGTCAGCATGGCTTTGTCAAAGGCAGGTTGTGCCTTACGAGCCTGATTGAATTTTTTGAGGATGTGACTAAACACATTGATGAAGGTAGAGCAATAGATGTAGTGTATATGGATTTCAGCAAGGCATTTGATAAGGTACCCCATGCAAGGCTTATTGAGAAAGTAAGAAGGCATGGGATGCAAGGGGACGTTGCATTGTGGATCCAGTACTGGCTTGCCCACAGAAGGCAAAGAGTGGTTGTAGACAGATCATATTCTGCATGGAGGTCGGTGACCAGTGGTGTGCCTCAGGGATCTATTCTGGGACCCTAACTCTTTGTGATTTTTATAAATGACCTGGATGAGGAAGTGGAGGGATGGGTTAGTAAATTTGCTGATGACTTAAAGGTTCGGGTGTTGTGGATAGTGTAGAGGGCTGACAGAGGATACAGCGGGACATTGATAGGATGCAAAACTGGGCTGAGAAGTGGCAGATGGAATTCAACCCAGATACGTAAGTGTGAGGTGGTTCATTTTGGTAGGTCAAATATGATGGCAGAATATAGTATTAATGATAAGACTCTTGGCAGTCTGGAGAATCAGAGGGATCTTGGGGTCCAAGTCCATAGGACACTCAAAGCTGCTGCGCAGGTTGACTCTGTGGTTAAGAAGGCATACAGTGCATTGGCCTTCATCAACTGTGGGATTGAGTTTAGGAGCCGAGAGGTAACGTTGCAGTTATATAGGACCCTGGTCAGACGCCACTTGGAGTACTGTACTCAATTCAGTTCTGGTCGCCTCACGACAGGAAGGATGTGGAAACCATAGAAAGGGTGCAGAGGAGATTTACAAGGATGTTGCCTGTATTGGGGAGCATGCCTTATGAGAAAAGGTTGAGTGAACTCGGCCTTTTCTCCTTGGGGCGACGGAGGATGAGAGGTGACCTGATAGAGGTGTATAAGATGAGAGGCATTGATCGTGTGGCTAGTCAGAGGCTTTTTCCCAGGGCTGAAATGGCTAGCACAAGAGTGCATAGTTTTAAGGTGCTTGGAAGTAGATACAGAGGAGATGTTAGGGGTAAGTTTTTCACGCAGAGAGTGGTGAGTGCGTGGAATGGGCTGCTGGTGACGGTGGTGGAGACGGATACGGTAGGGTCTTTTAAGAGACTCCTGGACAGGTACGTGGAGCTTAGAAATATAGAGGGCTATGGGTGACCCTAGGTAATTTCTAAGGTAAGGACATGTTCAGCTCAGCATTGTGGGCCGAAGGACCTGTATTGTGCTGTAGGTTTTCTATGTTCTGTGTTCTAAATGCTGGGCAACAGGAAACAAAACTTCCTGGTGGCCAAACATTTTAACTCTGATTCCCATTCCAACATGTCAATTCGTGGCCTCTCTTGTGCCACAATGAGGGTGAAGAAGCAGCACCTTATATTCTGTCTGGGTAGCCTCCAACCTGATGACATGAATATCAATTTCTCCTTCCAGTTAAAAAAAAGTTCCTCCCCATCCCCTCTTCTTCTATTCCATACTCCAGCCTCTTGCCTCTCCTCACCTGCCTCTCACCACCCCTAAGGTTACCCTCCTCCTCCCCTTTCTCCTTGGTCCTCTCTCCTCTCCTATCTGATACCTTCCTCTCCAGTCCTTCACCTTTCCCACCCGCCTGGCTTCACCCATCACCTTCTAGCTACCCTCCTTCCCCACCCCTACCTTTTTATTCCAGAGTCTCTCCCTCTCCTTTCCAGTCTTGATGAAGGGTCTCAGCCCGAAACGTGGACTGTTTATTCATTTCCATTGATGCTGTCTGACCTGTTAAGTTCTTCCAGCATTTTGTGCTGACACATAAACACATACTCTCCAAACTCAATCCCGTTAATGCCTGTGTAAACACATATTTGTGCACACATGAACCCGATTAAAAGCTAAGTCATTTTTACCCCAAGCTCTAAAGAAGATGACCCATCTAGCCAACTTCAATGTCACAAATCATGCTTGATCGGCACAATATTGTGGGCTGAAGGGCCTGTACTGTGCTAAATCCTGTTGCTAATAAACCAGCTCACTGCATGATTACCAGTAACTAGCTGAGTGCACAGCAAAAGCTCCTGGACCCAATAATATCCTCTCTGTGGTGCCCCAGACCTGTGTTGCAGAATTACTCCTTATTCACACCAAGCTGTTCCAGTGTAGTTATACCACAAGCATCTTCCCAATGTTGTGGAAAGTTGCCCTGGTCTGTCCTGTTCACATAAAACCAATCCAGTCAGGACGATTTTCACCCGCTTTGCCATTCTGCTGATTGTCAACGATGTCCACCAATAACGCTATTAGACAAAACTTGCTCTCCAATAACCTGCTCACTGCCATTATGTTTGCCAAGCCGGACAAGATGCCTATCTAAATTAGTTCCATTTGCCCACATTTGCCCCATATCCCTCTAAACCTTTCCTGTCCAAGTTCTTGTCCAATTATGTTTTAAATGTTGTTATTGAACCTGCCTGAACCACTTCCTCAGGCAGCTCATTCCATATATCATCACCACTGTGTCAAAAACAAAGTTGACCTTTGGGTTCCTAGTAAATCTTTCCCTTCTCATCCTAAACCTGTGCCCTTTAGTTTTTCCTTGGGAAATAGACAATGTGCTTCCATGACTTTATACAGCTGCAGTCTCCAGTCCAAGGGGTGAAATCCCAGCCTGTTCAAGGTCCATCACCGAGGACAACCCTCTTCTCATTTCTACTGTCAAGGAGCCTGAAGATACACACTCAACATTTCGGAAAAGCTTCTTCTCCTCCACCATCAGCTTTTTGAATGGACAATGAACCCACAAACCTATTTACCTCACTATTTTTGCATTACTCATTTAATTTAAAAAAAAATAATTTATTATTATAATTTCTACTATATTATATGTAATGCACTGCTTTCACAAAACAGATTTCACCATGTATTTTTCGTCAGTGATAATAAGCTTGTTCTAATTCTGATTTTGATTCTCTTCTTACAACTCGGGCTACTGAGTCTGGCCACAGATTTGGATATCTCCTTTGCACTCGTTCCAGCTGAATGATATCTGACCTTAATCGTACACAATATCTAAATGAAGCTTCACCAACATCTTGTACAGCAGCAATATAATATCCCAGTTTCTATACTCAGTTACATTCTTTGACTAAAGGTGAATAAAAGGGATGAATTCAAGAGATGAGGTGTGAATGAGAGTCCTTCACTGTCACGTTTGGCAAAGCTTAACAATAAGAAGGCCTGATAAAGGTCAATGGAACCTAGAGTTGCCAACTGGCGATAGACCTCACACTGAGGAAGATGGTTGTTGGTGTTAGAGGTCAATCATCCCAGCCCCAAGACATCACTGGAGGAATTCCTCAGGGGCAGTGCCTTAGGCCAAACCATCTTCGGCTGCTTCATCTGTGATCTTCCTCCCATTGTAAAGAAGTGAGGATGCTCGCCAACAACGCCAATACATTCTCAGCTCATGATCAGATGAAGCATGGTTTAAAAAGTAATGGTTAATGTATCACCATATAAATCCAACCTAACTGATTTCCAGAAGGCTTTTAACAAGGTTATACATCAAACATTATTGAGAAAATAAAAGCTCTGCTGTAAACTAGTACTGGCTGATTAACAAGGAATTATGGAAGAAGGTATTATCAAGCCTCTTTCTGGTTGGAAAGCTATCATGAATGATGTGCTGTGGGGATCAGTGCTCCCCTCAATTTTTTACAATTTAACATAAATGAATTTGATGAACACAGTGTTTGGCTAACTTTGCTGATGACACAAAGGTAGAAAAGACGTTAAGCTATGAAGAAGACATGAGGAAGCCAAAGGGAGATGAGAAAGGCTAAACGAGAGGGCAAGGATACAGCTGATGGAATATGAGGTCGTTCTCATTGTAGCAAGCACAGAAATAGAACATCAAACCCAATAGCACAGTACAGGCCCTTTGGCCCACAATGCTGTTCCAACCTTTTAAGCTATTCTAAGATCAATCAAACTTTCCTCCTACATAGCCCTCTACGTTTCTATCATCCATGTGCCTATCTAAGAGTTTCTTAAATGTCCCTGGTGTTTTAGCCTCCACCACCTGCCCTGGTGACACGTAGAACACAATCACTACTCTGTGTAAAATACTCTGACATTCCCTCCCCCATACTTTCCTCCAATCACCTTAGGAGGAGACAATGGCACCTAACGGTGACTCTTTTGCTTGCATCTTTGGAAACAGCTCTATTTCCATCTTTAATATCTCTACTTTTCCCTGTTACGTACCCCGTAACTGGGTTGCCAAACCAGCAGAAATGGATCACTCAGTTGGAGTCTGGAGTACTAGAACTAAGAAAATTTTATTAAAGAAACAAGCAACACATTAATCGAAAGGATAATAAATGCAACAGTTCAGCGATGATAAACGCACATGTGCGCAGAATTAAGATAACAGCATCAATCAAGCTCTATCGTTGTCTAGGGGTAAATGACCAATTTCAAAATGACTCAAAGTTCAGTTCGCAGTAATCGTTGCCATGGCGATGGACAAGGTGGGGGAAGAGAGACAGAGAGAACAGGAACAACTCATCATTCAGAACGGCTTCACTCACAGACCAGCGGGATGGCTCACGAGCAACTTTTTGGGCGGGTCCTTGGTGATGTCACCTGAGGTCACCGACTGTGACCCCTCCTCCAGATGCGGTCGATCCTCTGCAGTGAACCCGGCACCCAGGCAAGGGCGGACACACACCGGGTTCCCGCTGATCGTACCTTTCCACCCTTGTCGTTGTCTGGTACTTCTCACCCACTCGTGAGAAGCGCACCGCTTCCAGGGTCTCGTTACCTCGGGTGGCGTGTGTGTCCGTCTTAGCGAACCTGTCCCTTTTTATCCCCCTGCTGGGGTATCGCCTGTCCATCACTTCAAACAGTTCAGGGTTCAAAGGGGGGAGCCGCTCCAGACAGCTCTCTCTCCCACATCCCTTCATTACACATCTCCAGACGCTGCTCCATTGTTCCTTATCTCTCCTTCCCCTGAGGGCAGGTGGCAGACCAACTGCTGATGCCACTGATGCTAGCCCAGGCCAGCAAACATCTTAATTTTATGTGTATTCTCGTAACATCCCTTTCGGGGTTCTTTTGAAGACCCTGACCTGGAGTTACACGCTGACTATGGTTCTTTGCGGGAATGGGACCCGCTCTTGGGGGTTTCACAACTGTCCATTATTCTGCACGCAAAGGGCGCGGCCTAAGAGCTTTGCTTGCCTTCACAGGTTCGAGGTTTCGTGGCACTGGAGATGGGGGGGATTGGAGGTCCGTGTCCTGGGCAGGAGATCGGTGTGTCGTGGGAGATGGAAGATCTACAGCTGTGTGCCCAGAGACTTGAGATCTTTGGGCACAGAGCTCAGAAAAAAAAACGCAATGGACTTTTAACATTGTAAACTAGCAAGTTGTTTGTTATGTCTCCCCTCTCGCTGTGAAATGAAGACACCTCTTTCTCCCTGTGATATGTCGGATACCGGGTGAATGAGTAGTCTTTGGGCTACTGCAAGTCTGTGTCTTTGCTGTTGCTTTGGTCGCGCTTGAGTGCTTGTTGGTGGGTGCCCATGCTTTTTTGTTGCTGGTGGGGGGAGGGAGATCGTTGCTTGCTGCCGCTTACGTGCAGGAGGGAGGGGAACTTTGGGGTTCTATCATTTAACTGTAATTCATTCTTTGGGGGCACTCCTCTGTTTACGTGGATGGTTGTGAAGAAAAAGCATTTCAGGATGTATATTGTATACATTTCTCTGACATTAAATGTACCTTTGAAATTATGTCCTCTCATATTAACTATTTCCACCCTGGTTAAAAGTCTCTGGCTATTCACTTGATCGTATCATCTTATATATCTCAATCGAGTCACCCTCATCCTCCTTCACTCCAGAGAGAAAAGCTTAGCTCCCTCAACTTATCTTCCTCATCCAGACAACCTCCTGGTGAGCTTCCTCTGCACCGTCTCTAAAGCACCCACACCCTTCCTATAATGAGGTGACCAGAACTGAACGCAATATTCCAAGTGTGATCAACCAACCAGGATCTTACGGAACTGCTTCAAATGCAGAGAATATTTGCAGTGGCGAGGCTGATACATGTTGATGCTCGGAGAAATCTGAGTGTACGCAGATCACTTAAAGTTAACATGTAATTATGAAGTCATCCAGCATCTGCAGAAATTTCTTATAATTATGAAGGTGATTGTGTGTTGGCTTTATCACCGTAAGATTTATGTACAATATCTAATTATGTAAGGCTCTGGTGGTTACACCTGGAACAATGTGTACAGTTGGATCGGTTTCCCCAAGGAGCAATATACTTGGAATGAGAGACTGCAGCGAACATTCACCTGGTTGACTCCTGGAATAGAAGATCTATTGTTTGGAGAGAGATGATGTAGCTGAGGCCTGCACTATTTGAAAGACTGTAAGGGTTGCACTTCCACTTTTAAACTTCTCATAGGCTTGACAGGATAGAGGAAGGGATGTCGTTTCCTTTGGCTGGGCAGGTCGGAGCCCTGGTTACAGTCTCAACAAGTCCACCATTCAGGAATGAGGACAAAGCAACAACTAATCTGCTGGAGGAACTCAGAATCTGTGCGGGGATAAGTAATTGCCAAGGTGTCAGTTGAAAACCTTGCACCAGGTCATCATGGACGAAATGTGAAAAAGCATCTACTTTATTTCTTCATCCAAGTTCAGACAAAAGGGTTTTCTGTCTGAAACATTAATAGCTTCTGGCCATGAGTTATCTTCGATAAGAGCCATAAAACATACACTCGGTACCTAATAAAGTGACCACAGTGTATCTTTGTGGTCTTCTGCTGTTGTTGCCCAACCACTTTAAGGTTTGACGTGTTGGGCATTTGAAGCTGCTCATCTCCACACTGCTGTTGTAATGTGTGGTTATTTGAGTTACCATTATTTTCTTGTCAGCTTGAAACAGTCTGGCCATTTTCCTCTGACCTCTCTCATTAACAAGGCATTTTTGCCAACAGAACTGCTGCTCACTGGATTTTTTTTTTTTGTGGTTTTTTTTTTGCACCATTCCCTGTAAATTCTAGAGACTATTATGTATGAAAATCCCAGGAGATCAGCAGTTTCTGAGATACTCAAACCTCCCCATCTGGCACCGACAATAATTCCACAATCAAAGTAACTCAGCTCACGTTTCTGATGTTTGGTCTGAGAAACAACTGAACCGCTTGTGCAATGAGTTTCTGCCATGTGATTGGCTGATTCGATATTTGCATTAATGAGCAGGTGTACCTAATAAAGTGGCCACTGAGTGCAGATCTAAATCAGAGGTTCGCAACCTGGGTCCAAGGTCCCCTTGTTTCATGGTATTGGTTCATGGCATAAAAAAGGTTGGGAACCCCTAAGCTAAATTCCTAAGAGTGTAACACCAGCTGTTAATTAGACAAGACATGGAAAAGCTGATGAATGTTTGGAATTCTCTATCTAAGAGGGCAGTGGAGGTTCACTGTAGAGAGTCACTCAAAGTATTACACACTGAGAACGGACAGTGTCAAAGGATAGTGGATAAGTTTGTAAAGTTAGTGCTGAGGTACAAGATCAGCCACTATCATATTGAGTGGTGGAGCAGGGACAAGGAGCTGAAAGACCTAACCCTGCACCTGGTTCATTTTATTTATTGAGGGATACAGCACAGAATTGGCCCTTGCGGCCCGATAATCTGCACCGCCCAGCAGCCTACCTACTTAACCCTAGCCTAATCACAGGACGATTTACCATGAGTAATTAACCTGGTAACCAGCACGTCGTTGGACTGTGGGAGGAAACCGGAGCACTTGGAGGAAGCATGTGTGGTCACGGGGTGGACACACGAACCCCTTACAGTTGCCGTGGAATTGAACTCTGAACTCTGAAACACCCCGAGCAGCTATCCAATCATGCTAACTGCTATGCTACTGTGGCCTCAGATCGCTACCTCAAGCACAAATTTAATCACCTGTCTTTGAAAGTTAATTGCATTGTCCACCATTTCAGTAACCTGCCCTGCTGTTTTCCCTTTGTTGAGGTCTGGGATTGCACCCTCGCAAGTAGGACCCTTTATATATTGACTCACAAAACTTTCCTGGATGCACTTCATAAATTCTACACAGCTAGGCTGTTAACACTCTGGGTGCCCAGTCAGTACCAGGGAAATTCAAATCTCACTAATACAACCACATCACACTTACAACTAAGAGGAATTTCTCTGCCCACCTGCTGGGAGAATGTCTAAACTACAGCCCAACTTCTTGTTTCAAGTTCTACTCAGATGTCCTCTCTGGATGATCCCCCAAGAATGTCATCTCTTAGTACAGTTATTATGTCCTCCTTTTTCAAAAATGATGCATCCCATCCTCCCTTACCTGCACTGCCAAAATGTCCACCTAGAATATGGAGCTATCAGTCTCGCCCATCTGTCATGGCTGAAACATTCTTGTGCTCAGAGCTAATCCCCAGCCTCACTCGCCAAACCTGGCACATTTTCTGGTTCTTCTGCCCTAGACAAATCTCGCTGTCCCTCTCTCACCCACCCCATCAGCATAAATGAGATGGAGAGCTCTTGATGAGATCGACCGAAGTATTTAGTACAAGGGTTGGGATGTTACGTTGAAATTGTATAAGACGTTAGTAAGGCCTGCTGGAGGAACTCAGTGGGTGGAAAGGAATTGCCTTTTGTATCACTCTGGAGATGAGGGTGATGTACTGAGCAGTGGGCTGGGCACAGGTAACGGGGCAAAGGCACAAATTGCACACGGACAGTACCAGAGGTTGGGACGTTACCCGGGTTTGTGCCGCAGCCGGTGGTACATTAGGAATAGAAGTAAATGTCCTTAGCTGTAGGGTGGTGAAGCTAAACTCGGTGGAGCCGAAATGGACGCCAAGACTCCACATAGTTCTGGCCTGAGTTTGGGAATCAAAGTGAAGTGCTGGAGGACAAGCTGACAGTTCTGCAATGCCAAAGTCGATCACTCGCTTGAGGGATCGTGCTGTCCACAAACTAGCAGCTGCTTTTAGTCCATTGCAATTGTATGTAGGCAAAATACAACGATTGCCTGAGGTGGGAAATCACTGAAAATGCTTCAGTTACTCAGGAGTAAAATAACCTCTTGCCAATTGTTCCTTCATAGGAATTTATTCACAGCGCTAAAAAACATAGGTGATTTTCTTCTGTATGTACTTGCAGGGTGTTTGCAACACTAAAAGATGAACTCTCAATCTTTCAATCTACCCTGTAATGGCCCTTATACCTTACTTGTCAGCCTGCATTTGACTTTCTCTGTAACTGTAGTACTACATTCTGCAGTCTCTTACGTTTTGCTCCCTCAGTGTACTTGTATTTGGGATGATTTATCAAGATGGTACGCAAACAAAAGCTTTTCACTATCCCAGTATATGTGACAATAATAAACCAATTCCAACAGTTTGCTGTGCCTTTGTTCATTCATCGCTTCCCTCATCCAAATACTCCTCAGATCCGAAACAATTAAATGCTTACTAGTCTCACCGTTAATTCCCAGAGCAGGGATGTGGGAGAGAGAGACACACACAGCTGGGGCCTCTCAAGGCCTTGTTGTTCTTCCCTCCCCCACTTGTCCCACAACCGACAGCTTGTTCTGGGCTGCTGTTGGCAGCCTGAACAATGATCTGGGTCACGTGCCTCACACACAAATCCAGGCCCTCCGGGACTTCAGCCACTGGAACTGATCACCTTCAGCAGTTGCCTTCTAAGTATGTAGGAGTACTCACCCTCCCCCACCCCAAGCACGTGCACAGGCTGCACCACAGGTAGGGCCGAGTCTATGTGCCAGTGACTGCCTTGCACCAACTATATCCCCCTAGAACTCCATTCTGCTTTACTCAATCCTCCCAGTATAGAGCACAAAACCTTACTTCCAAGGTTCATTCTATGTTCAGTCAAGGATATTTTCAAATCACTCAGGACTGACGTGTTGCACTTCATTGTCCTTGATTTTAGCACTGTGGTTTAAAAAAAATGCATGCTTGATTCACTGCAGAAGCAACTTGGACCGTTGCTATGGAGACAGAATATGTGCAAGTGTTGCATAAAATGGAGGAGCAACAATTCCTTCAACTTCTCTGCAAATGCTCATATCCTTATTATCTTTTCCTTAATATTTCAGCAATGTGCCACAATCTGACAGGCCCAGAACAAGAAACATCAGTCTAAAATCACGATAAGCATTAAGCACCCAGTTTAAAATGGCATCTCTCCCAGAATGCATTGCCGTAAAGGCAAAACATAAAATGGCAACTCTCCAAATAGGCAGAACTGAATTGTGACTCTCAGTAGGGGGATCAATGAGAAAAAAAATGCTACATATGATTATTTTACAAATCTGCCAAAGGAACATAGCAATGGCTGTAGAGAACCATTGACTACTCCCACAGCATTGATACGTAATGTAAGGAGCCAGTTGGTGGTTACATTGTTCAGTAAGGTGAAAAATCATTTTGATTGACCAAGGGACAATGCAGGGATAATCCTGCCAGGGACTCTGCCCCAGCAGATGATTTTAGTTATGTATTAATCATTTCTAGGACAAAATTGAACGTTCCCATCCAAAGGGAAAATACACTAAATGTTAGTGCATAAACTATCTGATGAAAGAAAGACAAAAGTTATAAATTCTTACTCCTGGCATACCCAACAACTTGAGGAGTAGCCCAGCCAACTGGGTTTTAATGAACATAACATATTACATCTTCAAGGCAGTTAATACTAGTGCTTAGGTTTGCAGGAAGATTTCAGCAGGATCAGACTGGGTTTCTTGGGAAGGTTCAAGGCAAAAAGGGCCTGGGAGGGTGAAAGGACAGGAGTGTGTGTAGCTCAATGATGGGATAGTGCAAGTGTCTCTCCGTACTTGCAGGACTCACTCACCTGTCTTAATCTTGCTCCTAACGTTTGTGAATTTTGTAATACTTCTTCAATTAGAAACCATAGAAAAACTACAGCACAGAAACAGGCCTTTTGGTCCTTCTCGGCTATGCCGAACCATTTTCTGCCTAGTCCCACTGACCTGCACACAGACCATATCCCTCCATACACCTCCCATCCATGTATCTGTCCAATTTATTCTTAAATGTTAAAAAAGAACCCGCATTTACCACCTCGTCTGGCAGCTCATTCCACACTCCCACCACTCTCTGTGTGAAGAAGCCACCCGCTAATGTTCCCTTTAAACTTTCCCCCCCTCACCCTTAACCCATGTCCTCTGGTTTTTTTTCTCCCCTTGCCTCAGTGGAAAAAGCCTGCTTGCATTCACTCTATCTACGCCTATCATATTTTTATATACCTCTATCAAATCTCCCCTCATTCTTCTACGCTCCAGGGAATAAAGTACTAACCTAGTCAACCTTTCTCTGTAACTGAGTTTCTCAAGTCCTGGCAACATCCTTGTAAACCTTCTCTGCACTCTTTCAACCTTATTTATATCCTTCTTGTAATTTGGTGACCAAAACTGAACACAATACTTGAGATTCGGCCTCACCAATGCCTTATACAACCTCATCATAACATTCCATAACATTATTGCACTTGTTTATAAAGAATTATTACAAAATGCATTAATATAGGAAATCCATTAGCCTATTCATTTCTTGAAAGTTGTTCTTACAATCAATGAGCTGATCTGCATTTTAATTCTATCTAGACAACTATCCTCCCTGTCTTAAGCAAATTTAAAAAAATCAGTTGTTTTATGACTTGATCATTTCAAACCGTCTACAGCTCCTCACAGGAGCTCTCAATTTCCCTCCTTTGCCAAAATGGTCCAGTTGATTTGTTTCTCTTTGTTCTGCATTCACACACCGATACAAGTTATTGCAGTTTTTACCCCATCAAATCTCTAAACTAGTCCATGTCCACAGTAGCACCTTAGCATTAACATTATTACAGCTCCCGTGACCTGGGTTAATTTCCTGCTGCTATCTGCGAGGACTTTGTTTGTTCTCCCTGTGATCATGTGGGTTTCCTCTGGGTGCTCCAGTTTCCTCCCGCGTACCGGTTATCAGAATCAGAATCAGAATCAGATTTATTATCCCCGGCATGTGACGTGAAATTTGTTAACTTAGCAGCAGTTCAATGCAATACATAATCTAGCAGAGAGAGAAAAAAAACAATAATAAATAAAATAAAACATAATAATCAAACAAGTAAATCAATTACATGTACTGAATAGATTTTTAAAAATTTGAAAAAAACAGAAATACTGTATATTGAAAAAAAAAGTGAGGTGGTGTCCAAAGCTTCAATGTCCATTTAGAAATTGGATGGCAGAGGGGAAGAAGCTGTTCCTGAATCACTGAGTGTGTGCCTTCAGGCTTCTGTACCTCCTACCTGATGGGTAACAGTGAGAAAAGGGCATGCAGGATAATTGAGTCGCATGGGTATAATTGGAGAGTGTGGGCTCGTTAGGCCAGAAGGCCTGTTACTGTACAATTTCTCTCAATGGAATAAAAATTCAAATGAGGGTCATTAACAAAAGTTTTGATATTTAGAACGAGTTTTGTCTCAATAGTCAATGAACACTGTAAACATTGCATTAGGAGGCTGTTGGTCTTGAGAGGCTGTTCCACAGGATCTCTGTGTGGTTGGAGATTGCAGGAGACAGCAGTGAAACACATGTAGATGGGGTTTTAAAATATCAGTTTGGAAACAATAGTGTCAGACACCAAAGCTGCAATTACATGAACACAGGGAGGTCGTGAAGTGAAAAACTATGACAACAGGTTGACGTTTTGGGCTGAGACCCTTCATCAGGACTGGAAAGGAAGGGGGAAGATCCCAGAATTAGGTGGGGTGGAGTGGAAGGAGAACAAGGTATAGAAGGTCAAACACGAGAAAATCTGCAGATGCTGGAAATTCAAACAACACACACACAAAATGCTGGTGGAACGCAGCAGGCCAGGCAGCATCTATAGGAAGTAGTACAGTTGACATTTCGGGCCGAGACCCTTCGTCAGGATGAACTGAAAAAAGAGATAGTAAGAAATTTGAAAGTGGGGGGGGGGAGGAGGAGATCCAAAATAATAGAAGACAGGAGGGGGAGGGATGAAGCTAAGAGCCGGAAAATTGATTGGCAAAAGGGATATAGAGCTGGAGAAGGGGGAGGATCATGGGGCAGGAGGCCTAGGGAGAAAGAATGGGGGAGGAGAGCCCAGGGGAAGATGGAGAGCAGGCAAGGAGTGATTGTGAGAGGGGCAGAGAGAGAATAAAAAAAAGCGGGGGGGGGGTGGGGAGAATAATAAATACGTAAATAAATAAGGGATGGGGTAGGAAGGGGAGGAGGGGCATTAACAGAAGTTAGATTATCAATGTTCATGCCATCAGGTTAGAGGCTACCCAGACAAAATATAAGGTGTTGTTCCTCCAACCTGTGCGTGGCTTCATCTTGACAGTAGAGGAGGCCATGGATTGACATATCAGAATGGGAATAGGACGTAGAATTAAAATGTGTGGCCACCGGGAGATCCTGTTTTCTCTGGCGGACAGAGCGTAGGCGTTCAGTGAAATGGTCTCCCAGTCTGCAGCCACGGCCTCCTGGATGCAGATAGCAATGAAAAAGGTTGGCCACTGGGAAATTCCACTTTTGGTGGATGGAGCAGACATGGAAAAAAAAATGGTCCCCCAGTTTACGTTGAATCTCACCAATGTGGAGGAGGCCGCATTGGGAGCACTGGATACAGCAGATGACCCCGACAGATTCGCAGGTGAAGTGTTACCTCATCTGGAAGGACTGTTTGGGCCCTGAAAGGAGGAAAGGGAGCAGGTGAAGCACCTCTGTCATTTGTTGGGATATGTGCTAGGAGGGAGATTAGTGGGGAAGGATGAATAGGCAAGGAAATCATGGAGAAAGCAATTATGTAGAAAATGGAGGGCAGGGGAGGGGAGGTAAAGATATGTTTCGTGCTAGGGTCTCATTGAAGATGGCCAAAGTTGCAGAGAATAATTGGGGGACCTCTTCTGCTGCTGTAGCCCCCCCTTCCCCACTTCAAGTTTTGATGTGTTGTGTTCAGATGATCTTTTGCACACTACTGTTGCAATGCGTGGTTGTTACTGCTACCTTCCTTCTGATGTTTGGTCTGAACTGAACCTCCTGACCATGTCTGTATTCTTTTATGCATCGAACCCACACGATTGGCTGATATTTGCATTAATAAGGTGTACCTAACAAAGTGGCTACTGGCTGTACAGGAAACAAAGTAGACAATAAAGATGCAAGAAATCTTTGCTGATTCTGTGGTTACAACCTAGTGAACAATGAAGTCACAGGGAGAGAGATCCACTGTAATCTAGAACTATGCAGGGGGAGGGGGGCGGTGGTATTGAGGGATATGAAATTAGTGCATGAAGATAGTGCTGATCAGCCACAATCTTACTGAATGGTGGAAGCAGGGCTGAATGCCTTGCCTCCATTTTCATTTATCAAACCACATGGACAATAGAAGTGTTGGAGGAGCTAAATGTGAGTGTTAAGCCAGAGCAGAGCCTGGGTAATTGCCTCAAGCCCACTGGGACCCAAGATCCTTGGGTTGGGACTGAATTGGCTATGGTTGGGTAAGTTTTTAACTTTACATCCCAGCTGCACTGCTCAGTTACCTACATTCTAGTCTCTTGTTATAACTGTTCTAAGTCCAGGCAACAGGCTTTACAAATGCTTTCTGCCCTTTCTAGTCTAATAAAATTTTTCCTAGGATCAAGAACCAACTTCATTTACCATGTACATTTACACATTATTAGGAATTTGCTGTGGAGTGTCAGTGTGCAATGCAACAAGCAGCAAAAAAATATATTAAATATACAGTTAAGATATGGCATGAATTGTGCATAAATACCAACATGTATTTACAATGCAAACAGCATTGTAAACAGTAGTTTCAAGTGTTTACACTGCAGTGCAGTGACAGTGGTCATAGACTGAGTGGAGTGTAGAAGGCTAACTAGAACAGTTGATCAGGACCGATGAAGGGTCTTGGCCTGAAACGTCGACTATAGTTTTTCCATGGATACTGCCTGGCCTGCTGAGTTCCTCCAGCATTTTGATGTGTGTTGTGTTCTTATTAATGTTAGTTCTGTAAACTCAGATCCACTTACTTACTGAGTGACAGAATAACATGAAGGCTCTGTTGGATCTTAGTCAATATTTCATCCTCCATCACTAAATCATTATCCACCTCACTGTTGTTTGCACAATTTTTCCACATCCAAACTGTTAAGAGTTCAATGGCTACAAAGAACTTTGGGATACCTCGAGGTCAGAAGATAAACTGTGTGGACACAAATCTGCTTTCTAATAAAGCAAACACAAAAGCTAATAACAGAAACAAAAGATTTTATAATTCTTAATCTTTATTTTGTTTCATTTTCAGTAATAAAAATATTTCAGCTGAATTCTGTACAAGGCCTAATCTTTTTACAGTTTGTGCTTTGTATCACACGTTTGTAAATTACAGGAAAATGCACAAAAATATTGATGCACCTCTTAGGTAAACGCATGAAATAAGACCTGGTTCTTGTTTGTTTTTTTCCTGCTAATGAGCTTTCAATGTTTTGCTTTATATACTTTCTCCTCCCCACCCGAAGAGACAGTCTACCGTAATGTGTGCATTGCCATTAACAGCCCAAGTCAGGGCTAAGTGGAGACCCTGTCCTGCTCAACTAGAACTAGAAAAAAAAGGAAAATAATTAGATTGTTTCTTTTGAAACAATGACATCACTTGCCTTGCTACTGCTGCAAGCAACCAGTACTTGTATTCCAGCACCACTTTGTGGCAGAACCTTGTTCTACAATCATTGGGTCAAAAGACAGAAGCTGCAGCAAGGAGGGAGAATTGATTCCATCTATCTGGTATCATTCTCATGGTGTTGCTCACGTAATATCACACCCCTCACTCCTGCAAACCCATAGACAATGTCAGTGCATTAATGAGATTTGACCCACTCTACCTCTGCTACTGTTCGCAGCAGCATAGGTATAACAAGGCTAGTCCAACTCAGGGTATGAGCTTCTCATTCAAAAATTACATTTGTGACCTCATCTATGATGGTCTTGAGGCTAATTTTGGGCAATTGCTTACCCCGGAGAGTTTTAGGTTGGTGAAATGGATGACAACACTTGGGGAAAAGGAACTTCTTCTCCCCTCCACCAAGAATTCAGTAGTCAGCATCAATACTGCTCAGTTGGTGTACAATACAGAATAAGTACTGAGAAACTTCCTCTATATTGCCACAGTAAAGTAGCACAGGATAAAGATCGTCCCACCCCACCGAGGAGCAATATCCTGCATTAGATAGTAAATATCCTTCTGCAGTTTCCCAATACGCTCAGGCTGGGACAGTATGGGTTTGGTATATTTAAAACTCTGCACACTCTTCTCTAGCCACAGAGCTTGGCCCTTGAAGGCCAGACATACCAGTCCAAGAAGCCTTTTCTTTTTAATTTACTGGCTTATTGCATTTGAATATCACCCTACAGGCTGGTTAAAGGTTACTGGGGCATTTAGATTCTGTGAAAGTGAATGTGATTTAAATACGTTAAGATTACATAAACAGCCCAAGGCTCTTTGGAACAATGCACGCAGATACCCCTCCAGTTGTATTAGTATGACATTTCTTTCATTAGCCATCCAATGGGCACTGAGCAGGATTACTGAATCTTGTTGCATCACAGAAAAAAGGCAACTCATGAGAAAGGTAATTTCCCAGGCGATTCAAAAGTTTCTTATGCTGGCCAACATTGATAGAAGTTGAAAGCTGAGTGTTACCCACCCAAATCTCATTCCTGTCAATGAAACACAACTTCTTTCATTATTCAAGGGACAAAGCTAAAACATTTTATCCATTCACTTGCTCAAGTACATTAATACTTGGAGACTAATATCGAAGGACAAGTTTGAAGAGGAAGTAATATTCTACACCACTCCAAGCTACTTGTATATAATGCTGCTGCTATACCAATAAGACATCAGCAGATTATAATTATTCTGCTTGGAAAAGTTGAGAGTAAGGCCTCTTTTTGGATCTACTTCAGTTGAACAAATAAAGGGAAACCTCAAAAAGGGATTGGAGGGAGGTGTAGAGGAAGGTAATCTAAAACCTACCATCTTTAAGTTGAGATATCAGGGGCTTGGTTACTCAGTTGTTATAACTGTGACCAGCATCTCTCCCGAAGGCAGCCACTGGGGGAAACACTTGAAGAAAATGAGATGTGCATCAAAGAGCAGCCAGGGTAGACAACAGAGACATCTTTGAGGTTACAGAATGAATATCTTAGAACCATATGAAATTAAAATTTTGATGGAAGTATAATCTGAGTCAAGTCCAAACCATCACCTGTAAACAGTGAATGAATTGTTCACTCAGATATACACTAAAGTTTGTCATCATCCCCAGGAACTCTGCCCAAACACTGATTAACCTGGTCTATTTGAGAACTACAAGGTATCTTTCACCTCAGGTCACCCTCTCTTTTCCATAAATTGACCAGCGACAGAAATGCAGGTCCCGCCACTGGGGAATTAGCTGGTACCGTTAGAAAAGAGAAAGATGACAAACTAGGAAATAGTAGACGATGGAAGAAAGTTATTAATTACTGAAGCATTAAAGGAGTTTCTTCATGCTTGGAACCAAGCAGAAGACTGAAAAAGGAACAAGTAACTATCATCTTCAGCAGAACTGAGAGTGGGACACATAATATCTCTCACTCTGCAGACTGGTTGCAGATATAGGGAGTTTCCATCTCTGTGCAGAGTGGGTCCTCATCACTGTGGTGCTGGCGTCACTGGCTAGTTGTGATGTTTAACTGTGTTCGTTCCACAGGTCAGCATTTCTCCTTAACTTTGTAAGGCAATACAATCAGTGGAGTTAACGATGAGCAAGGAGCAACCAGAATTTGCAAATGTGTCTATGCTTGTCTGCATATATGTTTGCATGTACATACCTGGGAACAGTGTGCACACATGGTATCACACATTGTACTTGTGCACTTCATTTGTGCATACTCTCAAATGCATTTAAAGAAAATGTCCAGTTAGCACCCACTCACAACCGTCAGGAGAATTGTGCTCTGCACTCAGAACTCAGGAATAGTCATTCTGAAATCCCAAGCAGAAAGTTACATGCTTTGTGTCCAATAATGCAGTCCATGAAACCCGATCAGCTTTTACTTAGTTATGATGAGGCAGCTCATTTTCTTTTTTTCCTCTCTTCTAGCTCTTTTGAAAGATGTTTTGGCTGGTGCTGGATCGACAGTAAAGACAAGTTAAAACAAAAACAACTCCATGATGTGTACCTTGATTGTCAATGCAGGTTGGATGTGGAGGAGATGTGCCAGATACAAGGGAAACACAGAGCCACAACTGCTATTCACATTAGTCACTTGGAATTTCAATTCAAACTGATCACTTATTGGCATATCTGTTCATCTTGTGTCTCAAGATCCTGATGAATTTACCAACACTTATTACACCATGGCAACGAAAGCACAAACTATTTTCTGTAACACTGATTGAGAGGGCCCTTAATGTTAAAAGACGAGCATTAGCAGGATGCAGTGAGCAGGGCATTGAACTCAGTTTCAAAGCTTTACTTTTTGACATTACAAATGGAAAATTACAGCCCAATTCTTCATTATGACCATCCTCAATATATGGCTCTTTTCTTTTATATATATTTATATTTACACACTCACACACAAACAAATGTCCCCTAGAAAATCCATTAAAAAAAAAGTTCTCTGCTTTAAATGCACTGTGTCTCCATATCCTGAAGCTGTGACGGCCACACCATGCACAACTTCTCTACCTCTGAGGCACGATTCTTCCACAGCTTACAGCCTGCAGCAGCTGAAGAGTCTCTTCAGTTTCACACAATTCGACGGGAAAGGTAGCACTACTTTGATAATTAGATTTGTTCCAGCTCTGTTCCCCTCTCTGCGTGTGAATATTTCAGGACTGAACTCACGGACCCTGAAAAAAACGTTCATTACGCTTGCTTTGCTTTCCCTAGGGAGGGATGTGCCTTACACTTGGGCACCTCAATTCTTGTTGGGTCCACCAATTCACGTGGAACATTCATTCAGTTAGGGACAGGATGACATCATCTTCCAGGTCAGAGTTATCTGTGCTATCTGCTGGGTTAAGAAAAGGGAACAATTAGTAACCACTTCGACAAATGATCCAAAACTTAGTTAAACGTGGAATTTCACTGGGTTTTAGCTACTTTGCTATGGACTCCCTTCTCCTTACCCCTTGAAACCACATCACTGAATACCAACCATGCAAATACACCAAATAGCACATCGCCTGCTGGTAAAAGGGCTTAGGAAAACTTGTGCAGAGATGCTCACCATGTTGCCAAGGCATTACTCATCTCTTAACGTCAGCTACGAGTCAGAACTTGAGTACTTAATTTGATAGGGTTAGCATAAGACCCTAGCTGACTCTGGATGCAAGCATCAACAGAGCATTGTCGACCAGCTGCCACTTGGATAAATTAAACTGGTACTGTTCACCTTTTTGGATGGACCCCATGGCACTGTTTCGAAGATCTCCTCAATCAGTAGTTTTACAAAATGCTGTTCCTATTGTCCTAGCAGGATAGAAAACAGACTAGCCATCTCCCTGCATGATAAGTGACCACACTCTGAAATCATTCTGTGTCTGTGGAGAGCTTTGGGATGCTTTGCTGCTCGTGAGTGATTAATGCTCTCCATTAACATCAGCTTGCATTCTCTTGTGTCCATTGTCAAGGAGAAGGGAAGGTGCTGAAGGAGCAGGGGACGGGGTGAGTGCCAGGTGGACAAACAAAAGTTATGAGCTTCATTTGTCCATGAACAGCAATGCAGAGTCTACACATTTAGAAACTTTGTTGGGAGTCAGATCTAAATACAGTTGCAAGAAAAAGTTTGTGAACCCTTTGTAATTATCTGGTTTTCTGCATTAATTACTCATAAAATGTGGTGTGATCTTCATCTAAGTCACAATAATAGACAACACAATCTGCCTGAACTAATAGCACGCAAACAATTGTACTTTTCATGTCTTTATTGAACACATTGCCTAACTATTCACAGTCCAGGCTGGGAAAAGTATGTGAACCCTTGTATTTAATTACTGGTAGACTCTCCTTTGGCAGAAATAACGTCCACCTAACGTTTTCTGTTGTTGCTGATCAGACAAGCAGAAAGACGAGGAGGAATTTTAAACCATTCCTCCATACAAAGCAGTTTCAGTTCATCAATACTTCTGGGAAACCTTGCATGAACAGTCCTCTACAGGTTACACTACAGCATCTCAGTTGGATTAGTCAGGACTTTGACTTGGCCATCCCACACAAAATAAATGTTCTTTTTCAATCATTCTGTTGTTGATTTACTCTTGTCTTTCAGATCATTGTCCTGTTGCATCATCCAACTTCTGTTAAGCTTCAGACAATGGACTGCTTCCCTGACATTCTCCTGTAAAATGTCTTGATACAATTTGGAACGCATTGTTCCCTCAATGATTGCAAGCTGTCCAGGCCCTGAGGCAGCATAGTAGCCACAAACCATGATGCTCCTTTCAACTTGCTTCGCAGTTGGGATGAAGTTTTGGTGTTGGTGTGCAGTGCCCCTTTTCCTCCAAACATAGTACTTTCTGCCAAGAAGTTCAACTTGTGTCTCATCTGTCCACAGAACATTGTCCCAGAAGTGTTGTGGAACATCCAGCTGGTCTTTTGCAAATTTAAGACATGCAGCAATATATGTTTTTTGGAGAGCAATGGCTTCCTCCATGGTGTCCTTCCAGGTACACCATTTACGCTCAGTGTTTTTCTTATAGTGGACACATTAGAGACTTCAGCAAGTTCTATAGATTTCTGCAGGTCTTTTGCTGTTACCCTTGGGTTCTTTTTTCACCTCTTTCAGCATTGCACTTTGTGTTCTCCATGTGATCTTAGCAGAATGCCTACTCCTTGGGTGAATAGCAACAGTACTGAGTTTCCTCTATTTGTGGACAATTTCTCGTACTGGAGACTGATGAACATTCAGGTCTTTAGAAATGCTTTTGTAGCCTTTTACAGCTTCATGAATCTCTACAATTCTTCTCCTAAGGTCCTCTGAAAGCTGTTTTGATCAAGGCAAGGTGCACATAACAGGTCTTTCTTGAGAAGAGCAGGCTCTGTCAGTAACCTGACTTTGTGTCTTTTTCATAGGGCATGGTACCCCTACAACCTACACCTCCAAACTCATCTCATTGATTGGAACACCTGACTCCAAATAGCTTTTGTAGAGGCATTACCCCAGAGGTTCACATACTTTTTTTTAAACCTAGACTGTGATTGTTTAAATGGTGTATTCAGTACTGATGAGAACTAGTACAATTGTTTGCGTGTTATTTAGGCTAGATGAAGATCAGGCCACATTTTATGAGTAATTAATGCAGAAAACCAGGTAATTGCAGAGTTCACAAACTTTTTCTTGTAACTGTACGTCAATGTGAAAAAACACTTACAATCTTCAAGAATGTCCTCCCACTCATCATCATCCTCGTCGTCCTCCCCAGCATCATCTTCGCCATTACCCAGCAGGGCCTCTAGCTCCTCCTCGTCAGATGGTGTGAAGTCCTGCTCACCATCCTCAGCCGCATTCGCCTCGCTCCCATTGTTTTCATCCTCGCCCTCCAGCAATGGGTCAGTATCCAAGTCGTCCAGATCATCTTCGGAGTCATCATCGTCGTCGTCATCGTCATCATCGTCCTCCTCCTCCTCCTCTTCCTCCTGCGACAGTAACAATATCACTAACTTTGTTCATTATCTGGTCAATCCTTCCTTCAAAATGTGTAAAACTTAAAAGTTTCAGAAACAGGAGGAGGCCCAGTGAACGTGTTCCATCTTCAATTACCTGATCTGTATCTTGTCTATTTACTAAACTCTTACCATCACTTCACATCCCTTTAACAGCCCTAAAAGAGCAAAAAAACACTAACCTTACTAATCCCCCACTAATCTGGCTTCACTTTTTTGATGGAAGAATTCCAAATTTTAAGGCCCTGGAGAGCGTTGTAGAACAGAGAGAGCGACGCACACAGATACATAGCTCTATCTAGGTAGACTAGGTAGTGGCGAAGGTGGCTTTTGTCACAGTTGTCTTCATTATTTAGGGCACTGAGAACAAGTGTTGGGATGTTAAGAATGATTCACAAGATGTTACTGGGACTGGCGGGTTCAGGCTTTACTAGGGAGAACTGGAACACCACCACCCCTCACCTCCAGACTCTGCTCCCGGACTGTGGCGTTGATAAAATGGGGCATTAGTAAGCTGAGGGGTCACAGTTGTTTTTTTCTGGTTAGGGGAGTCTAAAACCAGACCTCACAGATGCATGGTGAGAGTGGAAAAAGTTAAAAAGGACCAGAGAGAAAACAATATCCATATAAAGGATGGTAAGTACATGACAAACAAGAAATTCTGTAGATGCTGCAAATCTACAGCAACACACAAAATGCTGGAGGAACGCAGCAGATCGGGCAGCATCTATGGGGGGGGGAATAAACAGTTGAAGTTTTGGGCTAAGACCCTTCATCAAGACTTCACCGTGAAGGGTCGGCCTGAAATGTTGATTGTTTTTCCCATCCATAGATGCTGCTTGACCTGCTGAGTTCCTCCTGACTGGTAGGTAGATGGAATGAGCTGCCAGAGATGGGGACAAACATAATATTTAAAAGACATTTAGACAAATAGATGGAATGTAAAGTTTAGAGATATGTGTCAAATACAGGAAAATGGTACTAATTTGGATGACACCTTGGTCGGCATGGAAGAGTTGGCCAAAGGGCCTGTTTCTCCGCTGTATTACTCTAACAATTACTGTCACTCTTCTGTGAAGGAGACACCACTCTGAAAATCTCAAATCTAATTTTAACGCTGTCCTTAACGCTGTCTCAGTCATTTCTGGACTTATTTCCCCAGCTTATTTTGCAATGGCAGAGATTTCTGTTGGAATCCGGTACAACTTGTACCAGCAAACCCTTGCTACCAAGTGAGAATCTATGGAACAGGTCAAACAGAAGAGGCATCTCCTTCAGCAGCACTGATTTGAAAACTCTTTCTTCCATCCTGGCTTAAAGGCCTGTGTGGCCAGCCAGTGACACTTATGTTCCAGCCAAAGACATCTACCTTGGTGCAGAGCAACAGTCAAACCTGGGGCAGCTTGCTTGACGTGGTGCAGTGATGTAGATGGTACTTTCCTCCTCCCAGGTGAAGGGCTGATCCTAGGCAGGGATATTTGCTAACAGATCCAAACCCCAGTCAAGCAACCTCTGTTCGCCACAGCTTTGTTCAGTCGCATTCTCAAAATTTAACAGCCACCGACAAGAAAAGACTCAATGCAGATCATGCAGAAGTTGAAATATTCAACATGGTAATTCCCAATAAGGTTGCTTAACAGTGGCCGGTTATATTGTTACCCAGGCAAGCTAATTTTAGATTTCATCTCACAGTCTCACACTGAAATAATCCATAACATTTCTTTTGCATTGTTGAACAAGATTAAATTACCAAAACAAGTTTGCAGAGGCCTGACCACTGATAGAGAGCAGGGGTTCCCAACTTGCGGTCAATGGACCCTTCGGTTAATGGTAGTACACGGCATAAAACTCCTGATCTAGAGGCACGAGTTTGAATGCCACCATATGAATTAATATTAGATTAACCTGGAAAGCAAAAAAACTTAACTCCTTTCTGTGAGGTAATCTGACTAAGTGTGGCCCATACATGATTCCAAGGTACTCAGCAATGCCGTAGACTCCTGAGTGCCCCTTCTGCGTGATCCAGCTAGCCAGTATCCTCAGAGAGAGCTAGAGCATCACACCAGTCATGCCCAGAAATGACGAAGTGAAAGTTAGTTGTGCTGCGTTTCCAAAGACAAGTTGTAGCTTTGTGGTGGAATAGAAGGGATGAGGGTGGCTAATGCATTAATTTTGTGCTAAAATATATGAAGTTGATAAAAATGATGTTTTTTCTGACTGTTCTACCATTTGGTTTATCTGCAATATTTACAAGTAAAAAGGTTTTCCCTCTGCTATGCATCATTAATCATATTTATCTGTACTTTCTTGCTGTGATCAGTGTTAGGGTTAAGGTTAGTGAGTTGTAGACATGCTATGTTGAAAGCATGGCAACACTTGTGGGCTGCTCCCAGCACAATCCTTGGACTGTGTTAATTGTTGACACAATCAATGCATTTCACTGTTTCAAAGTCCATGTGATAAAGAAAGCTGATCTCTTAATATTTTGAAATCTGTTTTTCTAAGTGTTCAGGGCCAAGGAACTTTAAGATACAACTCTGGTAAAAAAAAAGTCTGCTCATGTGGAGACAAATTACCTAGACTGGGATTTGCAGAGGCAATGAAAGAAGGAGAGCACATTGTGCTTGTGTTTCTTAAATAAAAAGACAGGCAACAGCAACAGATCTGTGAAAACTGTCCTACTAGTAGCATTCTCCTGCCATGAAAGCAAACTAACATTTAACGTCACAACAAAACATTGCTCTCCTCCACCCCCAAAACACCAAACTTGTAACTCTACTCCATCTGATCCCGAACTGCTCACAGAACCAACAGAGCAACGTGAAACATGTACTTAGTGTGCCAGGGCCAAATGATAGTGAATGAAATTAAGAGCAATGACAACTGCCCTATTGTGACCAGACTCTAAGTATTGGCGTGTAATACTTAACTGTTTGAGAATCTATTAATATTATACAAACCTGATCTTCTTCTTCATCTTCTTCCTCAGCCAACCGCTGACGGCCCACCTCATACAGCCTGCAGACAGTGTCCATTGACAGGGCATCCATGCTGCTGCCTTGATTCTGCAAAACAGTGTGAAGCATTAATTGACCAAGCAACATTACATACTACCTGACATGGGTGTTCAAGGTCAGAGAATGGGTTTAAATAATTGGCCATAGCTTCCTCTACAAAAACAAGCAAAAATTGTGTTCTTTTAACATCAGTAAAGGGTCATCACAGGAGCATTATTAATCAAGTATATGTGCAAATGAAAATATGGTGATTAGGAACCCTGTCAAGTTTTAAGGGGAACTGAGAACAAGTGTTTCATGGAGTTGATTTCATAGCCGAACATAGAATAATACAGTACAGGTCCTTTGTGCCAACCTTTCAACTAACTCTAAGATCAATCTAACCCTTCCCTCCTACATAGACCTCCATTTTTTTCCTACGATCTGTGTTCCCCACTGTGTAAAGAGACTTCTGTCACCCACACTCCTGTATACTTCCCTCAAATCAGCTTAAAATTAGGCCTTTCTTATCTTTACCTCCCCCTCTTCCTGCTTTCCACAGGAATCGCTCCCTCCATGATTCACTGGTCTATTAGTCCCTCCCCACTAATCTCCTTCCAGGCACTTATCCCTGCAAGTGGCCCAAGTGCTACACCTGCCCATACATGTCCTCTTTCACCTCCAGTCAGAGCCCCAAACAGACCTTCCACGTGAGGCAACTTTGTTGGGGTCATCTATTGTGTCCGGTGCTCCTGATGCGGCCTCCTCTACGTTGGTGAGACCAGTTATAATTTGGGGGATCACTTTGCCGAGCACCTTCACACCAACTGCCACAAGGGGGACTTCCTGGTGGTCAAATATTTTAATTCTGATTCCCATTCCTGTTTCTATGTGCCAAGATGAGGCCACCCTCAAGGTGGAGGAGCAACACCTTATATTCCATTTGGGTGCCCTCCACCCTGATGGTATGAATATCGATTTCTCCTTCCAGTGAACAAAATCAGCCCCCCTTCCTCCATTCCCCACTGACCTTTTACTTCTTCTCACCTGCCCATCACTTCCCCCGGGGTCCCCTTCTCCTTCCCTTTCTCCTACTGTCCACTCTTCCCTCCTATTAGATCTTTCTTCTCCAGCCCTTGACCTTTCCTACCCACCTGGCTCACCTATCACCCTCCAGCTAGCCTATTTTTCCTCCCCCACCTCTTAATTCAGGCATCTCACTCACCCCTTCCCTCAGTCCCAAAGGAGGACCTCAGCCCGAAATGTTGACTGTTCACTCTTGTCCATAGATGCTGCCTGATCTGCTGAGTTCCTCCAGCATTTTGTGTCTGTTTCTTTAGATTTCCAGCATCTACAGATTTTCTTGTGTTTAAAATTAGGCCGTCTGGTACAGGCCCACAATCCCTTATCCGAAATCCTTGGGGCCAGTCGCATTTCGGAATTCAGAATTTTTCGGATTTCAGAAAATTGATAAATATATTGATAATTAACTTGTCTCAGTGCGGACGGACTTTAGGACCTGGGGGAGCTCCGGACCTACGCACATCCTCCCGTATACTTTAAATCATCTCTAGATTACTTATAATACCTAATACAATGTAAATGCTAAGTAAATAGTTGTTATACTATATTGATTAGGGAATAATGACAAGAAAAATGTCTGTATATGCTCAAACAACCAGTGCTGGAGAGAGAACTTCCGGGTTTTCCCGATCTGCACTCTTTTACAAATACTATTACAGTTTATTTATAGAGTAATATACTGATAAATGAAATAGTGGGACAATTATAGACCATAAATACATTAGTACATTTTATTTCCAACAAAAACATAAAAACATACAGCTTCAAACAAACCAAGTCAAACAGATGGTAAATGACTTATTGGAATAAATGTAGAACGTAAATACTCTAGGACATATACAGGTTCAAACTAAGCTAAATACGTACAGGTACCTGATGGGCCAGGAACAGGATTCTCAATTTATGAAGCAGCACTAGGACAGACGGCGTTTTTAAAGACTTTTTCAACTGTCATCTGTCTCATTAACACAGGTTTATGTCTAAACAATCTTTCAGACATCTCAGATGTTGGCTTTTTCCAATCACTGCCAACTTCACCTTGTGTGTACCTGCTGCATTGGTACACCCAAGAATAGTTAACCTGTCCTTAGCATCTTTGAAACCTGCTGTTGCTCTCTCATCAGCATTGTAAATTTGTTCAAGGCTAAGGTTTTCATCAGATATTATCTTGGCAAATTCGTCAATGTAACCAGTATGAGCGCTGAGCCACAACTGATGTCTGGCGGCCTCTGATAGTGCTGTCATGTCACATCTGAGTGACGTCAGCTGTTGGCATGCCAAACAAGCCTTGTTACAACATGCTCCACACTCCACGAAGAAAACTTCAGTTTTCCGAGCTTTTCGGATTTCAGTTAAGGGATTGTGGACCTGTATTAGCCATTTCTGCCCTAGGAAAAAGTCTCTGGCTATCCACTCAATTGATGCCTCTCATCTTGTACTATATCTCTATCAAGTCACCTGTCATCCTCCTCCACTCCAAAGAAAAAAGCAGGAAAGTGCTAATGGACTGACCAGACCAGCTCTGGAAATGCAGTTTGATAGATCAGAGAGAGGGAGATTTTACACAAGGATGCTTTGCAGCTTCAGTTGTTAGCTGCTCCAAGAACACAACAGGAAAAGTAGGTCACTTGGGCCTCTGAGCATTCTCCAGCATGCTTTAAGGCCACAATGGATCTTCCACCTCAACACCACCTTCTTGCGCTATTCCTATGTCCCTCCATTCCCTTAATATCTAGAAATCAATTCTGTTTATTTTATACATTCAAAGCTCCTACCCATCTTGAATGTACTCCTTATTCTGAGACTGCAGCTCCTAATTCTACACACCCGCATTTACAACACTAATCACAGCAGTTAGGTTAATTTGTCATTCCTCAAGCCCAGACTTGCTTGGATAGTATTCCTTAAGGTTGTTCTACCTGGGAGTGGTAATGGGGACAAACTCCGCTACCTATTAAATGCTCCCAATGGTACGCGACTCAAATAGCCTCTGACAACCACGTCTAGCTCCTGGTCTTCATGTGTGGTGGAACCATTTCTACTGACAGGAGAAGGGGCAGAGGCGGGTTTCTGGTGCTTTAAAACCAGTCGCTTTGGGCAGATGGGGCTCATCAAGAAGGAGAACTCTGATCTCAAACCTCCATTGCCCTGTGGCTATTTCCACTCATGGGGAAGGCTTCAGCAGTAAACCCAGAGGGAAAAACCCAGAGCTGGAGTCCCTAAGGCAGTCCTACATTGAGTTCACGCTGACTGGCACTTCTGTGACAATGCTGGTGCCAAACTGTATTGGTCTCTGCCGTTCTTTTGGGTTCATCAGATTTGTGGAGAGGGGGAGCTTGCTATATGGGCAACAGCTTCCTCTCCATATTGTACTGCCCTGGCTTGTGTATCTAGATAGCTAAGACACAACATCTATACTGACCGATTAAACTGAATGCGACCACATGGTATTAGGGCTAAGTATGTGCTTTGAGGAGTGGTTAGTGCACAAAGAACAGTGTGGGTAAATGAGTAATTTTCAGGTTGGGAATAGGATTGGTATTGAAGCCACAGTCATGATCCACACAAATGATTTGGATAATCGAAATACGTGCAAGATATCTAAGCTTGCTATAATATAAAGGCAGCTGTCAGTTTGGGCTGTGAAGAGGACACAAAAGGCCTCGAGGGATATAGACAGACCAAATGAATGGGTAAGAATGTGCCAGTTGGAATACAATGTAGACTGATGTGAGGTCATCCTGCCTCATAGAGAGAAAAAAAATCAGAAGAACAGTATGTTTGCAAGTAACGAGATTAGAAGGTGCTAGTATTTTGAGACAAGATGTCTTGTGCTGGAATTTAAAATGTAGGCTCTGTAAGTAATTGGAAAGGGAAATAATACTTTTGCCTTTAGTGCAAGAAGATTTGAATCAGAATCAGGTTTATTACCACAAAGGTTTACTGTCAGTATGCAGGGTCCCGGTGAAATTACACCTGGAATATTAGATAGGAAGTCCACAAGGTTAGAGTGAAGTCAAGTGATTCCTGGAATGTACAAGGAGAGAATAAGCAGACTTAGCTCACACCCTCTAGTGGTGGTCTCATTCAAATACAAATCCTAAACAAGCCTAACTGGGTAGATGAGGAATTAATGCTCCTCCTAATTAGATGTCAGAAATCAAAGGAGGACAGAGATGAAAGTTCTTCACAAAGTTAACAGTGATTCTTGAAACCAAAAGAAATTTCAGTTGCTGAGTATATTCGAGACAAAGATCAATAAAGCTTTTAAGATATGAAAGATGAAGGGATATGGGGTTAATGCAGGAAAGATGTGCTGAAGTAGGCCAGAGATAATTTTAATGAAAGGTACAGCAGGCAGAAGGTGCTGAATGGCCTATTCCTGCTTTCATTCCTTGTGTCTGATTTTTAACTAGATGGATGCTCACTTGATCTAAATAGAGATGTGGGTTTTCCACAACCTAAATTTCAAGAGGACAATTAGCTGCTCAGTTAACGCACCCTGAAAGTTATCACCACAGGAATTTGATAACATCCCAAGCTGACCACTTGATGACCGAAGAATGAAGTTTAATATTAAATTCTATGTTAAAACTTTAAAAATCTGTAAAATAATGCCAACTAGCTCATTTGAAGCAGTGAAATGTGATGCATGTAACCAACTTGGGCCCAGGAAGATGGGTAATTTATTGATAGTAAGTCCCAGAGCCAGCAATGAATGTGCTTTGCTGCTTTTACAAAGTGTACCCAGAATTCCTTCCCTTCCTGGTGGGAAGCCAAGATTGTTTGAGACTACTCCAAGTATAAAACAAGTGGGGAAACTAGACCTGGTACTTTTCATCCAAAACATCATCGTTCTCTCCCAAAATTCACCCAGAATAGCAGTCTCACGCTCCCAAGTAATTCATTTCTCAATTTTACTCCTGCCTGTGATAAACTAAGCAGAACTAGGGTCATAACCTTGAGATAGAATGGGGAGACATTAAGAACCACTCAGGGATCTTGCTTGTAATCTGCTATTTGATGCAGGTAATGTCATACTTGGCTTATTGTCTGTCAATTCTCACACAACACGAGCCCTTTTTAATGAAATACAAGGTCTATTCAGGAGGGAAAGTCTATTTTAAAATAACGATCTTGTATATCTATTTTAAAGTAATGATCTATAATAATAATAATACTGCTGCTGCCAGGGTTTAAGAGTTAACAAATTATACACAGGAAACTGCCCTACCTCAATCACTGCCAGATAGCAGTCCTTTGTGTCTGTGCACAAATCGAAAATATTCCTCTTCACGTCAAGTGTTGCTTTAAAAATGAGGATTGAAAAGCAAATATTCAAACATTACTTCACTGTAAATTATAAGCCATCACATCACCTCAGCTAGGTGCCTGAAATGAAGACATTTTCCAAATCCCACCCTCAGCTCAACAAGCACAAAGGACAAAAACAGTAATCACTCCAGTTAATGCAGCAAAATTTATTTCAATTTGAGAGAAGTTATGTTAACTGTAAGCAATAAACTTTGGATCAAGGAAATTCAGTAATAATGACGTGTCAGCACATTACCAGTAGAGCAAACATGTCTCACAGCACCATAGCATTATCATTGCTTGGAAATTGGTCTGAGTAATATAATTAACTCAATCTTTATTTGTAGAGAATATTGCAGACACTGCAAGAGGCAGTTCTTTTTGTGAGTCTTTTTACCTCACATACTATTCCACAAACCATCTTGGTCACCATGCTGTACATTTAATAGGTGCCTGAGCAAGTCCAACACTGGGAAAACCTGCCTTAGTTCGATCCTGTAATTCACGTCTTAAAGCTGGTTCTCCTTAGGTACCTTCATCTTTTCCCCAAGCTGCAATAGCCAACCCTTGAAAAGGTAATCAACTTTGGTTCTGATGTTCCAATAGTGGTTTGATCTGGTCCAATACCTTTTCTCACCATGGCATGGTCCACCTCCAACTCTTCAATACCATTATTGTTGGGGAAAGGCTATTGACCAGCTAAGGTTACGGACTTCCATGGTTACTTTGATGTACTCCCTCCCACTTCCATTCTCTTGATTTCTACTTCTCAGTCACATACACTATAGGGCAGGGGTTCCCAATCATTTTTATACCATGGCCCCCCCTGCCGTTAATTGAGGGGTCAGTGAACCCTAGGTTGGGAATCCCTGCACTAGGATTAAGATTAGGTGCCATAACTGCTTCCCAAACCTCTGACTTTTCCCCCTTTCTCAACACACGTGCTGTGGTGCCTACAGTTAGTCAACTCTGGAGGCAAGCAGTTAACCCACATTGTGATGAGGCAATAACAATAACCTCAAGACACAAACATTGTCTCAGTCTCTGCCTACCTTGTTAATGCAACGGCACTATCTGAAGCAAACATCAAGTTGCAATGTAGCATTGATGGCAATCAACATGAAGTATTGTTGGATTGGGGTGTAGAATTGTTACCTTTCTTGTGGTGTAACTTTCCGACGCTTGCTTGTATTTTTATATAATCACCAATATACATGTAATTGTTCAGTGAATTTTCCAGTAATTATGGTACAGTTACTAGTACAGTATTTTTCTAGAAACTTCTTAGTTTTCAGTAGTAGGTGTAATGTCATTTGAATCTGGCTATTTTATATGTTGATTGTTATCAAGGGAATTTGCTGTTATCTTTAGTCTGGTAGGAAATGACTATGACTATCTTTTTAGTCTGGTCCTTTCTTTGTTCTCAATGCACTTCTTCTTGTTGTTTGCCCTTGCAACATTTAGTAAAACAGCCATAAACAGCAAGTTTTATGCCTCATTCTTAATTTCAGAAGAAACATTGGACAGCAAAAGCATCAGGATCCAATAGCACCAGGAGTTAAGCTGAATTCCACGACTAACAAAGACTCCAGTGGCATTATTAAACCACTTAAAGATACAGCAAGCACCTCATAATATTAATCCAGCAAGCTGAAATGGAAAGTCAAGGCTCTCACCTATTGGTTTGTAATCAGTTGCATCAAAGGTCCTGAAAGACGATCCAAAGGGACTTTTCATTCTCACTTCTAAGAAATCATCTTCATCATCTGCCTGCAGCATAGCTGAACAAAATGAAACCTGATAAAGAGCCTGCATTCATGAAGCCTCTCACACGTCAGATTCACGGAGCAGCTTGCACAAGTACTCAGAACAGCATCTACGCATGGAATTTACTGTTATAAAACCACAGTGACATAATCTATGCTATCAGGCCTAATCCAACTAATAAAGAACTTCACCTAGATCAGGAGGCTCATATTGCAGCGAGTCTTACAGCCAATGCCTATGCTCTCACTTTAACCCAACTGCCCAATTAATCACGCTCCTTTGCCATTTCCCCAAAGCTCTACAATTTTTCCCCACAATTACTTCCCATTTACAAGTGAAGGTTTCCTTAAACCCAATATATTTCTAGTGAATGTCACCTGTACTTGAACACTAGAAAGGCTTTTAAACAACTGAGGGTCTCATCACTGGGCAATGCTCCAGCGAAAACCTGACCAACACTTTATAGAATACAGTACAGTACCTTGTTTGTATTCATACTTACACCTCCAAAAATGAGCAATCACTTCCTTTGAAAACAAAATTTCCCTTATCAACTAGTAACTATGATCCTTCAATCCAAACTTTGTTCTGGTTGTTGTTGTGTAAAGGACTAGGGATTTACTTAACTGGAGACAGATAATCAAATCTAAATAGTCCAAGTACCTCATTCTTGCTATTAAAAAAAAACTTTTGTATGAAAAATATTTTACAAGATTTACAAAAAATATTACAACACACAAGACTAACTCAGTCAACCTTCAATTTCAGGCAATTGGCTCCAAGAACCATTTCCTGTGCCATCACTGTATTAGTACATCATTCTGCATAGTTTTCAAATCTCAGTTCATGATACATCTATCCACCCATTATACAAATGAATCCATAACCAAACTCAGAAGTTAGACTGCAATCTACTACTCCAGGCAGATATAGTCTCAAAAGTGACTACTTTTGACTGGAGCAGTAGGTTACAGTGTATCCATGTTGGTGAGCCCTCAATAGTTCACTCACCCAAACCCAAAACAAGCATTCAGTGTGCACCTGCAAGAACCAGTAAAACACTGCAAAGGTAAATGGATTGTAAAGGATCCAATTTCTCACAAATTGAAAAGGACATATTTTATCCAACACATAGAAATTAATTACATTAAATTCTTTGTTTCAAACCATGTTCAGGAGACAGAAATGACACCACTGACAGGGACGTGTGTTTTATTTAAACTCCCCTTCAAAAATAAAGTTAATACTCTTTAGAATTAATTCTCCCAATTTAATTGAATTTCATAGTAATCATTACCCCACACCAAGGCTCCTACCTCCATAGATGACTGTGCCTGTGTTGTTGAAGACAATGCGACATTGATCTAACGCAGGTACCATATGCAAGAGGTGGAATGTCCGTAGGTCCCACTGAAAGGCAGCTCGTTAAGGAACTTACACTGTCAAACAAACATGGATAGACCTCAACCATGAATTCTCCCCAATAAATCTTTAATTTATTTAGAAATGAAGAACAGATTTCCAATAAAATGCTTTCAGGAAATACCTGGGACAGGTAGAGACACACAAAGAACCCCAGATGATGATTTATAATTTATGACTTAACTCAATGTTTCTCATTCTGCGAATGCTGCCTGACTTGCTGAACATTTGCTGCTTCTGCATTTTTCAAATTCACAGCACTCACTTTTCCATGAGCTTATTTATTGGTAGGCCTGGGGAACATTGTTCTTGTTATTCCAGAAACAGTCAAGCTAAAGCACTGAGCTTCTTCCTACAAATGCCTGGTCCAACTCAAAATCATACCAACCTGCTCCTGTACTGTTAACCCAAGACTGTGACAAATGGCCTGATTCTGCTCATGTATCACAGACTCTGTTCCACCTTTCAATCATGGTGTATTTTCCCCATAACCTTTAACTCCCTTACCAATCTCTACTTTAAATACAACCAATGTCTTGCCATGTGCCCTTAGATCCTGGACATTTCTACTAATGGAAAATTTTTCTCCATTATCTGGTAGGTTTCGATGAGGCCCCTTATTGTCCTTCTGAACTCCATTCAACACAGCCCCAGAAACACTAAATGCGCCTCAGACATTAAACCTTTCATTCCTGAAATAATTCATGTGGAGCTCCTCCAGACCCTCTTCAGGGTCAGTAATCCTTTAGATACAGGGCTCAAAATTGCTCATAATTTTCCAAATGTGGTCTGTCCAATGCCTCATAAGACTCCGCATTGCATCCTTGTTCTTATATTCTAGTCCTCTCAAAATGAATGCTAACATTGCCCTTGCCTTTTGTACTACCAACTCAACCCGCATGTTAATCTGAAGGGTTCCTGAACTGGTACTCCCAGATTTCAACCTGACCGAGTAGTTTTGGGATTGCTTGGCCCTGGTGTATTGCATGCTGCTTTTGATGATTACATCTATGCAGTAGCTTCACCTGGTTGATGCCTCATCTTCAGGTATGTCAGATGTTGTCCCCAGAAGGCCCTTCAGGATTCCTCAACTGAACCAAAGTGATACCTCAGAATGACAATAATGGTCAAGTGGGCCAGGGGGTTACCAATGATGGTGAATCACAAGTCTATTCTATTATTAGCCAATATGATAGCCATTAACATTTTGCAGATGTCCAGCTGTGAGTTACTAGATCTGTTCAGCATGACAGAATTGAAAGTACCCTAAAGGTGAAGACCAAACCTGTCTGTAGAAGTACTCTGCCATTGTTACCCTTACCAGTCACGATAATTAAACATACACTTGGAATGGGTAGATTGGCAAGAATGTGGTCAAACGGGTTTACTCTTCAGCCTGGTTCATCCAGCACCAGAGACTTAATTTGACAGCTACCGCAAGTCAGTTCTGTGCTGAGTAACTGTTGGCAATTGTTTATTTCTATTTTTTATTTAGAGATATAGCACAAAAACAATGTTTCTGGCCGAGTAGAATTACAGCCATACTAACCCATACATCTTTGGAATATGGGAGAGGACTGGAGAAATGAACAGGGAGAAGGTACAAACTCCTTAGAGACAGTGGTGGAAATGAACGCTGGACGATGGCACTGTAATAGCATTACCCTATCTACTAGGGAGAGCCAACACGGCTTTGAGTGGGGCAAGCAGTATCTTACTACCTTCACTAAGTTTTTTTAGTGCAGTGACGTGGGTGATTGATGAAGCTGTGGATGTTGTCTGAAACAGATTTTAGTAAGGCATTCGATAAAGGTCCCTTGTGGGAGGCTCACCCAGAAGATTAAGATGCAGGGGATCCATGATGAATTGGCTGTTTGGATTCAGAACTGGCTTGCCCATAGAAGACAGAGTAGTGGTCGAAGGATCTTCTAGTTGGAGGTCTGTAATTAGTGGTGTTCTGCAGGGATCTGTCCAGGGACCTCTGCTGTTAATGATGTATATAAATGACCTGGATGAAATGTAGATGGGTAGGTTAGTAAGTTTGCAGATGGTATGAAGATTGGTGGTGTTGTGGATAGCGTAGATGACTGGCGAAGAATACCATGGGATATAGATCAGTTAAGATATGGGTGAAGAAGTGGCAGATGGGATTTAACCTGGCTAAATGTGAAGTGTTGCACCTTGGAAGGTTAAATGTAAAGGGGCAGTAGGATCTTGGGGTCCAATCCCTGAAAGTGGCTACACAGGTCGATAGAGTGGTTAAGAAGGCATATAGCATGCTCACATAAGAAATTGGAGCAGGAGTAGGCCATCTGGCCCGTCCAGCCTGCTCTGCCATTTAATATGACCATGGCTGATCTGGCCATGGACCATCTCCATCTACTTGCCTCTTCCCCATAGCCCTCAATTCCCCTACTATGCAAAAATCTATCCAACCTTGTCTTAAATATATTTACTGAGGGAGCCTCCACTGCTTCATTGGGCAGAAAATTCTACTGATTCACCACTCTCTGGGATAAGCAGTTCCTCCTCATCTCCATCCTAAATCTACTCCCCTGAATCATGAAGCTATGTCCCTTAGTTTTAGTCTCACTTACCAGTGGAAACAATTTTCCTGCCTTATCTCATCTATCCCTTTTATAATTTTATATGTTGCTATAAGATCTCTCATTTTTCTGAATTCCAGCGAGTACAATCCCAGGTGACTCAATCTCTCCCCTCATCTCTGGAATCAACCTGGTGATCCTCCTCTGCACCACCTCCAAAGCCAGTATATCCGTCTTCAAGTAAGGAGACCAGAACTGCATGCAGTTCTCCAGGTGTGGCCTCACCAGTACTCTGTACAGTTGCAGCATAACCTCCCTGCTCTTAAATTCAATCACTCTAGCAATGTAGGCCAACATTCCATTTGCCTTCTTTATAGCTTGCTGCACCTGCAAACCAACCTTTTGTGATTCATGCATAAGCACTCCCAAGTCCCTCTGCACAGCAGCATGCTGCAATGTTTTTTTACCATTTAAACGATAATCTGCTCTTTCATTTTTCCTTCCATAGTGGATGACCTCACATTTACCAACATTGCACACCATCTGCCAGGCCCCTGTCCACTCACTTAACCTATCTATATCTCTGCAGACTCTCTGTAACTTCTGCACAATTTGCTTTTCCACTTGATTTAGTATCATCTGCAATCTTAGATACATTACACTCGGTCCCCTCTGTAACTTCTGCACAATTTGCTTTTCCACTTGATTTAGTATCATCTGCAATCTTAGATACATTACACTCGGTCCCCTCTTCTGGACTGTTAATGTACATTGTGAACAGTTGTGGGTCCAGCACTGTCCCGTGTGGCACATCACTCACCACTGCTTGCCTTTATCAGTCCCGTCATTGAGTTCAAAAGCCAGGAAGTTACATTGCAGCTTTATAAAAATTCTAGTTAGGCTGCATCTGGATTATTGCATTAAGTTCTGGCCGCCCCATTATAGGATTGATGTTGAGGTTTTGAAGAGGATGAAGAAGAGGTTTACCAGGAAGTTGCCTGGATTGGAGGACATGTGCTATAATGAGAGATTGGAAAAATTTGTGTTGTTTTCACTGGAATGACAGAGGCTCAGGGGGGATCCAAGAGGTTTATAAGATGATGAGAGGCATAGATATAGAGTAGACAGATGACGCTATCTTTTGCCCAGAGTTGAAAGGTCTAAAACCAGAGGGCTACATTTAAGGTGAGAAGGAGATGTGAGAGGCAAGTTTTTTTTTCTTTCTTTTCACAGAGGTGGTGGGTGCCTGGAATGAGCTCGAGGTGGTAGAGGCAGATACATTAGGGACTTTTATGAGATGTTTTCAAAGGTACATGAATGTGAGGAAAATGGAAGGATATGGATATAGTGTAGGCATAAGGGATTAGTTTAGTTGGCCACTTGATTAATACTTTCTTTGGTTCAGCACAACATTGTGGGCCAAAGGGCCAGTTCCTGTGCTGTACCGTTGTTCTATATTCTATGTTCTACCAGGCTAATGTGCTGCATATGGACACCAAAGTTCCTCACCCAAAGTGTGTTACCAAAGTGCTCTGGCTAAGCTATTCATCATGGAGAAGCACTTATTTATGAGTAGATGGAATTGGCATGAGATTTTCTTGCTCAAGTTTGACTGGGTACCACAAGACTTCATGGAGTCTGGAAGTCGAGGCCACAGTACCCACAAACTAATCGCTTCCTGATGACAATGACAGCATTACAATAACATCAACCTGAGCAGCTCTGTCCCACTAATTCCACAAATAGCCAGAATGCAATGGAGGCAAAATAAACTATTCTGAAAGTTCAACTTTGACAGATTTGACAGCTCTCCCAGTTTGGACACCTAGATAATCACAAGATATGCACGGTCAGCTCCACTGGGAGAGGTTCTACCAATGTTGAGAGAGATGTCAGGTGAGCTGTCTGGCTTCATTACTCCACATTAACCAGTGTGGTCTCGAAATAATTCAGTGGTTTGCTAGGCCATTTCCAGAGGTCCGCACATTGCTATTAAAGTTATGTGATCTACCAGTTCACCAGGGTTAGAGTGGATCAGACAGCAGATCAACAGCTTACTCTCAGTTCTGGCCTGGGAAGCATTTCATAAGAAAAATAGTAAAATTTATTTAACTTTTTCAAACTCTGGCCGTGAGTAAAATTAAAATCATTTGGACCAGAATAAAGTTAGGTGAAGTACTCTTGATGACAGCGAAACATTATGTGAGATGAATTAAGTTCATCTCACAACTTCTATGAACGTGTTCAAAAGCTGAATAACAGTGTGGTTACATCTTTGAATTGCAACATATTTAGCAGAATAGAGAGGGAGTGTAGATTATGAATAAGTTTAGCAATTTGTAGGAAAGCACTTGGAAATTACGTAGAGCTGCAGGTGGGAACCTACAGAGGAAACCTACTACCCCCAACTTAGCCTGCCCTACATGTTGTGGTTTGAACAATCTTAACACCTTCTGTAGGAAAGGACAATGAATATACTGCCGCTCACATTACAAAATCTAATTCATTCTAAGTGTACTCCCTACTATGAATGCAATTTAAAATAATCACTGTGATGCCTGATGAAGTTTGCATTCTTCTATAGGGCAGAGATGACTATGATTCAACATGTTCTTTTTGGAACAATGCATCTCTTACAATAGCTTGCCAGTGTTACTATTGGAGCCTAAGGTGAAAATGATTAGGTGTGGAAAGCCTGCCTTCCAATTAGCCTTCAAGTTGAGAATCTACTGTATCACAGAGCTATCTACAGATAACCACACAGTGCAACCCTCAGTCCTCCAGTCAGTCACCCCGCCTCCCAGACAGTGCCAGATTGAAGCAGGCATGCCTGGACAGCTGAAACGGTGGGAGGCCTCAGTCTCAGAAAGACCCTGCAAAGGGTTAAAGATCCAGGACTAAATCAAGGTATCACCACTTTGACAGCTGGAAAGCTAAAGGGCAGAACTTGCTATCTATCAATAAATCGTAGACACCTGTGGTTGTAAAGATGCTGCAATTTGCAGTTTCTTGGTGGTTGGTTGAGGGCCACTTTTCCTAACTCACTTACACCCACCTGAATGCTTGGGGGGAGGGCGGAGAGAAAAAAAACAGCATGGCTCCAATGACATGTGATCAGTGAACTCTTGGCTGAGTGACTAGAATTTCTACTCCAGTTAAAAATCCGCAGGTATAGAAGAAATAAATTTCTATAACCTCTTAGGTCCTAGTGCAACATTCCATGTTATTAAAAGATACAATCTCCGTATTGATGATGACTTCTAGTCCATTTGGATGGAATACTCCACTAATATTCATGTTGAACTTGTCAAACTTGTGAATCGCCTGTGTTGAACGTACATCCCACAACACTCCATCATTTAACACCAAGTCATCTGTGGGATTAAAGGTTGCACAGTTCCGCTTGTAGTTGTTAGCTAGATCTGGATTGTAGAGAGTGAGAATGTTCTGTCCAGTTTGGATATCGTAGATCTATGGATGGAATAAAAGATGAACTCTTTGACTAATGTTGTGTGCTTAAGGAACACTGCAAATTAAACATCCAGCGACACAACCAAATTAGTCAATGTCAAGTACATTGCAGTTTAATGCAATATTCTTCAATCTCAGCATCAGACGAAACCTTCTACATCTCTCCTATCTGATTGAACCATACTGATTTCCTTTTGTAAGTCAGTTCCAAATTGAATTTTTTAAAATTTGATGCGGCATTAATTTAGTAATGTAGGCCAATGTGCAATAGGGATTGAATCAAAATGGAAGTCTGATGAAATACACATATCCATTGGTATGGCAATCCAAGAGTTTGGAATAGCTGAGATTAAAAACACAGGAGGAGGATTTCATCAGTAAAAAGCAACAAGGCAGCAAAAGGGATGATCTCTCTTCAAACATTTAATGACAAAGAAAATGTAGGGTATACTGGAAGGAAAATTAATAAAAGTTTGATTGGTGTGCGATGGCAGCTGGAGTGGGGATGTAATTGGAATGTAAATCACACAAGCCAGAGATGGTGGCATTCAGTGTCTCAATGGTGAGCAAAAATGAGAGCCATTTTAAATTTATTTCTTTTTCCAGATCAGGTCAGTTAACTCGCCAGGCTCTTGTAATCATTTGAGATGCATTAACTAACACTTCACTGCCATTTAAAATTTTGTTAATTACTACAGAGGCCAAGGCCAATATACTCACATGTGCCACTTCTTCCTTTGTTCCAATCACTCTGTCCTGAGAGAGTTTACTGAACTCTACATAGTGATCATCTGTGAAAGAGTGTCTGAAATACAGGGAATAGTGGCATCAGGTTACTTTTTGAGCAGTACGATCCAAGGGAAACATTCATCCAGCTGTGCTGGGTGCAGTGCTGATCAGGCTCTGCCTGGAACATTCACCAAGATTGATGGTTACTCTTCACAGGACAAAAATAGTTTGGTATTCCAGCAAAACTCACACACATGCTGAATTTTACCCATATGATCCCCCTATTTACTTCAACTGCAATACGTTCACAAACACAGGCTAACACATTAGGAAGGGATGTTGATAAATGCTAGTGTATGCTATCTTTCAAACAAAAGCCATGAATAAAATTTATACACAGAACCATAGACATGTGCTTTTCATAAACTGAAGATTTTCAAGTGAGCAGAGTTAATATTTTCAAACACAGGTGTAACTATCCAAATCTCATCTTTCAGATAAAGATACCCTTTCTATCTACAAAAAAAAACATAAACAAATTGAAGACCATTGGAGGTACTAAAATTGACTTGATCTCCATCTCACTTTTGCATGATACGAGTGGAAGTTGATTGTGTGGACACTGGGTATAAAACAAGCGGCATGAAATAGTTTGGCATAATACCAAAAACAATCCAACTGACATTTCAAAGTCAAGGCTCGGATTATTCTCTATACGTCAATGTCTTATAATAATGTCTGTAATCACCCTTGATTAACCCATGAGTACAATTTCAAATACCGATGAAAATATTTGCTGAAGAACAAAATCCCCGCTCTGCACCTGTGCCTTCATACCATGCTACTATACTTGGCCTATCAGGAGTCTCAAAATCCTTACTCAAGACTATCTGGCAGGGCAAGGACACTGGACAATATACGGGGTCATTAAGTTGTCTTTCCACCATTGATGCCTACAATTACTTACTTCATATCGAAGACAGATTTCATTCCCCAGAGAGCAGAGAGAGGCTGACTCCAGCTTGCTGAAGTCAACAACAAGGACCCATCCTAAAAGTGTGCACAAAGAATTAAAGAATAAGCCCAATAGCAGAGTTAACAATAACTCACAACAAAAGCAAATAACTGACTGCCATCACTGAAATATAAAACAGAAAATGCTGTTAGTACTAAGTCAGGCAACATCTGTGAATAAATATTTCCTGTCCATATTTTACAGACATAGGCTAGTGGTCGCCAACCAGTTGATCGCGATCAACCGGTCGATCTTTGAGACTTTCCCAGTAGATCCCGAAAAAAAAATGTGCACCGGGCAGAAAAGGCCAGAAGTAAAACCCCGCAACCCCAGAAACAACCTCTCTTTTTGTAAACAGCGGGAGTATTGCTATATTACCATTATCCTCACCAGTGTTAACTTATCTTTATAATGCTCACATTACAACACTTCTCCCCCTTTAAATTCCAACATTCCCCAAATGTAAAAGAACTGGGAAACAAAAAACAGTGGTGTTATTATCTTGTGTACCCCTGAAACTTATACTAATATCTCAATAACAGGCTACCAATACAAAACACCTGAAAAACGTGGCAGATTCAACAGTCTAACAAAGGAAACTGTCCATTCAAATATTCAGTCTGTCAGGAGGTTTGCAAGGGTGCTGTGCTGCAACAGATGAAAACTATTAAATCTAAATATGGAGCTGTCTTACTGAGACACCTCACAGACTGGCTGTCTGTAGTTATGAGCCAAATTTCAGGGAACTAGCAGAAAGTATTCAGCCCCAGTCATCACACTGAGTGCAACAGACAATACTTATTCCTTTATTTTTCGTGTTGAAATAAAATTAAATAATGAAACATAGAATTAAAGGTGTTGTAATGCGAGCATTATAAAAATAAGTAATACTAATTAGGATAATGGTAATATCGCAATATTCCCGCTGTTTGTGAAGAGAGGTTGTTTCTGGGGTTGCAGGGTTTTACTTCCAGCCTTTTCTGCCCAGTGCGCATGCTTGTGTCTAGGTCAATTTTGCCTTTCACTAAGGCTGAGGTAGGGGATCTTGGACTTAAAAAAGGTTGGCGACAATGACATCAGCGCCGGACCCAGGAGCGGAGGTTCCTGGGTTTGAAAACAGTCGGGTCCACTCTCGAGTACGCTTTCCATCCGTGCCGCGTTGAGTGTCGAGATTGCAACTCGACCTTGTAAAATAAAAGGGAAAAATACTGCGAAAATGTTTGTGTGAGGAGTGGTGCGTCACACAGCCTCTGTCTCTCGCTCCGCGCCTTGTAAAAAAAAAAGCCATGAAAAAGACATCATCATGGACGCACGCACACGCACAGACGCGCACGTACGTAGGCACACGCCAAGAAAAAAGGTTGGCGACCACTAATGTAGGCTGTCTGGCCAATGGAGTCTGTAGAGAAAGCATACAAAGAAAGCCATCTAGAAATAGGAATATCATTCATTGTCTCGAACAGCTGATTTTAGCGCAGACTTTGGGAGGTTGTAAATATGAAGACAAGTTGATGTTTGAACAGCGTAGAAAGTACTGGATTGAAAACTGATTCCAAAATCTGAGTTTTGACAAGCAGAATTCATGGTTCCAGTCATGCAAAGGGCAAAAACAGAACTGTCCACTGTAGGAAACAGAAAATACATGGTTAACCTCAAGTGAAAGGATCCCAATTTGGAGAAAATTTGAAATACAAATACAGATGTGGAAGGAAAAGAGACTAAGAAACTGAGAGAATGAAACAGCCCTTTTGGGAAGAAGATTAAGAAGAAATGTAATGAAGATAGTTATTGAATCTGTCAATGGTGACTAGTGCCAGACACATCAAAAACCACCAAACATTACCCGATTATAAAATTCCATTTGTGGACTGCTTTCTACAATTTTTTCAAAATTACTTAATAGTCAAAGTTTTAAAAGATTGCAGTCTATCAATAAAGGTGCACTATCATCTCCCTCGAATTGTCAAAGACTGATCCCCAAATAAGTAATTTACCTTGGACGGCTCCAGGTGTGTAATGGCAGAGTTATGACAGGCGTATGTGGCTTCTTCTTGGCCAGTGAACAAATTATAGAGCTTAAGTTCTCCAGTACAAGTCCCCAGCATTAAGAAGCGCTCTCGGGCAGAAAATGCACAGCACGTAAAACCACTGCCTTCTTCGTCAGATTCTCTGAACACAGAAATGGGTCGAAACCTGCAGCAAGAAAGTAAGTGATGGATGGAATTCATGTTCTTTCGTATAATGTAAATAATTATGGATTAAATGGGGATGCAACAACACTCCAGTACATCTAACTTTTAAAGTCTTGCATGAAAACAGACATAACTAGAACTAGTTTGGTTAAATGGGTGAGACACCTTCCCATCAATTATAAAACAATTTTTACTATCCCAAGCAGTTAAGGCCTATTAAAGAACACTCTAAACATAGTCATACTTTATTAATCCCGGAGGAAATTGGTTTTCGTTACAGTTGCTCCATAAATAATAAAAGTAATAGAACCATAAATAGTTAAATAGTAATATGTAAATTATGCCAGTAAATTATGAAATAAGTCCAGGACCAGCCTATTGGCTCAGGGTGTCTGACCCTCCAAGGGAGGAGTTGTAAAGTTTGATGGCCACAGGCAGGAATGAGTTCCTATGACGCTCTGTGTTACATCTCGGTGGAATGAGTCTCTGGTTGAATGTACTCCTGTGCCCAACCAGTACATTATCTAGTGGATGGGAGACATTGACCAAGATGGCATGCAACTTAGACAGCATCCACTTTTCAGACACCACTGTGAGAGAGTTACAACAATTACAACAATTACCTTTGTATCAGTAATAACCATTAAAATTGCAAGTTTAACCATGTATACAAGCCCTTCCACCAAGGAATATTAACACCCCCCTTAACGAATGCCACTACTTTAGAGGTGACCAACTTCAATAGCCTCCATGAACAACAGTGAGAGTCAAAGACAGAAAGAAACACTTTAGAAATGATCAATGATACAAGATATTACTTGTGCATGACTTTAAGGAATCAGGTGTATGAAACTAAACCATCTGAAAGAGAGAATGAAAGCCTTATTAAATTCATTAACATTTGATTGCTGCTGCACGAAGTAGCCAATCAAAAGACATCACCAGTGTAGGGAGAGAGGGGGAGAGAGATCAGAACAGTTAGAGATAAGATTACATATTTTTGTGTAAGGCATTGCTAACATTGTCCAATATTGTTTAGTCTATACAAAAGATGGAAGGCAAAAATAGCAAGGAAGTAAAAACTTCACGGGAACTAAATTTGATAATGAAGTCTTGCAGGCTGTAAATTGTCCAAACAGAAGATGGTGTTTCTCTCAACTGTCTGTTCAGTTTTGTAACTGTCCAGCAGGTTACAGACAGAGCAGGGTGTTAAAGTAGCACGACAAGGCAACCAAAAACTCAGGATCACTTCTGTGGACTGAGCACATCCAATCTGCATTTGGTTTTTTCAGACAGTGAACTACACACTGAATGCAGTACACCAAATGCAAGTGAACCACTGCTCTGGGGCCAAGCATGGTGGGAAGGCAAGAGGTAAAAGGATGCATCTCATGCTGTTGCATGGGCTGGTGCCATCTGATAGGGAGTGGTAGGTGGGGACAGAACAGCAGACCAGAGACCTGAAGGGAGGGATCACTTTCAAATGGTGAAAGGGGAGGTGAGGGAAAGGAAGGAGTGTGAGGTGGCAAAGACTGTGACAAGCAATCTGCTGGATGTGGAGGCCAGTGAGATGCAAAGTGGAAACACTCTGTGCTGTACAGGAGAAAGGGAAGAGCAGAGACAAAATTAATAGGTGTGATGCGCTTGGGGGGGGGGGGGGGGGGCTCTGTCCACTTGGATAGTTAGAAGCCATGCCTGAGGAAATGAACCTTTCAGAAGCATTTGTGTGGATTCATATTTTAGTTGCGTTGAAATAAATGTGACTGAGACAGTGGAATGGATAAGGCAAAGGAGTCCTTACATGAGGCAAGTTGGGAAGAAGTATAATCAGGTCGTTGCGAGAGTAGTTAGCTCAGAGATTCAGAAAGCGAAGAGTTCAAGATTTACTATGTAGAGGTTAGAACAGGGTGGAAACTGACCGCAAAAGCAAAGAAGTTTGAGTTCTGTGTAACTACAGGAACCACCACCACTGCAGTCACTGTGTACCAGTAAAATAGCTGAAGGAGTAGGCCCCTGTGCAGGGCTGAAATGAAAACCACTTCATTTGTCCCACATATTCTGGGTGTAATTTGGGTCCATGTGAACTCCCAAAGCTACAATCTTTGATCTGGAGAAAATAAACTGAAGCAGCAGCTGTTCAATGTGAGGTTAAGTTTAGCCAGGTGATTGTGCTGGTGGAAGTGGTTAGGTATCTATTTAAGAAACAGAGGGCTCTCAGACCTTTTTGATGTGGGATGGTGGTGCAGAAGAATCATATATCCAGAGTGACAATGAAAGGGAATTAGAAACTGTCAAAGTGGTGGAGGGCATCCAGAGTTTCAATGAGATAAATGAGAAGGCACTAGAGGGAAAGAATAGAGTTAAGAAGGAAAGAAATAAGTTGAGTGGAGAAAGAGCATGCTGAGACAATGAGTCTGCATAGTCAGTGTTTGTTTATGGATCTTTTTTGCAAATCATCCATGATACAACTTGGTTTTCCCCTCTCCATCAGTCAAGTCTAACCTTCTCAGCAAATCCCACAGTCTTGCTATTAGCAGCACATAACAAACGCAAGTGTAATCATCCTACAATTACCCTCACTCAAATATCTGACCTGGCCTCACTCCATCACGAACATTCCCTCTGGGCTTGATTCCTTCTCCCACCACCTGTCCCGCAACTTAAAATAACTTGCTGCTCTCCCAATTCTGATGAATGGTCTCTGGCCAGAAACAGTACCTGTTTCTCTCTCCATAAACCTGTCAAGTTTCCAGCAGTTTCTGCTTCTATATAAAATATACAGTGGCATGCAAAAGTTTGGGCACCCCAGGTCAAAATTTCTGTTACTGTGAATAGCTAGGTGAGTAAAAGATGACCTGATTTCCAAAAGGCATAAAGTTAAAGATGACACATTTCTTTAATATTTTAAGATTACTTTTTTATTTCCATCTTTTACAGTTTCAAAATAACAAAAAAGGAAAAGGGCCCAAAGCAAAAGTTTGGGCACCCTGCATGGTCAGTACTTAGTAACACCCCCTTTGGCAAGTATCACAGCTTGTAAAATGTTTTCTGTAGCCAGCTAAGAGTATTTCAATTCCTGTTTAGGGGATTTTCGCCCATTCTTCCTTGCAAAAGGCTTCTAGTTCTGTGAGATTCTTGGGCCGTCTTGCATGCACTACTCTTTTGAGTGAGTAGAAGATGAACTGATCTCCAAAAGCCATAAAGTTCTTTTCAACATTTTAAGCAAGATTAGTATATTATTTTTGTTTTGTACAATTTTAGAGTGAAAAAAAATGAAAGCAGCACCATGCAAAAGTTTGGGCACCCCAAAAGATTTGAGCTCTCAGACCTTAATTAGCTTGTTAGGGCTATGGCTTGTTTACAGTCATCATTAGGAAAGGCCAGGTGATGCAAATTTCAAAGCTTTATAAATACCCTGACTCCTCAAACCTTGTCCCAACAATCAGCAGCCATGGGCTCCTCTAAGCAGCTGCCTCGCACTCTGAAAATAAAAATAAATGATGTCCACATAGCAGGAGAAGGCTATAAGAAGATAGCAAAGCGTTTTCAGGTAGCTGTTTCCTTAGTTCGTAATGTAATTAAGAAATGGCAGTTAACAGGAATGGTGGAGGTCAAGTTGAGGTCTGAAAGACCAGGAAAAATTTGAGAGAACCGCTCGTAGGATTGCTAGAAAGGCAAATCAAAACCCCCGTTTGACTGCAAAAGACCTTCAGGAAGATTTAGCAGACTCTGGCGTGGTGGTGCACTGCTCTACTGTGCAGTGACACCTGCATATATATGACCTTCATGGAAAGTCATCAGAAGAAAACCTTTCCTGCATCCTCACCACAAAATTCAGCATCAGAAATTTGCAAAGGAACATCCACACAAGCCTGATGCATTTTGGAAACAAGTCCTGTGGAGTGATGAAGTTAAAATAGAACTTTTTGGCTGCCATGAGCAAAGGTATGTTTGGAGAAAAAAGGTTGCAGAATTTCATGAAAAGAACACCTCTCCAACTGTTAAGCATAGGGGTGGATTCATCATGCTTTGGGCTTGTGTTGCAGCCACTGGCATGGGGAAAATTTCACTGGTACAGGGAAGAATGAATTCAATTAAATATCAGCAAATTCTGGAAGCAAACATCACACCGTCTATAAAAAAGCTGAAGATGAAAAGAGGATGGCTTCTACAGCAGAACAATGATCTTAAACACACCTCAAAATCTACAATGGACTACCTCAAGAGGCTCAAGCTGAAGGTTTTACCATGGCCCTCACAGTACCCCAACCTAAACATCATCGAAAATCTGTGGATAGACCTCAAAAGAGCAGTACATGCAAGACGGCCCGAGAATCTAACAAAACAAGAAGCCTTTTGCAAGGAAGAATGGGCGAAAATCCCCCAAACCGGAATTGACTCTTAGCTGGCTACAGAAAGCGTTTACAAGCTGTGATACTTGCCAAAGGGGGTGTTACTAAGTACTGACCATGCAGGGTGCCCAAACTTTTACTTCGGGCCCTTTTCCTTTTCTGTTATTTTGAAACCGTAAACACCATCCAAAAAATTGCAGGATACATACGATCTTAAGTGGGAAGCTAAATCATTAAAATATTTAGGAATAACCCTGCCGAAGGATCTTTCAACACTGTCACAGGTAAATTATGGGCCATTAATCTCAGAGATAAAAGCAGATATGCATAGATGGAATCTTATCCCCTTTTTAAGTTTAAATTCAAGGATAAATACTATAAAAATGAATATTCTTCCTCGGTTATTGTATCTTTTCCGTACTTTACTGGTGGAGGTGGATGATAATCAATTCAGGGAATGGGACAAATGGATTTCCCGCTTCATTTGGCAAGGAAAGAAACCTAGAATTCAATATAACACCTTACAGTTAGGGAAGGAAGGAGGAGGTATGGTTCTTCCTTGCCTGAGAAATTATTTTTATGCCTCACAGGTAACCCCTCTGTTATATTGGTGTAATAGGGAATATAAGGCTAGATGGAAGGAAATAGAATTTGGATTAGTTGACAGTTTTCCTCTACAGGCCTCAATAGCTGACAAAGGATTGATGGCCCAGTTGGAAAAATTTAAAAACAGTTGGATAAATCTTACATTAAAAGTATGGCAGAAGGTGGTTAATTCATGTGGAATTAATAACATGTTAAAACTCTTTAGATGGTGTGCATATGATACCGAATTCCTTCCCAACAGAGGAGATAAAAGATTTGAGCTATGGATAAAGAAAGGTCCTACAACCTACCTCTCATTTATAGATAAAAGAGTATTACAAAGTTTCCAAATCCTGCAGGACAAACATGGCCTAGAACACAATGACTTTTTTAGGTACCTTCAAGTACGAAACTACGTTAACCAGAGTTGTAGATATACAGACCTATCAACAGTAGAATTAGAATTTTTCAAGATTCTGAATTCGGCTTGCAGTTCAATACCTAGTAAATCAGTTTCTCAATTATATAATGCACTCTCCCATGCTAAAAATGTAAATACACTGTATATTAAAGAGAAGTGGGAGAAAGAAGCGGGGTTGGTACTTTCAGAAGAGGCTTGGGGGAAAATCTGCAGCTTTCAATGGTCCTCGACTAATTCTTTGACTTGGAGAGAACATTGTTGGAAAAACATTATAAGATACTTCAAGACCCCATATCAGGAAAAATATAAAGATACAAACGTGACGTGTTGGAGAAGGTGCGGCTCCAAGGAGGCAAATCATTTTCATATTTTCTGGGATTGCCCTAAATTAAGTCTATATTGGGAAGGTATTCATAGAACATTAGTTAAGGTACTTAGGTCCCAGATACCTCTGAACTTTGAGACGCTCTATTTGGGGCATGTATTGTTTCTTGAACAGAAGGAAGATATAAAGTTGCTGTAGGCCCTCTTAGCGGCAGTAAGAAATCAATCACTAGAAAGTGGCTAAATCCGATACCACCTACATTAGAAGATTGGCACGAAATTATCTTGGAAATATTTAAAATGGAAAAGTTGACTTACTCCCTGAGAATTCAAAAAGAAAAATTTTATCAAATCTGGAATAAATGGATTGAATATATAACCCCAATGCGAGCAGACTTTAGATGACTCTCCTAATGATTTATACTGCTCTTCTCATCAACACAGTAATATTGCTAACGTAAGCACCCCTAGTCTAAAAGTCTTTTTTTTTTGTTTTCTTTTGGAAAATACAGAATTAACACAAGTAAAGGGAAAGATTTGGGAAAGGGATAAAAAATGAAAAAATTAAGTAAATAAGTACATAGGGATTGGATAATTATGTCTGCGGGCAGGAGCAAGCATGAACAAATTAGGATATAAGCACCTACAATGGTTGTTACATAGGCTTACATACAACATTTTGGACCAGTGGAAATGGTCCAGAAGAGTTAAATGGAAACTATTATTACTATTTTTCTTAACAACTAATACCATTACTTAGCCTAATAGGTTAGAATTACCACAGTACATAATTATCTATTTAAGTGTCTAATTTCCTTTTATATCATCTCAATGTGCACTTAAGAATGTATAAATAATTATAGTTTTATACATATAAAAAAATGGAAAAGGTTATATGTGTGAAAAAAGTACATATTTGTGAATTCCTTATCCAAATAAAAATAAAATTAAAAAAAAAAGAAACTGTAAAAGATGGAAATAAAAAAGTAATCTTGCTTAAAATATTAAAGAAATGTGTCATCTTTAACTTTATGCCTTTTGGAAATCAGTTCATCTTTTACTCACTTAGCTATTCACAGTAACAGAAATTTTGACCGGGGTGCCCAAACTTGTGCATGCCACTGGAATTATTATTGCGAAGAAAGCACAACAGTGCCTCTACTTCCTCAGGAGCCTACAGAGGTTTGGCATATCATCAAAAACCTTGGCAAGCTTCTATAGATGTATTATGGCCTGGTATGGAAACACCAACGCCTTTGAGTGGAAAATCGTACAAAAGGTAGTGGATTCGGCCCAGTACATCATGGGTAAAACTCTCCCAACCATTGAGCACATCTACATGAAATGTTGCTGTAGAAAAGCAGCATTCATCATCAAAGATCCTCACACCCAGGCCATGCTCTTTACTCACTGCTGCCATTAGGTCAAGGGACAGGTGCCTCAAGACTCGTACCACCAGGTTCAAGAACAATTACAACCCTTCAACTATCAGGCTCTTGAACAAAAGGGGATAGCTACCCATTTAACAATATAACATAGTCCTTAATTCATATTCATTATTTACTGCTATTTATTTAATTCTGCATTTGCACTGTTTGTTTACAGTTACCGTTCTATGGATTTGGTAAGTATGCCCGCAGAAAAAGAATCTTGGGGTTGTATGTGGAGATGTACGCACTCTGATACTTTCAACATAACAAAACTCCACAGAAACTAGTGATTGTTCAAACTATTAATTTTGGTCTTGAGAAATGACAGAATCAAAGTTGTAAATCCAAGTAGGAAGCCAAAAGATGGAAAATATAACAGTTTTAGACATATTTAGAAGTAGACTAAGTCAGTGCTTTGCTTTTTCTGAAGAAGTCACACTTTTGATAAGGTGCTAAATTGCTGACAAAGTCTACAACAACTGCTCATCGCTAGTTGGTCTAGAGATAACACAGATGGTATATAAAGACTTCCAGGCTTTTGAATACAATGCAACTTGCAGATGTACTGCAACTTTATAACACCAAGGGATACTGGGATATGATGTTCATTTTATTTTATGTTGCCCTTGCCCTTCTAGGTGGTGCAGGCTGCAGGGCTCAGAGATGCTACTCAAGAACCTTTGGCAATATACCTTGTACAGTTTATAGAAGTCGTAGAAAAATACAGCACAGAAATAGGCTCTTTGGCCCATCAAGTCCATGCCAAGCCATTTAAACTACCTACTGCCATCGACCTGCACCCGGACCATAGCCCTCCATACACCTATCAACTGTTTACCTATCAGAACTTCTCTTAAACATTGAAATTGAGCTTGCATGCACCACTTGCACTGGCAGCTCGTGCAACACTCTAATCTACAATTATAGATTGCAGCCATATGTACTCAGAGGTGGAATTAAGTAAATCATGTAAAAAAAACAACAAAATAGTTGTTGACCTCTTATAAAGCCCACATTATCCAAGTGGCTCAAATGTAATCATAACTGCAATGTCAATTACAAAAGTGCTCATTGAACTGCATTAAGGATATTACCTATTTGATGGCAATTAGTACAATCTGTTTTCAAAGCTTCACTAGAAATAAATGTGGGCAGTGAGAATCACTTGTTTAAAAAGTGATCACTTGTCTAGAAATTAGTCTCATTATTACATTTTTTAAACCAGATGGGGTGGGGTGGCTCTGTTGGTAAAAAAAAGATGAAATCAAATCCTTAGAAAGTGGTGACAGGATCGGAAGATGGAGATAAAAGGACCCTGATGGGAGTTATATATAGGCTTCCAAATAGTAGCCAGGTTGTGGGATACAAATTACAAACGGGAAGCAGAAAAGGCAAGCAAAAAGGGCAATGTTACGTTAGAGATGGGTGATTTCAATATGCAGCTAGATTGGAAAAATCAGGTTGGTGCTGGATCCCAAGAGAGGAAATTTATAGAGTGCCTATGAGATAGCTTTTTAGAGCAGCTTATGGCTGAGCCAACTAGGGGAAAGGCAATTCTGGACTGGGTGTTGTGTAATGAACCCAAATTTGAATTGGAAGCTTAAGGTAAAAGAACCCTTAGGAAGCTGTGATCATAATGATAGAATTCACCCTGCAGTTTGAGAGAGAGAAGACGAAGTCAGATGTATCAGTCCTACAGTGGAGTAAAGGGAATTGGAGGCATAAGAGAGGAGCTGGCCAAAATTTATTGGAAGACTTAGCAGGGATGATGGCATAACAAGGGCAGGTGTTACTGAGGAAAATTCAGAAGGTGTAGGAAAGATATATCCCAAAGATAAAGAAGTATTCTAAAGGAAGGATGAGGCAACCGTGGCTGACAAGTCAAAGACAGCATAAAAGGAAAATAAAGGTCATATAACACAGCAAAAAAAAGTGGGAATCTTTTAAAAACCAATAGAGGTAACAAAAAAAGTCATGAAGAGAGAAAAGATGAAATAAGGAAGGTAAGCTAGCCAATATCATACAAGATATCATAAGTTTTTAAAAACATATAATGGTAATTAACATTGTAAAAGGTAGTAATGGGGGACAAAAAAGGGACAGATGAATGAAGTACTTTGTGTCAGTCCTCTCCGTGGAAGACATTAACAGTATGCCAGAAATTCAAGAGAATCAGAGGGTAGAAGTGAATGTAGTTACTATCAATAAGGAGAAGGTGCTTGAGAAGCTGAAAGGTCTAAAGGTAAGTAAGTTACTTGGACCAGATGGACTGCACTCCAGGATTCTGAAAGAGGCAGGTGAGGAAATTGTAGAGGCATTAGTAATGATCTTTCAAGAATCACTAGATTCTGGAATGGTTCTGGAGGACTGGAAAATGTTAATGTCATTCACTCTTTAAGAAGTGAGGCAGGAAGAAGAAAGGAAATTATAGGTCAGTTAGCCTAACTTCAGTGGTTGGAAAGATATTGGAGTCCATTACTTAAGATGAGGTTTCAGGCACATGATAAAATAGGCTAAAGTCAGCATGGTTTCCTTGAGAGAAAATCTTGCCTGACAAATCTGTTGGAATTCTTTGAGGAAATAACAGGCAAGATGGGCAAAGGACAGTCAATGAATGTTATTTCCTTGGATTTTCAGAAGGCCTTTGACAAGGTGCTGCACATGAGGCTGTTTAACAAGTTAATAGCTCAAGGTATTACAGGAAAGTTACTAGCATGGATAGAAGCCTGGCTGACCGGCAGGAGGCAAAAAGTGGGAATAAAGGGGGCCTTCTGTGGTTCGATGCCAGTGACTTGTGGTGTTCCACAAGGGTCAGTGTTGGGACTGTTTCTCTACGCGTTGAATGTCAATGATTTGGATGATGGCATTGAGGCCAAGTATGCAGACAACATGAAGACAGGTGGAGGGGCAGGTAGTGTTGAGAAAGCAGGGAATCTGCAGAAGGACTTCGACAGATTGGGAGAATGGGCAAAAAAGTGCCAGATGGAATATAGTGTAGGGATGTTTATGGTCATACCCTTTGGTAAAGAATTAAAGACATAGAAGGACTAGAAGTGGAGAGGGTCAATAACTTTAAATTCCTTGGTATTATCATTTCAGAGGATCTGTCTTGGGTCCATCACGCAAGTGCCATTACAAAGATAGCATGGCAGCACTGCTACTTCCTTAAGAGTTTGCAAAGATTCAGCAGGACATCTAAAACTTTGACAAACTTCTATAGATGTGCGGCTGAGCATAGATGTGTAGATGAGTATATTGAGTCGCTGCATGACGGCCAGGTATGGAAGCACAATACCCTTGAATGGAAAAGCCTGCAAAAGGTGGTGGACACGGCCCAGGGAAAAGCCCTCTGCATCACTGAGCACATTTACAGAGCGCTGACGCAGGAAGCTGCATCCATTATCAAGAACCCCACCATCAAGGCCATGCTCTCTTCTCACTGCTGCTATTAGGAGGAAAATACAGGACCTGCACCACCAGGTTCATGAACAGTTAATACCCCACAACTATCAGGATCTTGAACCAGAAGGGATAACTTCACTTGCCTCATCACTGAGCTGTTCTCACAGCCTATGGAATCACTCATGTCATGTTCTCAATATGTAACTGCTTATTTATTATTATTATTTTTTTCTTTTTGTAGTTGCACATTTTGCTGTTTCTCCAGCCCGCTAGGTATGGCCCTTCATCAATTCTATTGTGTCTTGTCTATTTACTGTGAATGTCCACCAAAAATTGAATCTCATGGTGACATACATGTACTTTGACAATAAATTTACTGTGAACATTGACTATTTTCTAAACGGGAAGAAAACTCAAAAATCAGAGGCACTAAGAGACTTAGGAGTCCTTGTGCAGAATCCCCAAAGGTTAACTTGCAGGTTGAGTCAGTGGTAAGGAAGGCAAATTCATTTTTACCATTCAGTTTGAGATGATTAGAATGTATGAGCAAGGATGTAATGCTGAAGTTTTATAAGGCAGTGGTCAAACCTCTCGGAGCATTGTGAGCAATTTTGGGTCATTTATCTAAGATAAGATAAGCTGGTATTGGAGAGTGTCCTGAGGAGGCACATGAGAATAATTCTGGGAATGAAAGGGTTAACATAGGAGGAGCATATGATGGCTCTGGGATTGTATTCAAAGAATTTTGGGGTGGAGGGGTCAGAAATTTCATTGAAACTTATCGAATATTAAAAGGTCTGGATACAGTGGATGTGGTGATAATGTTTCTTATGGGTGAGCACAGCCTCAGAATAGAGGGACGTCCATTTACAACAGAGATGAAGAGGAATTTCTTTAGCCAGAGGGTAGTGTATCTGTGGAATTCATTACCACAGATGACTGTGGAAGCCACTGAGTATATTTAAAGTGGAGGTTGATATTCTTTGCTAGTTAGGGCATCAAAGGTAATGGGGAGAAGGCAGGATAATGAGATTGAGAGGGATAATAAATCACCCATGATAGAATGGTGGAGAAGACTTGATGAGTTGAATGGTCTCATCCTTGCCCCATGTCTTATGGTCAAAAGACACTTGCCAATCCACACAAACATGACCTCACTCTCTATGAACTGTGGGGACTGCAAGTTGGCTAGATCTTTGTAAGGAGGCATTCAACCAAAGTGTTTATTCGGGCGAATTATTACCTGCTGAAAATGAGATGTCGATCAAAGCAACCACCATCCACTCCACCATACTTTGGAAAGGCAGCTCTGTGCGTCACCCGGGATGTGAAATTTAGTGGTGCCTGACGTCTTTGTTTTGGCTCTGGGCATTGGTGGGGGGTGAAGAGGGAAAAGGGGGGACAGGTAACGACAGGATTCTTGCAGCGGGCATGTTGCTCCCGTAGGTATTCTGTTATGATGCTATCCAAGGACGGTGGTGATGGTAAGTGGCGGTCCAGCTGCTTTTTGATAGCTGGCGTCTGGTTGTAAGCACCATAGTCTGACTTCTGACGAATCAGTCTCTGCTTCTTTAGGCTGGTGGTGTTGTTGCTGGGAGATGGCTTCTCCTTGCAGAAGCTTATCTTGCCGATTATCGGAGAGCCGTTAGGGCAGGACGGACCAGGTACGGAGGTGGTTGCTTGAGAAACCGCTGCCTTTGATGGGCAGGGCGTTGAAAACGCATTCAGGCTGATGGCTCGAGGGGCAATACTGTTGGCCAGTCTTAGAGTCCTGGGCAAAGCGACCGGGGAACTACTGGTGGCAACTGGTGTGAAAGCCGAGGAGTGAGGCTGTGCAGCTTGGATGGCTGGTGTCCTCGGAAGGTCTGCCTCCTTGGTGAGCGCTGAGGCAGTGTCGTTGAGCCCATGGGACACAAGGTGGTTGCGGATGAGCAGCAGCAGCTCCTTCTCGGAGAAGGTGATCCGTGTCTGGGCCACAACATCCGCCTTCTGCAACCTGGCCAGCGAGACATCTGAGCCGATAGACAGGGGCTTCCCTGAGACTCGCTCAATCAACTCGGAGGCATACTTGCAGAACTTGACGTGCTCATGCCGCTTGTCCTGAAGCACGGGCTCCCGCATCAGCTGCTGGATCTGACCACTGGTGAAGAGAGGCAGCTTACTGATGATCTGCCTCACAGAGCTGCTGCGCGACAAGCCCACCAAGGCTTTGCAAGCCAAGGTGCGAATCTGGTCTGCATCAGTGATGGGCGTCTTCACGGTCAGCAGGGACAGCAGCACTTTAATGCCGTTGTTGGCCTGGACCATGTCCCACATCTTGGTCAGCACACTCTCTGAACTCTTGGGGTTCTGCAAACTCTTGCGCCGAGGGGTCCCGGAGTTAAATTTGCCGATGCTGGAGATACGTTTGTCAGGCCCGCAAACGCAATTGATGATGACTTGAAGCGCAGACTTCTGTGTCTCTGCATCATTTGCAAAGATATCCCCCTCGGCAACTCCAAGGATAATGCTCATCCCTGCAAAAGAAAGGAAGTGCTTTAAATGAACAAACACATAGAGCTGTAAATATTGTAACACTACAACTCAAGACTGAAACTAGTTTCAAATGGTCATATGCACCACTGTGGTCATGCACAAAATCTAACCGCACAGAAACAGACCCTTTGGCCCAACTGGTTCACGTCAATTCCTATTCCAAGGAAGAACCATTTACCTGCACTTAGCCCATATCCCTCTTAACCTTTCCTGTTCAAATACCTTTATACCTTTTAAATGCTGTCAATATACCTGCCTTACCCACTCCTGGCAGCTCATTCCATATCCTGACCCTCTGGCTGAAAGGCATCTCCTCCCATTCTTTTTAAATCTTACCCCTCTCACCTTAAAACCCATACACTCTAGTTCTTGATTCCTCAATCCTGGGAGAACAAGACTGCGCATATTCATTCTATCTGTGACCCTGCCAATTTTATACACCTCTATAAGATCATCTGTCATTCTTTTATGCTCCAATGATAAAAGTTTTCAAACACCTCAACCTCTCCATAACTCAAGTCTCGAGATCCAGCATCATCCTCACAAAATCTCTGCGTTCTTTCCAGCTTAGTGACATCTTTAGCAGGGTGACAAAAACAGGACACGATATTCTAAATACAGCCTCGCTAATATCTTCATGTTAAAAACTGCACCCCAGCATTCTACACCCACTACTCTTCTTTTATCGAATTGCCAACAATGGCTCAATTACTGATAGGACTCATACTATCATCAATCAAGAACTCTCCTTAAAGTTTCTTACAATACACTATAACTATTCAGACTTCACAGGAAGCACGAAGTCTCTTCATTCCTTCCAACACTTCTGAGCGGCCACAGGGACAAGGTCTTAATGGTAGGGTAAAGGGAGTGGGAAGTGGTGGGGGTTGCTGGATCCTGAGACTTTTTTGATCTGAAGTGTGACAAAAGTACACATAGACTAAGATGTTGACTGTCCTGTGCTATCACCAGTGGGATCAACAGTTGATCTGCCACCTGTCTTCAGGAGAGAGATAAGTAAGACAATGGAGCAGCATTTGGAAATGTTAATGAAGAGACGAGAGAATTTAACGGAAGGAGACACCGGTCTGCGTATTGTCAAGACCGGCTCCTTTGATCCTGAACTGTTTGAAGTGATGGACAGGCGATACCCCAACAGGGGGATAAAAAGAGACAGGTTCGCTAAGGCAACAGACACCACACGAGACACCACTCACGACACCACGAGGTATCGAGACCCTGGAAGCGGTGTGCCCCCACAAGTCGGTGGGAGTTTTGGAGGGCTGGACACGGGACCAGCCATAGACGCACAGGGTGGAAAGATTCGGTCGGCGGGAACCTGGTGTGTGTGTCCACCCTTGCCTGGGTGCCGGGTTCACCGCAGAGGAACGATCGTTCTGAAAACGGAGGGGTCACAGTCGGTGACCTCAGAAGACATTACAAAGGGCTCGCCCGAAAGCTAACTGCGAGAAATATCAAAGGTCTGTTGAATCCGATTTTGAATATCAGCATTCGCTCTCTCTCTCTCTCCCCAACGGCACAACAACGATTGCTGCGAACTGAACGAAACTGAACTCTGTCACTTGTGATTGAACATTTTACCCCTAGACTGCGATAGAGCTTGATTGATTCCTATTATCCTCGTTCTGTGTACATGTGTGTTTATTCAGTGCTAACCTGCTGCATTTATATCCTTACTATTAGAGTACTGTGTTGCTTATTTCTTTAATAAAACTTTCTTAGTTCCAGTAATCCAGACTCCAACTGAGTGATCCATTTCTGCTGGTTTGGCAACCCAGTTACGGGGTACGTAACAGAAGGTCCTTCAAAAGAATGAAGCATAGAACTTATTGCTTATGATAGTTTTACTAAGTACTACAAGAACGTAGAACGAAGAGGATTTAGTGCTGCAATGTAGATAGAAGTCCCCCTCCCCCCATCCTCCCTCCTGGATCCAGACAGCATGCTTCAACACAATTTAAACAACTTGCTCTGTGCACACATAGCCATTAGGGACTAAACTTGGCAGCACTATTTTCAAGAAAGACACCAATTAATAAAACTTCATTCGTAAGTTTGGGCTTAAATTTGGATTCATATTCATTTGACATCAGTTCACATTTACTGATAACTTTTCACTCACCCACAGCAGTAACAGGAGTTGACCCTTCATCCATCACACCTACAGGTTCTGCTAGTAGAAGCTGAGTTTTGGAAACCACAGTGAGGACAGCCAGTACATCTAGAGCAGAACGAACAGTGTCACTCCTGAAGGAAGGAGAGCATGCAGAATTAGGATACTCACACAAGCTCAAACATAGTAGACATCCTACATTACATGCTCCCACAGCTGTGGATAGGATGATTATGGGACATAAATTACTATACTGCATAAACAATTTTTTTGATCTCAGCCATATGCCAAGGGAAGAAGAGCCAGCAAAAAATTCACCACAGATTTCTTTTTTTTTGGCGTGTGCGATGTTGGTGGGACCGTCTTTTTCATGCCTTTACAAGGTGCGGAGAGAGCGAGAGACAGAGACTGTGTGGCACGCCACTCCTCACACAGACATTTCACAGTATTTTTCCCTTTATTTTACGAGGTCGAGTTGCGATCTCGACACTCAAGCCAGCACGGATGGAAAGAGTACTCGGGAGCGGCCCTGACTGGGTTCGAACCCGGGAACCTCTGTTCCAGAGTCCGGCGCTGAAGTCATTGCGCCACTAGCTGGCCCTCACCACAGATTTCAAGGATGACAGGGTAAAAGGGTGTTTAGTATACTAACAGCCCACAGACAAGTCTGCAGTTCACACAAACTGTATTTCACTTCACCCAAAGGTACTTTACCATTTTTCCTTGCAGATTTTTAGATCTTCCTAATGTAGCTATGTTATTTGTCTCAACTACATATGACAATGAATTCCATATCCTCAGAGCAAAGATGAACTGCAAGTTCCTTCTTGGATTTATTGGTGAACATATGTATGGGCTTAAAGTCAAAAGACCATCACTTTCTCGACAGATCCAACCTGACCTGCTAAGACGTACTAACAGTTTTTACTTTTTATTTTAAATTTCCAGCAGCAAAGGCATTTTAGCTGTATATTCAGGAGGAATAGTTTTGGACTCCCAAGTGGACACACATAGATGTCTATCCCATTACACCTATATGTTCGAAGATGTCATTACATCTTTTCCATCACTAAGAAGGCACGACAGCACCTCTGCTTTCATACAAATTGGTGTGGATTCAGCATGTTATTCTAAAACTTTGACAAACCTCTATAGATGCGCAGTGGAAAGTATCCTGACTGGCTGCATCAGGGCCTGGTATGGAAACACGAATACCCAGGAATGGAAAAATCTACGGAAAGTGGTGGACATAGCCCAATCACAGATAAAGTCCTTCCAACCACTGAATCCATTTAAAAGGAGTGCTGCTACAAGAAAGCAGCATAGGTATGTTCCATTGATGCAAAGAATGGACGGTAGGGTAAAAGAACCACGGTGTACAAAGGATGTAGAAAATCTAGGTAAGCAGAAGAGAAAATCTTATGAAAAGTTCAAGAAACAGGGTACTGTTACAGCTCTAGAAAATTACAAGGTTGTGAGAAAGGAGCTTAAGAATGAAATTAGAAGAGCTAGAAGGGGCCACGAGAAGGACTTGGCAAGCAGGATTAAGGAAAAGTCCAAGGCATTCTATAAGTATGTGAAGAGCAACAGGGTGAGTCGTGTGAGAATAGGACCAATCAAGTAAGATATTGGAAACATGTGCATGGAGTCGGAGGAGGTACTTAATGAATACCTTGCTTCAGTATTCACCAGGGAAAAGGACCTTGGCAATTGTGCGGATGACTTACAGCGGACTTAAATGCTTGACCATATAGACATTAAGAAAAAGGACGTGCTGGAGCTTTTGACAAGCATCAAGTTAAACAGGTTGCCGGATCCGGATGCGATATACCCCAGGAAGTGCAGAAAGTGAGGGAGGAGATTGCTAAACCTTTGGCGAAGAACTTTGCATCATCAATAGGGATGGGAGAAGTACCAGGGGATTACAAATATTGTTCCCTTGTTCAAGAAAGGGAGTAGAGATAACCCAGGAAATTACAGATCAGTGCGTCTTACTTCAGTAGTGGGCAAGTTGTTAAGAGAGATCATGAGAGGCAGAATTTATGAGCATTTGGAGAGACATAATCTGATTAGGGATCATCAGCATGGCTTTGTCAAGGGTAGGTCGTGCCTTATGAGCCTGACTGAATTCTTTGAGGATGTAACAAAACAGATTGATGAAGGTAGAACAGTGCATGTAGTGTACGTGGATTTCAGAAAGGCATTTGATAAGGTACCCCATGCAAGGCTCATTCAGAAAGTAAGGAGGCATGGAATTCAAGGAACCTTACTTTGTGGATCCAGAATTGGCTTGCCCACAGAAGGCCAAGGATGGTTGTGGATGGTTCATGTTCTGCATGGAGGCCGGTGACCACTGATGTTCCGCAGGGATCTGTTCTGGGACCCCTCTTCTTTGTGATTTTTATAAAGGAGCAGGACGAGGAAGTAGAAGGGTTGGTTAGTAAGTTTGCTGATGACAGAAAAGTTGTGGGTGTTGTGGATAGTCTGGAGGGTTGTCAGAGGTTACCGCAGGACATCGACAGGATGCAGAACTGGGCTGAGGAGTGGTTCATTTTGGTTGGTCAAATTTGAAGACAGAGTACAATATTAATGGTAAGACTCTGGTAGTGTAGAGGATCAGAGAGATCTTGGGGTCCGTATCCTGAGGACACTCAAAGTTGCTGCACAGGTTGACAATGCTGTTAAGAAGGCATATAGTGTGTTGGGCTTCATCAACTGTGGGACTGAGTTCAAGAGCCTTGAGGTTACTGTTACAGCTAGCGAAGACCTTAGTCAGACCCCACGGAGTACTGCATTCAGTTCTGGTCACTTCACTTCAGGAAGAAGGAGGATACTATAAAAAGAGTGCAGAGGAGAAGGATATTGCCTGCATTGGAGAGAATGCCTCATGAGAATAGGTTAAGTGAGGTTGGCCTTTTCTCCTTGGAGCGACAGAGGATGAGAGGTGACTTGATAGAGGTGTATAAGATGATGAGGCATTAATCATGTGGCTAGCTGGAGGCTTGTTCCCAGGTCTGAAATGGCTAACACAAGGGGGCATAGTTCTAAGGTGCTTGGAACTAGGTATGGGGGGGGGGGGAACGGGATGTCAGAAGTAAGTTTTTCACACAGAGTGTGGTGGGTGTGTGGAATGCACTGCTGCCGGCGGTGGTAGTAGAGGTGGATACAATAGGGTCTTTTAAAAGTATCTTAGATAGGTACATGGAGCTTTGAAAAAATAGAGGGCAATGCATTAGGGAAATTCTAGGCGGTTTCGAGAGTAGGTTACATAGTCGGCACAACATTGTAGGCCAAAGGGCCTGTAATGCGCTGTAGATTTCTATGTTCTATGTTCATCCATTATCAAGGCCATGCTCTTTTCTAGTGACTACAATCGGGCAAGAGGTACAGGAGTCTTAGGTCCCACACCACCAGTTCAGGAATAGTTATTACTCTATAACCATCAGGCTTTGGAACCAGTGTGCATAACTTTACTAATCTCAACCCTGAAATCCTTCCACAACCTAGACTCCCTTTTCAAGGACTCAGCAACTCACATTCTCAGTTATTTATTTACTTGAAATTTGTACAATTTGTCTCCTTTTGTACATTGGTTGTTTGCCAGTCTTTGTTTATGTATAGTATTCACAAGTTCTATTTTATTTAAATTAATCTCAAGGTAAAATAAAGTTACATACATATCATTTGACTGAAGTTTACTTTAAGACTGCTCAATCTTCTACTTTCTGAGAAAGAACACCATTTTCCCACTCATGTGATTTTATTTTCTGGTTAATATTTAATCTTCAAAACTCCGGATCTTTGAAGAGCCAGGGAATTTGGATGCACACCAGAGGGGATAAATTGGGTCTCAGTTAGAAAGCTCCCCTGTTTAACATCATCTGAAAAGGCAGCAGCTCGGACAGTGCTTCCTTGCTACACTGTTGCGTTCAATCCTATGCTCCAGACTCTGGAGAATCTGCACTCACAACCTGCTACTATACCGACAAAGGTCTCGTCAACTGGCAGCTTGGAATCAACCAGCTGCTAAATTGAAATGCCTGGAATCTGTGCCAATTCTTCAAATCAAATATATAACATTATACATCAGTTTGCTGCTTTCAAATTCATTTTTTTCTGAGTTAAGGGCATAGCTTCTCAATTAAATACAAAAATGCTACACATCACTTTTATTCCAAACTAATCAGCAAAGACTTCTGTTAAGTTTCCTTTCTGGTAGGAGGGAAAGCCAGTCGCAGCAGTGTGACGAGAATACACATAAAATTAAGATGTTTGCTGGCCTGGGTTAGCATCAGTGACATCAGCAAGTGGTCTGCCACCTGCCCTCAGGGGAAGGAGAGATAAGGAACAATGGAGCAGTGTCTGGAGATGTGTAATGAAGGGACGGGGGAGAGAGAGCTGTCTGGAGCGGCTCCCCCCTTTGAACCTTGAACTGTTTGAAGTGATGGACAGGCGATACCCCAGCAGGGGGATAAAAAGGGACCGGTTCGCTAAGGCAGGACACACGCCACCCGAGGTAACGAGACCCTGGAAGCGGTACGCCTCTCACGAGTTGGTGAGAAGTACCGGACAACGCACAGGGTGGAAAGGTACGATCAGCGGGAACCCGGTGTGTGTCCGCCCTTGCCTGGGTGCCGGGTTCACTGCGGAGGATCGACCGCATCTGCAGGAGGGGTCACAGTCGGTGACCTCAGGTGACATCACCAAGGACCCGCCCAAAAGCTGCTTGTGAGCCATCTCGCCGGTCTGTGAGTGAAGCAGTGTCTGAATGATCAGTTGTTCCTGTCCTCTCTCTCTCTTCCCCCACGTTGTCCATCGCCATGGCAACGATTACTGCGAACTGAACTACTAAACTGGACTGAACTTTGAGTCACTTTGAAATTTGGTCATTTACCCCTAGACAACGATAGAGCTTGATTGATGCTGTTATCTTAATTCTGTGCACATGTGTGTTTATCATCGCTGAACTGTTGCATTTATTATCCTTTCGATTACTGTGTTGCTTGTTTCTTTAATAAAACTTTCTTTGTTCTAGTACTCCAGACTCCGAGTGATCCATTTCTGCTGGTTTGGCAACCCAGTTACGGGGTACGTAACAGCAGTAAAACCCAAGCTTGACGATTTGGAAGCTGGCTGTTGGAACATGTCGAATGGGCCCAGTTGGGAACTTGTGGTTATGAGTTAAGGGTATTCAAGTATTTAACAAAGGAAGTTCCTTTGTTAAATGTGAGCTAGTAAATCTTGGAATCCTGGATTAGCTAAGAAAGATAGGGCCAGTGTTCAGTGTGTGGTACCGTTAGGTGAGAGAGTAGGGTTAATTCACACACAGACAGGTCAGCCCCCACTCTGGATTACACCACCTCAGTCAATGTTTACACGTCTGCTTCCAATGTCCTCTCCATTTTTGTTCTGCTAGTTCTTGAGCAGAGCTTAAGCCCCCTAGTCCGCCTTGAGACATTTTGCTAGGTCAGACGTGGCTGTCTTTAGAAGCAGAATTGCTTGGCTAGTCTGATAATAAAAGTTCAGTTTCACTAATTCCACTTACATTGACATTATCAATAAAAGCCTGATTGAAATTTGAGTGTTTGAAATAAATGTTGATAACTGGTAATGCTTCACAGTGAAAACTTTCAGCACTTTTCCCTCTCGTTACAAGCGTTAATTATTTGCACACAGCTCCTTGGTTACATTGTTGGAGGAAGATCAGATGTGCAAGCACTGTGAAATGAACACAACACAGAGTATTCATTAGTAATCTGGTGCTATTGTTTGTACTGCTGATAAGCACAGGAAGCCCGTCAGCGAAATCCTCATGGTTTTTATCGAATGAAGTCACTTTGTGAAAGAACACCGCCAAATTAAGATTCAGAAATAGCTCTCCCAAGACTATAAACTTCACAACTACCTACTACTTCACTATAATTAACAACTGCCGCACTAAAATTACACTTGGATTTTTACGCATAATCTACCCAAATTGTAATCCCACACTGTAAACAGGAGCAAGGTCACTGGCCCAATTTTCTCTTAGCTAATCCAGGGTACCAATATTTATGACTCACACTTAACTTTCTGGCTCAATCAGAAACTTCCTTTGCCAAATGCTTGAAGTTTTATCTGAGAGACACATGTCAGAACCCATTTCATCTTCATTTGAAGAGGAACAAAATGGGAATGCTCGCATAGGATCAGAATGGCTATATCTTCTGTTAGTATGGCTGCATCACAGATTGTTCAAATACCTCTCCACATTCCCAAAGCAGATCCACTCACGGTTGTCAGAAGAAAGTGAGAGCTTCAGAAGCACTTCTTCTCACTTTTCCAGTGAAAGAAGGACAGGTATTGAAGAAGGACTCGTAATAGTCCGCTCTTCAACAGCTCAGGGCTTGTCAAATCTCCCCATAAATTTAAAGTGGAAGAATGTGTGTATAGGTAAATAACAGTAATTTGGGCTAAGTGGCTTGTTGGAGATCAGTTTCATGTCCATCTTCAGCAAGTCCCTCAATCACTTTCAATTATGACATTTACTCTGGAACCATCCCCATTTGATCCACAAAGCTCATCTTCTCAGGCTTCCTGTTGTTATATCTCAAGTTATATGATCATGTCGTTGAGCAAATTCATTGAGGGTCAATTCTGTCCATCCCTCTCATCTGCTTATTTTACAGACAGAAGAAACTTCCACATTATAATTATTTTCCTAGCATCTTATTTCTTTTACCAAAATGTTAATATATCTTTTTACCCACATGCTGCTGTTTAACCCCAGTATTTCCAGTATTCTGTTTTAAACTCAATCTTTAGCCTGGCTTAAAAAAAATCCTCTTAAGCACCCACTACACTTTTCTAAATTAAATCCATTTCATAATACAAACTTCATACAAAGTGCTCTTAATTTTATGCACTTAACACTCAATTGAATGAACCAATCACTATTCAAAACTTAATAATCCCTTCCTCCTGCAATTTCAAGGCATTTAACAGCCAAATGATTAGCTCAAACAACTATTTCATTAATTATTCCCTCCTTGAAAGCCACCTGAAGGTCATGATGCAGGATTAAACTTAAAACATTCTGAAAATAATACCAGAAGGGGAAATCTTCAAAACTAAACACAAAAATGATGCATCCAGCTAGTAGGGTTGACATTTTCAACAGATATGTGCTGTTAACTCTAATTTGGATGGATGGGGGGTACCTTTCATAATAATTGGGGAAAACATAATTTGAGAAAAAAAAACTGCATTCACACAAGCTACAAAAAATAAGAAGTTACCCTGGTTATAATTCCAAGTGTTGAACATCTTTCACAATTGTGAATACAGGTAAATGGAACAAGAAGCTGAGGAAGACCAAAGCAACATCAGGCAGACAATGCCAAATATAACTAGTCACAAGGGGTACAGATAATTGAAGTGGCCAAGCTAGTTCAACACAGACGATGGATTAAGATGATGGAAGAGAATTTAGTGGTAACAAACATCTTTTAAGACCACATTTTGAAGCAATCCTTCAAAAGGGAAACCTGAAGCTATGGACCAAAGCCTACCTGCCATAGTAAGTCCTCCACTCACAAGCAATAGATATAAGCTGCAACAGAAGCTGTACGCAGGAGAGCTTATGGAAGACTTCAGCTGGCTCCCAGAAGAGTCTTGCTGGACCATACTCAATCAGAAACTCCATCATCTCCATGACTTGATCATGGGTGTAGGAGCAGGCCTAGAAGCAAGAATCAAAAATTTAGTTCCAATATGAGCAAATGCAACCTTCATGGACCTAATTCAGATTTAGCAACTACTCAAGAATTACAAGAATCTGGAACTGATCAACATTAGGTAAATACAAGAGGTTTGCTTCATATAATATGAAGAACTGGCAATGTGCAAGGCTCAGGAAGGATAAATAATGCAGTTTTTGACATTGTCCCAATAAAGGAGTCTTAAAAGCCTCCTTTTGCCTTAATATTTTTTGTAGTAAAGACTCGTGAAAAATGGAACGTTGAACATATTTCCATCAGAATACATAGAAAACATTTTAATGACAAGATACCTTCTTTACTTTGATTAACTTAGAAACAGCCCTCTGAGAAATATTAGATATAAAATACTAAAAATCTTGGGGAATGTTACTATCAAAGGGTTGAACCTTCAGACTCTATGACAATACATTTTTTTCAAACTATCTTACCGATTAATGAATCCTTTTACCTGTGCTTTGAAATGCTCCATGGAGGAAATGAAGTTTAGTTTGAAGACTCACAGGGAATCTTGATGCCCCAAGATGTGCATTTCTGCAAAGCAGCATCTATCTGCATTCAGGATGCCTTTATATAGTTATGTTGGCCTTGGTAGTGAGTAATAGCAGCAGCTTGTGTGACAGCTGGCCTAATCTGTTCAGAAGCTATTCTCACTGGTCAGGTGCTTTTAAAATAATACTTCATACCAGTGGATTTTTACCAAGAATGCTCATGACCCCCAACCTAGGAAAAAAGTTTTCATTCCTAATCAGAATTCTTGATTCAAGACAATTATTGATATTGAATGTTTATTATTTCAAACTTTGCACAAAATTCAAAACTTTCATAACACCAGCCAAAAACCATTCTGCTGTAGAGTTTATTCCAGTGAAAATTCCTCCAAATACATTGAAAGGACCAATAGAACTTCATAAAACTGTGTTAATCATTTTAATTCAGTTGGCGGAATTGGCATAAAGGTTTCAATGCACACACCTTACATGGTGGGTGAGGATGAACAATAGCGCCTCCTTCTGTCCGCTGCAAGGATCTCTTCACGTGCTCCAGCTTAATTCCCAAATGTGACTCGAAGTACCTGCGCAGTGCCATACAAGTGTGCTTGGCTGTCTGGCGGCTGGCAAAGATCTCGTCATCACTAAGCAGAGCACCCTGATCTTCCAGGTTTAAGATTTCTAGCGTGCTGATCTGTAAGAGTTAAACAAAATTAAACCCAGGCTATAAAACAAATCTAAAAAATCAAATTAAGGATGTTCTGTGTAGATGAAACAGGTCAGCAGGAGTTCATTCACTCAATGAGATCATCTTTAATTAGCAACTCTGCCAGTTCCACAAGTCAACTCCATTTCTGTTAATATTGTCATACAAGAAGAACAATTTTGCTAATTTAATCAATCTTTTTGAAGATATTTCCAGATATTCATTAATTGAGAGAATATTCCTAATTTTATTCCACAATGGCATGTTTTATTAAATCATCTCATTCTTGATTCCCTCCAATGCAAAGAGAAATCATTTTTCTGCATACGTTGAATCCAGTTAACATTTACATACACCCATTACATCACCACCAGGTATCGTTTGTATGTACAGGATGGCACAAATAATAATTTACAGACCCAACCCAATGGAGAACAACTACAAAGTTTTATTTTTCTCAAATCTACCCCATATTTAAATGGGCAGTGGAAAGATCAATCTTGCTGATTAGAGAGGCCCACATACTGGCTCTCTCCTTCCCCACTACCCCTTATAGTGTCCCACTGTGATCCGAGACAGTAGTTTACTACAATTGCTTGCCTGCCCTGCTTGAGTGCAACTTTCCTTCGACCCAACACAAAATGTTAAATTACAGCATCACCAAGAGCCTTTAGTAACCATACCAAATTAACCACCCGTCGAAGACCATCCTGCTTGTCAAAGAGCTCCAGTATAGAGCGGAAAGCGAATGAGATGGAGAAGAACATAGTGGCATGACAGCGGCCTGACTCATGGGAGCACTCTAGTAGCCACAGGGTGTAACTGACAACGTCAGACAACACGGAGTGTGGGAGTAAGCACACCTAGAAAGAAAAGAACGAGGAAACAAGGATTATCATGCCAAAAAAATACTAAACATTTGCATTGTCTTTTAACAGAAGAGAAATATTTCATTGTACATTTTATCATCTCAGGAACAGTTAACGAAGTTACTATGGCAATACACAGGAAATGTGAACTAGAAATAGAAATTTAATGATCAAATAATCTGTTAGCTGGTTTTCATCTTAGGGGGCAAAGCTAGAAATACTAAGGCTTAGCTCCCTCTCTATCAAGTTGCCCACGGAGGGGCTTCCTATCCCCAAATACAGAATAATCCTTCCAATATCAGCTACATGAATATAATTCTCAGGTTGTAACAACGGCACGTGAAAGTTTCCCTGTAGCTCAGATCTGTCAGATTCATGGTCCATTCCTAAAGAGAAGAAACATCCCTAAACGAATTACAATTAATTTACCTTATCCTATGAGATTGACTCAAACAATTTAAGGTGCTTCTCAGAATCGTTGGACTCACCCGTTCCATTGCATCCTGGTTGTAAGCTAGATAATATAAACACAGGGAAACACCAGTGGCAGCCATAGAGGGTCTGGGGATCTCCAGCAACTTTTGAACACCTTCATGAGCCACAAATTCTGCGGCAAACTTCTTATGTAATAACAAAGAAGCCAGATACTGTGGAGGAGGAAAGGCAGATATCAAATGAGCAGATTAAGCAGGTCAATGGATAACTTACCACACAAACACATAACAGAGTGACAACCTCCATTAAGCCTGTGCTACAAAAATCAAAAAGGTCAGCACTCAATATTTAAGGCTACAACAATCAGCAACAATTTGGTAGAGATACATTTTCTCTAGCTTTTCTTCCTCCCACCCAAAATTTCCCTCTGATGAAAGCAAAAAAAGTTCATACCACAAGATACCTCAGGGAGGCAGACACGTAATGATAAATTATTCCAAGTTATTCGGGACAGGTGTGGGCAAGATGGAAAAAAATAGCAACCAAATCTTGCACATCCTCATCAATACACCCCCCCCTCCCCCATTCACTTTCCAGGAGAGATCACATGAAATCAAGAAGGTTAATTTCTGCCACACAGTTTTATCCCTGGGATGTAGTACCCAATTGTGTTTAAACAAACTATCACGTGACAGTTTAAATTAAGTCAGTATGGCACGCAGCCTGTTTGAGAGAATAAGCTCATGATTCAAATCACTGATCATTGAAACAAATGCAAAGCTGGACTTATTATAACCTGTTATTGTTTAATATGAATAACTCAGCCAATTGAGCGTTTTCCAAGGACAATACCAGAAACAGAGGAACCAGATTAGGGTAATCTACTCTTTCTTTTAAAAAAAAAGGGAGGGGGAAGACTGTAAGTGACTGGAAAGAGTTATTCTACACAACATACACGGGGAGACTGGAAGTGACTGGGAAGAGTTATTCCACAGAACATACACGGGGAGACTGGAAGCCAGTGAAAAGAGTTATTCTACACAACATACACGGGGAGACTGGAAGTGACTGGGAAGAGTTATTCTACACAACATATATGGGGAGATCAAATATAAACGAGGGACACATAAATCCATCAGGAATTCAAGAGAAACTTGAATGTGCAGCTCACTAACTCAAGTGAGTGACAGAACAACACAAATGCTCTGTGCAGATCAGCTGGCGAGGGTATTTGCAAACATTCCTAAGCTTCAATCTGAGGTTCCCACTTGCTTTAAGACCATGATCATCCTGGTACCAAAGAAATACAAGGTAATGTGTCTTGAACAACTACTGCTCAGTAGCTGACATCTACCATTATGCAGTGCTTCGAGAGGCATGCATCAACTCCACTCTCCCAGACATCTCCATCCATTATAATTCACCTACCACAGAAAAGAGTCTGTGGTGGATGCCATCACCATGGCCCTTCACTCATCTCTGGAGCATCTAGACTGTAAAGACTATTGTTTATTGACTACAGCTCCATCTTCAATACTATAACTCCAAGCTAACTCATCACCTCCTAAATCGCAGAGTAAACACCACCCTCTGCAACTGGATCCTTGACTTCTTGACCAATTGACCACAATGAGGATAGGCAGCAACACCTCTGCCATGATTATTCTCAATGTTGATGCTTCACCTTGACCAGCTGCTTTCCTAGTATTCTGAACATTCATTGCCCCTATCATGAGTACATCGTGGTTGGTATACTTCGAAATATAATGCAGTAAATACCCAAACCAACATCTTCAGCTTGCTTTGTACCAAAATACGTCTGGCTTAGAGTTCCTCCAGAGTTTTGTTTTGCAAACCACTGTAACTCAGAATCATGTTTTTTTGTCACTGTTCAAAACTGAAGTGAGAATGCCTTCAATACAGACAGAAGTGATTCAAGAAGCCAACACAGGAACCTCCTGAAGGGTGTACTTTCAGAAGGTGAATCACAGGACATTGTTACAGCCCCGTACCAGAGCAGGGGGAGAGGATGGAAAAACCCCAAAGGTTTTTGTGAGCTTTGTGCTAATGTGCGTGTTGCCTTCTTCGGGCCCCAAAGCGCTGCAGCTAAAGGTGGTATCCTTATCAACCAATCACAAACTAAAGAAACCAAGGATTATCATGGCTGAATAGCTTATTTACAACTTGTTATTTTAAGTTATAGAGGGCTTAGCTTAGCACTAACACCAAAGACACAGGATGCCCTCTCGTACCTTAAGCGCTTCAAAAGTGAGTTGAACATCGTTAGTTTGCTTCAAGTCGATGTAGTACATGAGCAGCTCGCGAGCACCGAGCTGCATAAATACAGCTAACAACTAGAGGAAATGATCAGAAACAATGAGTTACAATCAATCTGTAAGTATTAAAGAAAGGCATTTACATTTCAAGAAAGCTCTCAAATAATTGAACTGGCACAGAACTGCAGGTCTCAAGCAATGAATCCAAGAGGACAGGTCGAGGACCCTGTAAAGATTTCACCTTCAATATTGGATTAGGGAGAGAAGTCTGACAACTATGTTCATTTGACAGCCACATGTAAAGATTGAAAACAGTGCTGAAATCTGGAGCAAATAATGCGGGATGAACTCAGTAGGTTGAGCAGCATCTGTGGAGGGAAATGGATGGTCTTCATCAGGACCCTGTGCTGAGGGAAGACATTAGTGACAGAGAAGAGCGAAACAGAAGCTGGTAGGTAATAGGTGGGTAAGGAAGGGGAGATGGAAAAGGTGAACCAAGGGAGAGAGACCTTGGGTGGAATTGAGAAAGGAACATGGGAGTCGGTTACATGAAAGTTCAGTGTTCATGCCATTAGACCATAGGCTATCTAAGCAGAACAGAAGGTACTGTTCTTCAAGGTTGTGAGTGGTCTCACAGGCAGCAGAGAAAGCCAAGGTCAGACAGGATGGAAAGGGGAGGTGAAATGACACGCAACCAGAAACTCAGGATGGCCACTACTGACAGAGCACAGGTACTCTGAGAAGTGATTGCCTAGTCTATCCTTTGTCTCATCAACATAGAGAAGGCCATATCAACAGCACTGAATGCAATTGATGAGGTTGGAGGAGATTCACGTGAATCACTGTCTCACCTGGAAGGGGTGGGGGGTACGGACAAGAATGGCATCTCCTACAGTCACAGGGTACACTTCCAAGGAATAGAGAGGGGTTGGTGGGCAGGGATGAGTTGGACCAGGGAGTCACAGAGAAAGCTGAACTTTGCTGGGAGCGAGGGGTAGGTAGAAGGGGGATGAAAATGGAGGGCAAGATGTGGCTGACAGAAATAGCAAGCAATGATACACTGGATCAAAAAGCTAGTAGGTGAAGGATGAAGACAAGGAAAAGTTTCTCTTCTGTCTGGGGAGAGAAAAGGTGAGGGGAGACATGCAGGAAACGAAGTAAATGTGTTTGAAGGCTCCATTAACCACAGGAGAGGGAAGGTAAGGTTTCCCAAATTTTGGGAAAAGTCCTCAGACTTCTATATCTAAACATTCTGTATGTGTTAGGCTTAAAGGTGGCTCTAGACCCAAACCAACATGCCTTGTGGTGACTACAAGTCAGTTGTCTCAAAACACACTATCATTTTGGATCATAAGAATGAGATATAAAGAAAAAAATCAGTTTTGCATCTCACCTCTTGATATTCTCCCAGAGGTGTTAAATACTGTAGAATTAATCTTTGCTCGATGGCAGGTGTCAAAGGGTAAAGGCTATAATTAGTGCCAATTACCCAAGGTGACATTTCCGACCAGCTATTTGACTGCTCATTACATATTCGTTCAGATTCCAAGTTTGTAAAGCTGAGTCTTTGTTTGGCTGTTTTATTTGTATTCTCTCTCTCAGTCCTTTGTCCATCCTTCCCCTTCATTCCTTCCTCATTCTCTGCAGTTTTGATGGAGGAATTAATCCTGTTACTGGTTTTGTGTGAAGAATTTAATTGAAAGGAGAGATTATTGGCACAGTCCTCCACAGCCTCGGCTTTCAAGGTATCACCATAGTCCATATCCACAGCTTCCTCATCCATTGGAAGCAAGGTTGTAAAGTGTGGCCTCCGCGGGCTCTGCCATTTTGTCTTCTGGTTATTTTCCAGTTCTTGCAGTTGTAAGTCTCGTAAACGTTGTAGCATCACTGGTACCTTTGAACAATTGGAAAGGGTTATTAGCACTTTAAAGAAAGACATCCTTTTGCAAAAATTAAATTTAAATCCAAACTTTCACAGTGGTCAGTCAGTACCACTCCGATATAAAGGTCCATATGCGTATTGAAGATAGGAATGCCTTACTTGTTCCTGAAAATCAGTTGCTGAAAGGTCACCCACAAAATGGGCTCCTTTTAATTTAATAATATCACAATGTTTTTGGTACAGGAGCAACAATTATACCTACAAAGCAGGAATATATCCAAAACAAAATGCCATGGCCGAAACAACCTGCATTATCCTTCCCACCCTCAGTCATCAGACTGGAGTTAGGAGCTGCTGCTGTATTCAGAAGACAGACAAGAAGCTATTCAGGTAACAAATATTTTCAGAAGTGACACCACCATTCCACTGATATAAGAGGTGCAGCCGCTGTTATCCAATTGATGCCTAGCATGTGACACACCAAAGCAGCACAGAAGGCACAGCAAGGTACATCTAATATCCAAAGACTAAAGGAAGCATTAAAGAGAATCACACATGTAATATCAAAGTTGCTGGTGAAAGCAGCAGGCCAGGCAGCATCTCTAGGAAGAGGTACAGTTGACGTTTCAGGCTGAGACCCTTCATCAGGACTAACTGAAAGAAGAGCTAGTAAGAGATTTGAAAGTGGGAGGGGGAGGGGGAGATCCAAAATGATGGGAGAAGACAGGAGGGGGAGGGATGGAGCCAAGAGCTGGACAGGTGATTGGCAAAAGGGATATGAAAGGATCATGGGACAGGAGGCCCAGGGAGAAGGAAAGGGGGGGGGAAGAAACCCAGAGGATGGGCAAGGGGTATAGTCAGAGGGACAGAGGGAGAAAAAGGAGAGAGAGAAAGAATGTGTGTATATCAGTAAATAACGGATGGGGTACGAGGGGGAGGTGGAGCATTAGCAGAAGTTAGAGGAGCCAATGCTCATGCCATCAGGTTGGAGGCTTTCCCACCTGTTATTTATTGATTTCCGCTAATGCCCCACCTCCCCCTCGTACCCCATCCGTTATTTACTGATATACACACATTCTTTCTCTCCTTTTTCTCCCTTTGTCCCTCTGACTATACCCCTTGCCCATCCTCTGGGTCCCCCACCCCTTTTCCTTCTCCCTGGGCCTCCTGTCCCATGATCCTTTCATATCCCTTTTGTCAATCACCTGTCCAGCTCTTGGCTCCATCCTTCTCCCTCCTGTCTTCTCCTACCATTTTGGATCCCCCCCCCCCCTTTCAAATCTCTTACTTGCTCTTCCTTCAGTTAGTCCTGACGAAGGGTCTCGGCCCGAAACGTCGACTGTACCTCTTCTTAGAGATGCTGCCTGGCCTGCTGCGTTCACCAGCAATTTTGATGTGTGTTGCTTGAATTTCCAGCATCTGCAGAATTCCTCGTGTGTGCACACATGTAATATTCCAGGTTCCTTGGAAGCCGTTCCCCTTTAAATACTGAGACCCAGTGTGAATCCTGTATTATTCATATATTCTTTTCAAATTCATATTCTTTTAGAAATACTCCAGATCTCAGCAAAATGTGATAGTAGCAATGCCCAGTTTTTGTTAAGAAATACAGCAGCAAGAGGACGAGGAAATTCTTGATTTAGTTAGAGGATGTACAGTAGAGGTTAACTAGTTTAGACAGCAAGGTGCATAGTGGGAGCAATGTGCAGGAATGAAGATAATTTCCATTCGTTATAATGAGGTCACCAACCAATATCTTTAAATTTCTGTAAAGTGCAGTCTAACGAAGCATCTGTTCTCCCAACCTAAGTAAAGCCTGAGACAAGGAAACCCAACAAAGCTTCCCAACCTTTAAAATAAAACAGTTCCACAATTCTTACCATCTGTGAATTTTCCTCCCGGTAATTGGCTGCAATATCTTGGTTTTCCATGGCTCCAGCAAGCAGGCCCGTAGCATATGTTCTCAGTGGCTGATCAGATTCTTTTGCCCACTTGAATAAGTTTTCTACAATCCCCTCCTAAAGTTAACACAAAAATCATCAATAAATGGGATTCCTCTGGCTTCATCAGTAAATCGTAAGCAGTTTGATGTCACAGTTTAAATTATTCCACAACCAGTGAAGTTAACCAAACAGGAAAATTATGGCTTTAATTCTCTGAAATAAACAAAACGTTTACTTCACTTGATGGCCATTGGTTATGCAAGCTGAAATAACAGCCATGGTATTCATAATAACAAGAAGTTGTGATGTGGTGTGGATAAAATCCAATATTCCATCAGGACCAAAAGAGGAAAAAATTTCCCCCTCTGAGAGGTGGGGGTTAAGTAGAGAAATGGTCTTAGATCATGATCTGTGTTCAAAGTCCAACAACAACACTATTCCCCTTAATTTATGAAAAAAAATTCATTTCATATTGCCACCTCCAGGTCTGGCCTCTTATACGTCTTTCATTTAAAATCATTCAAGTATCAGCATTCAGCTAGAGATCCCATACTCCAAAGGCCCTCCCTAATTATCTGCCTGTTTTTTTTCTGGCAGAATTGTCACCATACTGGGAGAAGGGCATCACTAGGTCTACATACTTTTCCTCAGTTTATAGTTACCTATCCTAATATCTCCACACGACTCAAATTTCTGTTCGATGGCATTGGCTCTTCATCAGAATACATGTTCTATTAGTGATCTTACAATTAAGTGCAATGCATCACAATAATATTCATTTTTTAGACAGCTAATCACAGTCTTAATTATCTTATTTATCTAACCAGCTGCCTTCAGGAATCCTTGGACATACACACAAGGTCTCTCGTACTACCTTATTAGTCCCCTTTTGTGAGTATATTTCTAGGTTATACCTCTTCAAACTTTGTCAATTCTAATTTTACATTGTCAAATTAGTTGCTCTTTAATTCCACTTTGTATTTCATTCATCATTTCCCTTCCACTTAAAAAGTTCAACTTTAGATCCTTAACCTTCAAACATTACTAACCTAAACATGGCTGTTTTCCCATTTACACAAACCTGTTCCTCAGAATTAAGTCCAGCAATGCTCGCATCCTTGCTGGATTGAAAACATACCCTGCAACAAGAATGTCCTACCTGCTTAACTCTCACCTCTGACCCCTCAAAATCACACTTTATCTGTCTTTCCAGCACTGTCTAAACTCTCCAATGAGCACTTTTACACCAGATTATTTCCCCTGCCTTTTTTGAACATCTTAAAAACATTATGTCCTGCACTTTGTGGATTTACATATGCATTCACACCTTTCACCAAATTTAACTATACTTCTGCCAACTCCATTGCTGATCCAATCCTATTGCACCTATTCCCCTTTTTAACTGGTACAAGTTAGTGTCCCTCTAAATTTTAAAATTTAGTTGAACAGCTCCCCTCTTGCAAACTTTCTCAGAAGGGTGTTGATTCTAATTGTGTTTCTTAACGGTCCCAGAAATAGACCACAAGACACAGGAACAGAATTAGTCCATTCAGCCCATCAGGTTTGATAATAAACTAACTTTGACATTTGAAACCTGCAACTCATTCAACTCTAAGTCCTGCGCCACCTCGGCTCCTGGTTTGGCAAAACCTCAATTTTAAAATTCATACCACCCCAATTATTATACCTTCCCATAATCCTATGATGGATGCCTGATGAAGCCTGTATATAAACATTCCATCGAGAGATTCCACAAGACTCTGTCCAAAACCCTTGACCTCTTTTCTCTTAAGCAGTTTATAAACTTATGGTCATCTAGGCTGATATCTTTTTGTAGCTTAATAGCAAATTTTGCTTTGAAAATGTTTCCAAGAAACTGTTCAGTAGGTTAAAAGTAATGCAAACAAAAAAAAAGGTTAAAATGCAGACAGATAGAAGAGTTGCACAATGGAAATTTCCAAGACTCTACACAAGCCTCTCAAAGTTAAAAGAGCACAGGAAGGATGAATTCAAACAAATTAAATCACAAACACGAGGAAATCTGCAGATACTGGAAATTCAAGCAACACACACAAAACGCTTCCTGGCCTGCTGCGTTCCACCAGCATTCTGTGTAAATTAAATCACAACACAGTTTGATCTGTTAAAGCACCACATAGTTAAAGCACGCATGGAATTTCTTAATAACTGATCTACAAAAACCAGACTGTGGATCTGAAAATTCTCCGTAAGTCATCCGACGAGGCTCTATTTTGCTGGCTGGTTCTTCCCCACTATCTAACCTACAAACTTATGTCAAATATTGAAACTACCCCTAAGAATACGTAACAAAAAAGGACAAGTTGAGTAGAGAATGGAGTTGAAGCTTAATTCATAGATGAATACAAAGCAAATATAAATTTGGAACTAATAAAAGCCAAGTATTGTACAGCTGTCAAAAATGTGGGATGCAAATAACAATGCACAATGCAGAAATAGGTGATTTTACAGTCCCAATAGGCTCATCTTCACTGAAACCAATTAGTACTATCAGCTGTCCCCTCCCCATAGTTTTCTGAATTCTACATGATTTAATAGGCACCTAATTCTCATCTAAACTACTTCAGAAGCCCTGGAAACTGCCTGGTGATAAATGTTCGACACTTATACAATGTTTTAACTTTGGAATACAGACATGCCCCTTTAACACAAGGTGCTTCTTCAGCATGCTAACATATCCTCCCCCATGGACAGACACAATAGAATCCCTTGCTTTCTACCAATAGTCCCATCTCTTCTCAATGAGGGCACCGACGTGCATTTTGACCCCAACACTTCATTCAGATCTCTTAAAGATCTAAGGGAAGACTGAAGTTTGTAACTACTCAGTAGGTTAATGCTGCTACTTCAGCTGGCAATTCGTACTTAAGCTGAAATCAATTATCACTTCTGATGGAGTTGTACAATTAGATTGTGATTATGGTACTTCTATACACTGGGATAGAATGCATGGCAATACTTGTAGACTGCCCCAGCACATCTTTAGGCTGTGTGGGTTGTTAACTCAAATGACACATTTCACTGTATGTTTCAACATACATGAGATAAGTAAATTAATCTGAATCTGGAACATAACCCAATAAAAACACCTTCAATTGTAAATGCAGCCTTCTTCCTACCTTCTCTTGAAAAACAACAGCAGTTTCCAATCCAGGCATAATGTCCAAGAGAAGTCTGCACGCTGAAGTGTTGACTACAGGGTCTCTACTAGTCATTATGTAAGTATTCACCAGCTTCTCAGGGCACAGAGAAAAATATGGAAAGACAAAAATCAGAACATAAATTAAGGACCATATGCTTATTTGCCTGAAGACTTATTCCACAGCAATTTAATAGTAGAACTTTCAGTAAGTTCCTCATTCTCCATTGTAAGGGTTAGACGGTGGATGGGGTTCATGAGCCTGTGTGGGGAGGGAAGAAAAAAAAGCAACATGTTGCTGTGATGGTATAAAGATGAGAAAATCTGCAGATGCTAGAAATCCAAAGCAACACACACTAAATGCTGGAGGAACTCAGCAGGCCAGGCAGCATCTATGGAAAAGAGTACAGTCGACGTTTCGGCCGAGACCCTTCATCAGGACTGTACTCTTTTCCAAAGATAATGCCTGGTTTGCTGAGTTCCTCTAGCATTTTATGCGTGTTGCTGTGGTGATGGTGGGTTACAGGTGATAGGGCTATGGAGTAGAGGAATATGGCCAAACGTGGGATGAGGGATTGGGAAAGAGTGCAGGGCAATACTTTTCTTCCAAAGTTTAAAACTCAACCTCAAATCCATTCCATCTTCTGTGTTAATAGTCCAAAGCATCACAACTAATAGTTGTAAATTTCACACGTAAATTCCTATTTTACCATATAAGGGGTTAAAAATTTTTTGTAACAAGAGCAGGCCACTGTGCATGTTGATATCAGCAAGACAAGCCAGCTGCTCTTTTTCAATGAGACGCAAGTTTTCATATCTGTTAGTCGGTTTAACTTCACTAAGGGGCTGAGACTACATGCATCCTAAAATATCTATAAAAGCAAACATATAAACTAGAGGTCAGAGGTTGAGGGTGAAAGGTGGAGTTTTCAAGGGGAATCTCAGGGGAACATGCTCACTTGGAGAGTGTTGCAAGGATGGAATGAACTATCATTAGAAGTGCTAGATACAGGTTCAATTGGAACATTTAAGAGAAATTTAGATAAATGCATGAGAAGGTTTTGGAAGGATAACGTCTAGTTTGTATGGATAGGACTAGGCAGAAGATCGGCTCGGCATGGACTAGATTGGCTGAAGAACTTGTTTCTGTGCTGTAGTACTCTGATAATGATCAGTATAATAAGGGTTAGGTCATAAACTGGATGTGCTTCATCAGAATAGAAAATCAATAAAATGACAAGCTTGAGAGTTGAGGGTTCAAGGGATGATCCTCACCAGACCATCTAGCATAAAGGAAGAATGAACTTGGGGGAGTAAGATAGAAAGGGACTGAACTTGTGAACGAACAGATCCAACTGTAACACTCAAAGGAGAATTGGAGATACGCAAAGAGAAAATCTGCAGATGCTGGAAAACCGAGCAACACACTGCATCTATGGAAAAAAAAGTCCAGTCAACATTGCTGTCAGGCCTGCCGAGTTCCTCCCGCATTTTATGTGTGTTGAAACGGCTTACTTGGACAGGTCCAAGTGATAGGCTTTCATTAGTGTGAGGTTTAAATTTCAGAGGTGCTTTTTTTTCCCTGCTGAATTTCTTTTAAAGCAAAGTTAAGGTAGTAGGTCCAACTTACCGAATTCATGAAGTCATCATTTTTAAAGAGTATTTTTAACAAATGTCCCAACCTACATTCTGGATCCGCTCGACCTGAAAGAAATGGATGGTAACTTATATTACACGTTTCTTTACATTAGATTTCTGCCATCAATGGTTTTGTCAGTTTTACATACCTCAGTACACGTGTGTGGGTGTGTATGTATGTATAAAAATGCTTGTGTGTGTAAACTCAGACTGGTGGGTAACATTTCTATAATTTGTGAACACTTCCTACATCTGCAAATAGTTCTTGGCTTAAAAATGATCTCCCAAAGACTAACCAAAGTGGATTTCTTCCTCTTTTGCATAATAGGCAGATCAGCCCTCTAACACTTCCATCATTCAATGAATTTGGCTGTCATGTGATCAAGGTCCATAACCCTCTATGCTTTTAACCTTTTTAAAGAAATATCAATTTGTCATTTGCAATTAGGACGTATGTTGCGCAGATATGGTTTAGCAGTTAATATTGCTGAAAACCATCACAAAGCCTCACAAAATTCACTTTTCTTCTGTATAGGTTACAATTCCTATTAAAGTCACCCTGGCTCCTCCTTAATGTTCAACTTTCCTGAGCAGAGAACTCCAGAGACTCATCACAATTCGGAAGTAGTTCCTGTGTGTATATTACTTAATTAGGCCCAGCCAAGAATCCACGCAACAGAATTGTACTATTATATATTCCTCATACATTGTTCTTTTACTGGTGCAGATCTGACCTGTTAGAGATCAGTTTGCTTAAATAGAAATGGTCCCTCTTACCTGGGTGCCTATCGTCAAAGGGATCAGGGTCAGCCTTATGGTATTCCTCAGTCTCTTTCTCAATGAGGTCTGAAATCCTGCAAGCAATCAACAGGGATATTAATTCTACACAACTTTTGCACCTGAAAGCTATTCAATCTCTGTGAATGCGGCCATTTAAAGATAAAAAGTTTCCTTGCTTCGTGCTTCTTGAACTAGAACATTACAGCACAGTACGGACCTTTCGGCCAGCGATATGCCAACCTTTTAATCTACTCCAAGAGCAATCTAACCCTTCTCTCCTGCACAGCCCTTCATTTTTCTATCATCACGAGCCTATCTAAGTTTAAGAAAATGTCCCCAATTTATCTGCCTCTACAACCACCCCGGCAGGGCATTTCACACACTTACCAAACTCTAAAAAAAACTACCTCCAACATCCCCCTAAACTTTCCTCTAACCTGCTTAAAACTATGTCCCCCCTATTAGCTATTCTCCCCCACCTCCCAGAACATATAATTGAGAAAAAAATACTATAATAAAGACAGGACGAGAGTTGGCACTAAGTCTGAGTTCAAATAACATTTGTATGTGTTTCCTCTAAAAAGCACTGCAGATATTACTTCTAATGCTGTGTATTAATTCAGCTCATCCACACTATTGGCTCCAGTAATTCCAACATGTTTTTAATTTGAACAGCTAATGGTGTATGTAAGAAAGAAGTTTTGTGCTCACTGTGACAGATTTTACTGATAAATTCAACACTTTCTACTTTTGACACTGCTAGCACCAAACATTCCCAGCACAAATAAAAGCAGAGTAGTCAAGAGTGCAACGCATTATTCTGCTCACACCCATGCGAATGATCTCCAAGACAAGATCAGAAACAAAGTGATCTGCTGCAAGGCACATATTCTATTACTTTAGAGATTTCTCCCTGCACCACATCCACCAAAGTTTCTTCAATACACTTGAAATTTGTGACCATCAAGGGATAGAAGGATAAGTAAAAGTATCATACGTGAACAACCACCTCCACAATCCCTTACACATACCATCATGACCGTATTTATCACTGTTGGGTCACTATCTACCTGACATTGCATGACACAACCTATCACCTTCAAGAACAATAAATAAAACATAGGAGTAGAATTAGACTATTTGGTCCATCAAGTCCGCTCCACCATTCAATCATGGCTGGTTTATTATCCATCTCAACCCCACTCTCCTGCCTTCTCCCCATAACCTCTTATGCACTCACTAATCATGAAGCGATCAACCTCCACTTTAAATACATCCGAGTTGGTCTTCACAGCCATCTGTGGCAATGAGTTCCATGGATTCATCACCCTCTGGCCAAAGAAATTCCTCACCTTTGTTCCAAAGGGATGTCCTTCTATTCTGAGGTTGTGCTCTCTGGTCCTAGCCTCTCACACAATTGGAATCATCCTCTCTACACCCACTCTTTTTACAGCCTTTCAATATTTGACAGGTTTCAATTGAGAACCCCCTCATTCTTCTAAGCTTCAGCAAGTACAGCCTCAGAGCTATCAAACACTCCTCATACCTTTCATTCTCAGGGTCATTCCTCTGGACCTCTTCAGTGCCAAATATTTAGCTTGTCTTGAATATCTCAACCCATGAATAAAAGTTACAAATAAAGCTCCCATTTTAATTCTCATCCTCTTCTCTAGTGCTCTCTTCAAACAGTATTCTTCCATGTGCATTCATTTCCGATAGATTCCATAAATGCATACCTCCACAACATGCATCAATTTCTCCAATTTGTGCCAAACAATTCAACTTAAAACATCTTGTAGATTGTTTAAAGGAAGACCTTCAGAACTGCCCTTTCTAGAATTAAAAAAAAAGTTTTGACCTACTTGGTCAGCACAGGAATAACATTCTGCTCGTTGCTATTCTCTCGCTCCCACTGTTCCAGTAATGAAGTGAGTTCTGCTTTCGAATCCACATTCGAAGTTACGGAAGCCATTGTTGAACCTGGCAAGAAAGTGCACAGCAGATTACTAAATGTTACAATCACCACGTGATGAATCATTAAAGTTCATGAAACACACAACCAAATGCTTGGACAAAGGTATAGGTTCTCAGAGACTTTTATGTGAATAGAGAGAGGCAGAGATACGTACAGGTTTAGGACCAGTTCAGATTAAGGATACTCCACACAGAATAATGAAAATTAGGAAGCAAGAGACTAGAAATGGATGAATATAGGTATCTCAGAGGCCGGACTAACATTGGTCCACCTATCCTCTAGTTTGGGGGTTCAGATCAGAGCTAACAACCCTGATTGATCCAAAAAAGTTGTTACAGAAACAGCAATCCTACAGAAGAATCCTGTATCTGTGTGTGACGGTATTCGGGAGTCTCCACCTGGGATTTGCGTGACTGACAGTAGTGAGAACCCAGGGGAAATGTGTGTGATTCCACCTGGGATTTGCGTGACTGACAGTAGTGAGAACCCAGGGGAACCTACTAGCATGATGAAGGAAGCCCCAAACACCACCAAGATCAAGACCAATATTGGTACAACTTGGCACCATACCATAGAGGCAGAAACGAGTACCCTAAACCACAACCTGGGGCACAATAGAGATGATGGCAACGTTTAGCCAGACAGTATCGTCCACCACAAATGAACCATACAAGCTTATTTAATATGACTTTCCCCATCACAAGGAAATTCCAAAGTACATCAGTGCCAATTATTTTTTTGATATTATAACACTGCAGAGGCTAATTAAAATGCCCTGATGCTATTGATTGATGAAAGAACCCCTGATTTTTATTTGAATATTGTTATTGTGTCTTTTCAGGAGCTTTGGTAACATGGTCGTACTGGAGGATTAGTCTGAAGTATATGTATTAGTTAGGCTTACTTTAAGTCAGTCAGAAGCACATCCCAAAATATCATCTCATGACATCACTGTGGTGCCTGGGTGAAGGAAAGGGAGCAGCTGTAACCAAAATATTCTCTTTTTATTATATTTAGTTTTGAGCCAAGCCTTTATCCCCCAAAAGAGCACTCACTTCTAACTCAGTAATTTTACTCAATTGGAAAGCACTGTCAACTACATTGTCTGGATGAAAAATGCTCGATAAATGACTTATAATTATTAATTCTATCCTGGTGTCTTTTTCATGTTCAGGTTTAACTCCCACAAAGCAATCCCGTCCAGTTGCACCTTATAGAGTCAGATCACTACAGCACAGAAACAACCCCTTCGGTCTATCTAGTCCATGCTGAACTATTATTCTGCCTAGTCCAATTGACCTGCACCTGGACCTTAGCCCTCCATAGCCCTCCCATCCATGTACTTATCCAAACTTCTTAAATGTTGCAATCAAACAGCGCACCATTTGCGCTAGCAGCTCGTTCCACACACTCATCACCCTCTGACTGAGGAAGTTTCCCTCATGTTCCCTTAAATATCTCACCATTCACCCTTAACCCATTACCTATAGTTCCTGTCTCACCCAACCTCAGTGGAAAAAGCCTGCTTGCATTTACCCTATCCATACTCTGATAAACTTAAGATGCCAAACACTGCTACTCAGGTCTGAAATTACACTGACCCATGCAATGTTCACTCTGTTCCTAATGCGCAACAATAAAATTCTAACTGATTTTAAATTCCTTCATCTTTTATGCTCACCAAGTCCGCCCAGATCTCCTCTCTATCTGCCCATTCCACAGCACCTATTTATTATTCACTACTGTCACCAGGGTTTGACCTTACCCAACAAAGTACCTACCCTAAAGCTCAAAATTGTGACACTAATTACAAACTATGTTAACCTATGATGCAAACTTCTAGCAATTTTCTAATAATAGTTAATAATAATACACAAACTTCTAAAAAATGGGGCTTTATTTTATTTGAAATCACCTTTGGCTATCTGAGATGTTCACCATAGATGCCACTGACTTCTGTTTTACCTGAGCTCCTTGGTTCATTTAAAATGCTGCCGAAAGCAGATTTGAGTCAGTTTCCGCACAGCTCCACAACTTAGCTCTTTGGTCTAACTCTGGCCTATAAAACCCAAAATGAGCACCAACAAGCAGGTTATTACAAGTGAGCGTTGTCTGATGACATATTGGCGACATTAGTCATTGCATTGGTTGCTTTCAGCACTCTGCTGACTGATTAGTTTAAGTGATATTTAGCCCAATCCGATGTGTCCCACTTTTGAGGAACAAAACATATCTGGTTAATGTTCCACAATATTGGACAGATGCCAATGTTGTAACAGTACTGGCTTCCTTGGCTAAAGGAACAGTTACTCCTAGAGTGCAAACCTTAAGCACTACAGCCAATATATTGCACATTCCCAAAGCTTTGCCGTATTTACTGCTTTTACTCTCATCACTTGGGATGGATTGAATTTGCTTCTGTGATGGTGTGGATTTTCAGGAGGAAATCAAGGCAGATCTGGCTAAAAATTACTGTAAATGCTTCAAGCCTGGTCTTTGGCATTCGGACTTGCCGTTGTTGAAAATGGGCATTTTCAAATTGCCCATCAGCATTCATGATCAGGTGTGACAGAAGTACAAAACTCTAATCCAATTCACTGGTGAGATCGCTCAGCTAAGTTTATTGTGTGCTGCCATTCAGCTTTACCAAGTTGACAACTCATTTTGAGATGCAGCTAGAGCTGCTGCCTACATTCCAGCTACACACTTCATTCTGTGGACTGATCCTCCAGCAATGGCAGACTGAAGACTGGACCACGGGGTTACAGATCATGCTGGTGTACACTGCAGCCAGTTCCAAGCTCTCGAATCTGCTTTAAATTCAAACTGAATTAATAGCACTGCCACGATGAATCAGCACTACATGCTTTATGGTATGTTATGTACACTAGGTGTCATGCAATTGCAGCTTGTTTATCCAAACTTGGGTGTCTGGGTTAGTTCATTCTAACACTGGAGTAGCACAGCTTGCCATTAGATTACTCAGAGGTGATGAATTAAGAATACAACGGCAAAGAATATCAGACATTACAAATTCATATGTTTAAGCAATGAAAGTAAATGATTTTTGTCGGTTACAGGAAATAAAATACGCAACTAAACTCAAGATCGAAAAGGGCGAAAGCAAATTATGAGAATGAAAGAGCCCATGACAATGGCAGGACACCACGTATGAGGTGCAAAGGAGCTTGCTGGCATCAGCAAATCTGAGTCTAGTGAGCACTTATAAATGAGGTGTGAACTTGGGAAATACGAGAACTCCAAAGACTGAAGAGCTATTCACAAATCTGCTCTGGTTACAATCATGGGGTTGGGAGTTCAATGAAGCAAATGCATTCCTAAGAAACAGGGCAATGTTGTGGAAAGGCAGACAAGAAAACAAAGCTTTTCCTATTAGCATTCAGGTATGAAATAAGTTAGTGAAACAACACTCCACAGTCTAACACAACTGTATGCCTAGTTGTAACATCAACAAACTCCAGCTGTAAATACTGCAACCCATTTCCACAGGACTAAACCCAGAGAATATGAAGGATCCAAAGGGAAGCACTGATTTTGCACAGTGTGAAAAATACAATGACAGCACGTGTATTGAGGAGCTGGGAAACACTAACCACAACATTGGTAAAGAAAACACTATCACTGTAAATTATAGCTCACATACTACAAGTCCAGGGCAGAACAGGACAGACGCCAGTAAACCAACTCTTGCAACTTAACCAACTTTTTGACAAAGTCCGAACCACACATCATCAATAAGCAGAACAGTGAGAAAAAACATTACAGCACAGTACAAAACCTTCATCCCACAACGTTGTGCTGACCTTTAAACCTACCCTAAGATCAATCAAACCCTCCCTCCTTATACCACTCTGTTTTTCCATCTCGACTTCTGGCAGCACATTCTATGCATCCACTACTCTGTGCAAAGAACTTACTGTATCTCTGACATTCCCCTATACTTTCGTCTAATCATTTAAATTATGTTCCCTTGCATTTCCTCCCTGAGGAAGAGTCTCTGGCTATCCACTTGATCTATGCCTCTTCTCTGTACACCTCTGTAACTCACCTCTCATCTTCCTTTGCTCCAAAGAAAAAAAAGACCTAGCTTGCTCAACCCGTCTTTATAAGACATGCCCTCTAGTCCAACCATCACCCTGGTGTATCGCTTCTGCTCTCTCTCTCTCTCTCTCAATCTTCCTATAATGAGGCGACCAGAACTGAACACAATATTCCAAATATGGTGTAACCAGGGTTTCATAGAGCTGCAACATTACCTTTCAGCTCTGGAATTCAATCTTCCACAGTGCTGAACAACTGAATTTATGTTCAGGCCTTCTAATGTATCTATCCCCTTTTTCCACATTGTGTAATGCAGCACAACTTCAAAATGATACCACTGCTGAGAAGGCATGGAAAACTATCAAAATACAGAGTTTAGAATTAAACCTGGATCACAACTGATAACAATACCACAGCGTTGCTCACAGGGCTGCCAAAAAGGAAAGGGAACAAGGTCATGCTATTTACAAACACAAGTCTGAGTCTACCAAATAAATCTCCCCTTCCCGCCTTTGCTTTTCCTCGTCGGCCTTTCTCAATGTTACTTTGCATGACTGGGATGTGGTAGATACTTCTCAGACTTCCTCCCAATTCCTCCACAGCCACTGTGCAGACATAAAGGAAGACCATCAAAATCTAAGGGGTGAGAAACAATGTCCCTGTTGTAACAATGTTTGGTTGATGTGCAACTCCAGACCAACAGTAGCATGGTAATTAAAGATTTCTCTCGGTTCAGTAGCAGTTATGGATAAGCAATAAATGCCTACTTCACCAGCAACGTCACAAAATATACATTAGCTAATCCAAGGACACGGGCAGCAAGAGTTGGCCTATTGGTCCCTTAAGCCTGTCCTAATTTAATGTGACCATGGCTGATCTATCTTAGCCCTCATCTCCTCTTCTACATCAGTTCCCCAGTGCCTTCAATCCCTGATCTTTCAAAACACCAACCCCCTCTTTAAATACAACCAATGTATCACCCTCCACAACCCTCTGGGGCAGACGATTCTGAAGATTCACCACCCTCCGTGAGAGGCTGTTCCTACTCACTTCAGTTTTAAATGACTGCTCCCAGAACATTAGATTAGATTAGATTAGACTCAACTTTATTGTCATTGCGCCGAGTACAGATACAAAGCCATTGAAATGCAGTTGGCATCTAACCAGAAATGCAAAGAATAGTGTTCTTTACAAAATAACTGCGAATAAAAAGTAAGTGCTACAGCACACAAATATAAAAGTACTGAGACAGTACAATATGGGTGCAATACTGCTTAGCGCTGTGATGTGAGGTTCAGCAGGGTCACAGCCTCAGGGAAGAAGCTCTTCCTGTGCCTGCTGGTACGGGAGCGGAGGCTCCTGTAGCGCCTACTGGATGGGAGGAGAGTAAAAAGTCTGTGGTTAGGGTGAGATGCATCCTTGATAATGCTTTTTGCCCTGCCCAGGCAGCGTTTATGGTAGATGTTCTCAACGGCGGGCAATTGGGTGCCGATAATCCGCTGGGCAGTTTTCACCACCCGCTGGAGTGCTATGCGGTCCAATACGGGACAATTGCCATACCACACTGAGATGCAGTTGGTGAGTATGCTCTCAATGGTACAGCGGTAAAAATCCGTCAGTATCCTGGGACAGAGGTGAGCTTTCTTGATGCTCCGCAGGAAATAAAGGTGCTATTGCGCCTTTTTGATCAGAATGGAGGAGTTCAGGGACCAGGTGAGCTCCTTGGAAATGTGGACACCAAGGAAGTTGAAGCTTGATTCACGCTCCACTACAGCTCCGTTGATGTAGATGGGGACGTGAGTGTGACTCCTAGCATGCCTGAAGTCCACAATGATCTCCTTGGTCTTCTGGGTGTTACGGCCAGGTTGTTGTCGGCACACCATGCGGCCAGGTGCTGGACCTCGTCCCTGTGAGCCGTCTTGTCATCCCCTCTGACCAGGCCAACCACAGTGGGTGTCGTCTGCAAACTTGATCATGGAGTTAGAACCATGTACAGAAATGTAGTCATAGGTGAAAAGGGAATACAGAAGAGGGCTCAGCACACAGCCTTGAGGCACGCTGGTGTTCAGGGTGAGGGTGGAGGAGGAGAGGTTGTCATTAGGAAATATTGACATCTATCCTGTCATCCCATTAGGAAATCATAAGTTTCAGTAAGATAACATGCATTTTTCTGAACTACAAAATATATCATATGGCACAGAAACAGACTTTTTGGGCTATCATTTTTATGTTGGTCATCAAGTATCTACACCAAACTCACTCACAACATTATGGTTGTAGTATACTACCCCTTGTCAATTCATATGTTTGTCCAGATGCTTCTTAAACATTGTGAGTTCTGCCTCCACCACCTTTTCACGACTGCAGCCATCCCCAGATGGGAAAAAATTCCCCAGTACCCTCAAGAACTCAGTCATCTTAAACCTATGACATAGCTACCATGGTAGAAAGTTTCTATCTCCCTACGCCTCTCGTAATGTTGTGTCAGGTCCTCCTGAAGCTTCTGATGCTCGAAGGAAAACAAGACAAGACAAGCCACTCAAATCTCCCTTTATAAACATCTTATCCCAACATGGGATGAAACTTTGCTGCACCTTCTCCATTGTATCCACATCTTTCCCACTATGTGGAAACTAGAGTTTTTCAGCAGTGGCCTAACCAATGTTTTCCTCCTGCATTTATATTTTATGCCCTGGATAACAAAGGCAAACATCCCACACACTTCCACCACCCATTTACTTGAGCTGCCATGTTCAGGGATCTTTGAGCTGCAAACCAAGGATGTTTGTTCAATACTCCCATTCATGATATATGGTCTCCTTCAAGTTGCATCATTTCATACGTCAGGACCAGAGTCTCTATGCTATTGCTCCACCCAACTGACGAATAATCTTTCTGTTACTGAAAACCATCCTCTTCACTAACCAAAACACCAACTTTTCTGTCATCTACAAGCTTACTCACAGTGATACACTAGATGTTAATGACTTGGTTGTTAACAGTAATGCTGCGCTATCGCTCTGATAGCTGTAATTTCAAATATTGATCAGCTTTCTGCATTTATTTGCCTGACCTGTTAAACTTGGATTAAAATAGAGTTTAGTTTTTCAATCCTCTCATGTTCTCAGTGCCCTTATCTGCACTGCCTGCTGGACTGATGAAGGTTTTCTTCTAATTAGAATGTACCCTCCCTTCCAGCTTACTGTATCGCAACCCACTACCCAGCTCTGCACAGCTCAAGCAAGCCTTCCAGCAAGGATATTAAACCAGTTCTAGCTCAAGTGCACCCTGCCTGCTTGTACAGGTTTCACCAACCCAACCAGTGCTCCCCATGACTGAAATATACAGTTACGAGAAAAACTATTCAACCCCTTGGAAGTTTTCATATTCTATTGTTTTACAACATTGAATCACAAATTAAGGATTTAATTTGCCTTTTTTTTTGACACTGATCACTGATCAACAGAAAAAAATCTTTCATGCAGCCGCTGTTTAGTGTGACCAGCTCACTGTTATCCACAATGCATAGTAAATACTCCATAGCAAATCCACCTGCAGTTTCAGGTAGTCAGGAGCTGCAGCCAAATACACTTCCTGCACCCTTGGTTTCGTAGTTTCTAATTTGTCGAAGCAGTCAAATTGCTTCATTTCCCTCCCAGCTGTTTCGGCATCTCCAAGCCTGAATGCTTGAAACTGCAGCGAGCAAATCAGTTCCGTATTGATTAGTGCTTATTTCTCACCAACTAGCTGTGACAAAAATCTCTGCTTTTACAACACAAACACATGCAACTATTTAAAACCTGTTCACTCTAAGTATGTTGTAATGTCTAACCGTCACACAAATGCACGCATGTGACACTGGTTAGAAACTATTCCACAACAATCTCCTGTTGGCAAAGTGGCATCGCGTCCCAAATAAATGAAGGGAATCTCGGCTACTTTCTTAGTGAGTTTTTGTTCTTAAAGAGTTGTCCTAAACAAGCAGCTGCCCTGCTTAGCTGATGGCCCAATTACCTGGAATCAACTGTATTTCACTACAGCCACAAAAACAAAAGCATAAAGCCATAGAAAGTACAGCACAGAAACAGGCCATTTGTCCCATCTAATCCATGCCAAACCATTCAAACTATCTAGACCCATTGACCTGCGCCCAGAGCTAGCCACATTTACCCCTACTATACATGTACCCATCTAAACTTCTCTTAAATCAAAGGTTCTCACAGACTGGAACACGAGGAATTCTGCAGATGCTGGAAATTCAAGCAACACACATCAAAGTTGCTGGTGAATGCAGCAGGCCAGGCGGCATCTCTAGGAAGAGGTACAGTCGACGTTTCGGGCCGAGACCCTTCGTCAGGACTAACTGGGAGTGCTGCTTCAGTTAGTCCTGACGAAGGGTCTCGGCCCGAAACATCGACTGTACCTCTTTCTAGAGATGCTGCCTGACCTGCTGCGTTCACCAGCAACTTTGATGTGTGCTGGTTCTCACAGACTCCTTGCTTAATGGCATTAAAAAAGGTTGGGAACTTGTCTTAAACATTGAAATCGAGCTTGCATGCACCACTTGTGCTGGTAGCTTGTTCCACACTCTCATGACCTTCTGCGTGAAGAAGTTTCCCCTCATGTTCCCCTTAAACTTTTCACCGTTCACCCTTAACCCATGACCTTTAGCTGCAGTTCCACCCAACCTCAATGGAAAAAGCCTGCTTGTATTTACCCTATCTATACCCCTCATAATTTTGTATACCTCTATCAAATCACCCCGCAATCTTCTAGGTTCCAAGGAACAACGTTGTAATCTATTCAGTCTTTCCTTATAACTCAAGTCCTCCAGTTCCAGCAACATCTTTGTAAATTTTCTCTGCACTCTTTCAACCTTATTAACACCTTTCCTGTAGGTAGGTGACCAAAACTGCACACAATATTCCAGATTAGGTCTGACCACTGTCTTATACAACTTCAACATAACATCCTATCTCCTGTACTCAATACTTTGATTTATGAAGGCCATTCTGATCTTCCAGAGGACCAATTTCATCCCTTGCAATCCTTTTGCTCCTAACATATCTGTAGGATAATCCCTTAGGATTCCACTTCACCCCGTCTGCCGGGGCAACTTCATGCCTTCCATTAGCCCTCCTGATTTATTTCTTAAGTGTCTTCTTGCATCACTTATACTCCATAAATGCCTCATTCGTTCTTACCTGCCTATCTATACCTTCTATGCACCTTTTTTCTTAACTAGGGCCTTAAGGTTTAGGTAACCAAGGTTTCATAAACCTGTTATCTTTACCCTTTATTCTGACAGGCACATACTAGCTTTGTATCCTCAACATTTCACTTTTGAAGGCCCCTTTTGCCAGAAAACAGCCTGTTCCAACTGACACTTGCCAGATTGTTTCTGATACCAACAAAATTGGCCTTTCTCCAATTTAGAATAGACCAGGTCTATCCTTTCCCATATTTACTTTGAAACTAATAGCATTATGATCACTAGATGCAAAGTGTTCGCCTACACAAACTTCTGTCACCTGCCCAGTCTCATTCCCTAATAGCAGATCAAGAACTGCTAAGAACTCTCTGATTGGGTCTTCTATGTACTGATTAAGGAAACTTTACTGAACACATTTGGTAAACTCTGTCGATCTGGTCCTTTTACAGTACGAGTGTCCCAGTCAATATGTGGAAAGTTAATATCACCTACTCTAACAACCTTGTTTTGGATTCTAGGTGTTACAGCACTTTAATACATGTAACACCTGAATATTACATATCCCCTTCCCACCACTGGTGACAGCTGAGTCACTGAAGAGTCCAACTTTCTGACTTTTCTCCCTGAAGCTCAATGCACCACACTACGTTAAAGCATGTTTAAACTCTTGAGTTTTTGATTTTCTTCCAACAGTTCACGATACCTCTCCCAATGGAGCTTGTCATGCTTTTCCCCTATTTCAACAATGTTATAGGATATTTGCCTGTTAAAGACAGTAACTCTCTAAATGTAAGCTGTTGCAAGATGATGCCACTGACTTGCTGCAGAATTCAACAAATCTGTGGGTCAGTCTTCGAGATGAAATATCCTTGAATTCAAATTTGTGCCTCATATTAATTTAATTCTATTGGGTAAAAACTTAATAGGAATGTCTCGGCATACAAAATCCTGTTTCACCAAGTTCAATTTAGACATTGCTGCAATCAGTAAATAAACCATCACTGGCCTGCAGGATGTGTTAAACTGTCACTAATAGCTTGAATTAACATAATCAACTGTTAGCACAATTTGCTTCCCATGAAAGATGAAAATTTAAAAAGTAATTTTTAAACACAAGCAGTTCTGCAGACGATGGAAATCCAGAGCAACACATACAAAATGCTGGAGAAACTCAGCAGATCAGGTAGCATCTATGGAAATGAATAAACAGCTGAAGTTTTGGGCCAAGAACTGGAAAGGAAGGGGAAAGATGCCAAAATTAAAAGATTGGGGGGTGGGGGGGAGAGGAGAGAAAGAAAGGAAGGAAGACAAGCTAGAAGGTGATAGGTGAAGCCAAGTGGGTGGAGGAAGGAGATGGGAGATGATAGGTGGAAAAGGCTAAGAAAGAGGAAGCTGATAGAGAGAGGAGAGTGGACCATGGGAGAAAGGGAAAGAGGAGGGGCTTTGGGGAGACGATAGGCAGGTGATATGAGATAAGAGGCCAGAGTGGGGAACAGAAGGAGAGAGAAGAGGGAGGAGAAAAAATACCAGAACGAGAAATCAACGTTCATGCCTCAGGCTACCTAGATGGAATACGAGGTATTGTTCTTCCATCCTGAACATGGCCTTATCGTGGCAGAAGATCAGGCCAGGTCAGAACAGATGTGGGGATAGGAACTAAAATGGTTGGCATAGGGAAATCCTGCTTTCTGTGGATGGAGTGCAGGTGAAAAAAAAGTAATTTTTATTTAATATTATTTTGCTGTGCTCAGTGTGGTACAATTGCAGACAGTGTAGATTGTCCTTCTCTCAACAAATCTCACAATAGAAGATCAAATGAAACATGATGACTTAAGCAGTAAAATGTTGTGGATGCTGGTAAAGATTTCAGGAGCAAGCCAAGATCACCCAATTGGCATTTCTGGATGGAAAGTGGCTGCTAACATTGCAATCTTGTCTTTGGCATTCTCATGATAGACTTTGCTATCAATGGAAATAGATGCTTCTGGGCCTCCCCTTCCTGTCAGCTGCTATCACCATGGATACTGAACTTACAAACTTTGGATGTTGGCTAAAGGTACAATTCTGTGGGTACATTAACGCTGCTTCTTTATCAGCGTTTGGGACTGTTCTCCTGACAGATATCAGTTGCTCCTAAAGGAATTTGCCAAATCAGGAGCCTGGATTTATTCCAATGTGCCAGTTGAATACAACTGAAGAACAATTCAGAGTTTCCAGTGTTGCCATGGATCTAGAATCACGTTCCAAAGTTCGAAGTAAATTTATTATCCAAGTATGAATATGTCACCATATACTGCCCTGTGGTTCATTTTCTTACAGGCATTCACAGTAGAACAAAGAAATACAATGGAATCAATGAAAAATTACACACAACCTATGCTCAAAGGAAGACAGACTGTGCACATAAAAGTAAGTAATAAATAATACTAAGAACATAAGTTTTAGAGTCCTTGAAAGTGAGTCTAGACAGAGAATTTTCTTCCCTGAAGGACATCAATTAAAAAGTTACACCTTAGGGCAATCATGACTATGACTTTATCTATCTAAATTCCCAATTATTTTTACAGACAATGAAACATCCCCAATTACTAACCAACTGGCAAGAGTATTCAAGGACATTTTCAACCTCTCACTGCTACAGGCAGAAGTTCCCACTTGCTTCAAAAGGGCAACATATATACCAGTGCCAAATAAGAATAATGTAAGCTGCCTTAATGACCATCACCCGGTAGCACTCACATCTACAATGGTTAAATGCTTTGAGAGGTTGGTCATGACTAGACTGAACGGCTACCTCAGCAACAACCTGGACCCACTGCAATTTGCCTATTGCCACAACAGGTCAACGGCAGATGCAATCTCAATGGCTTTTCACACGGCCTTAGACTATTTAGACAACACAAACACCTCTGTCAGGATACTGTTCATTGACTATAGCTCAGAATTTAATACCATCATTCCCACAATTCTGATAGAGAAGTTACAGAACATGGGCTGCAACTGGATCCTTGACTTCCTAACCGGAAGACCATAGTCTGTGCAGATTGGTGATAACATATCCTCCTCGCTGATGATCAACACTGGAACACCTCAGGGGTGGGTGCTTAGCCACTGCTCTACTCTCTGTATACACATGACTGTGTGTCTAGGCATAGCTCAAATACCATCTACAAATTTGCTGATGATACAACCACAATCAGGTGGTGATGACAGGGTGTACAGGAGTGAGATATGCCAACTAGTGGAGTGGTGTCGCAGCAACAATCTTGTACTCAACGCCAGTAAGACGAAAGAGCTGATTGTGGACTTCAGGAAGGGTAAGACAAAGGAACACATACCAATCCTCATAGAGAGATCCGAAGTGGAGACAGTCAGCAGTTTCAAGTTCCTGGGTGTCAAGATCTCTGAGGATCTAACTTGGTCTCAACATATCGATGAGGTTATAAAGAAGGCAAGACAGCAACTATATTTCATTAGGAGTTTGAAGAGATTTGGTATGTCAACAGATACCCTCAAAAACTTCTGTAGATGTACCGTGGAGAGCATTCTGACAGGCTGCATCACTGTTTGGTATGGGGGGGGGGGGCTACTGCACAGGACCAAAAGAAGCTGCAGAGGGTTGTAAGCTAGTCGGCCCCATCTTGGGTACTAGCCTACAAAATACCCAGAACATCTTTAGGGAGTGGTGTCTCAGAAAGGCAATGTCCATTATTAAGGACCTCCAGCACCCAGGGCATGCCCTTTTCTCACTGTTACCATCAGGCAGGAGATACAGAAGCCTGAAGGCACACACTCAGCCATTCAGGAACAGCTTCATCCCCTCTGCCATCCGATTCCCAAATGGACATTGAACCAATGGACACTACCTCATTTTTAAAATATATATTAGTTTTTTTGCAATTTTTAATCTATTCAACATACATATACTGTAATTTTTTTTTCTTTCACTATATTATGTATTGCATTGAACTGCTGCTGCTAGGTTAACAAATTTCGCGACACACGCTGGTGATCATAAACCTGATTCTGATTGCTGTACTGGAGTTGAACTTTGGATCTGGATCATTCGCCCACGCTCCTGTTTTACTTACCCAATAACACAAGCACTGCTGTGGCTGCGTTGTGTTGCAACAGACTTCAGCAGCATTATTTCTGACTTTCTTAAGGCAGGCCTAACATACATCTGCATCACTAACAGTACGGCAAAAAGCCTGGTTCACAGCAAGAATTTCTCCTTTCACCAGATGGCTCAACCAGTGACAATGATGAAAACAAAAGCCTGACAGCTCAGGATGCAGACTGCCAATAAGGTGCAGCTTCTCCCCCCACCCCCATTTCCCTTCCACTGTACTTGCTTGCTTCGTTTCAGTACGTGTTGTCAAAGCTCCTGTGCAGACTAGCAGCAATCTGGGACATATGCACCATGTACAACCTGGTACACCACTATCAGTTGGCTCATTTCCAACCAGACACTGGGGAAGTTGCCACACTTAGATGAGAGGCACAGGACAGCAGTCACTAAAACCCTATCGGCACAAGAAAACGACAGTTCTTTAGTTGAGCTCAGGGTGCGTCCAGTTGTCAACTACATGCACCGATGAAATGGTTTGTCAATTCACCTTTCATCAGCTTCTGAGCTGCAAGTAACAATGAAACGAAGGTCAACAGCGAACACAGGCAAGAGACACTCTTTTCTGCTTGGAACCTAATGTACCAGCAAATGTTTCCTGCCCCTCCTCCCGCTCAGTTGTTTGCTGTGCAACAGCTTCACATAAACAACCCAACAGTGCTTGACAGCAATTGCCTGCAGCCTACTCCACATAATTTGATAAGATCACAAGTCAAGTCACCTTTCCTGTCTCATACATACTCAAACCTTTTAAGGTCCGAATACAGACCCATCTCAAACTGGGATATATGTAGTGACAACCTCAACAACTTGCTGACACAGGTTACAAAATCTCGACATAGTTGACGCACAGAGAAGCAGCCTGTGCAACCATATTAGCCCCCACTTTCTTCCAATTCCCCACTGTAGGTCCAGTCCCATTGTTACCTCTTCACCACACCCCTGACAGATCTGACCCCCACTTGCCTCCACATATTTGGCCACAGCCCCTCCCATCAACAGATCCTACCTCCACCCCCACTGAAATATCCAACTTTCCCCACAGACAGATCCATTCCTCACCCCCATGACAAGATCCAACCGCATCCCACCCCCATCGTCAGATCCAACCTCACACCAACAGATCCAATCGCAACCCACTCCCAACCCTTACTCACATTGCCAGACCCAACCATGACCCCTTCCCCACTGACAGTTCTCATCCCCACCCCCACTGACACCATCAGAACCACCCACAACCCCCTCTCCACTGACAGATCCAACCACAACCCCCACTCCCACAATCAGATACAAACCCCCTCCCCAACAGATTCAACCACAACCCCCTCCCCACTGACAGATCCAATCACAAACCACTCCCACCCACAGATCCAATCACAGCCCCCCTCCCACCCACAGATCCAATCACAACCCCCTCCCACATACAGATCCAATCACAACCCACACTCCCCACTGAGAGGGGATCCAGGAGTGCCCCTATTAACTGTTTGAAGTGTGATGAAAAACCAAGTTATCAGAAGATTGATGCTAATGAGAGAGATAAGTGAGACAATGGAGAAACATTCCAAATGTTAATGAGACAGGAGAGAGAGATAACGGAAAGAGACACCAGTCCGAGTATTGACAGATCGATTGCTTTGAACCTGAACTGTTTGAAGTTTGATGGACAGGCGATACCCCAGCAGGGGGATAAAAAGAACAGGTTCGCTAGGGCAAGACAGACACCACGAGATCACGAGATAATGAGACCCTGGGAAAGCAGTGTGCCCCCACAAGTTGGTGGGAGTTGGAGGTCTGGTCGCGGGAACCGACCATAGACGCACAGGATGAAAAGGGTACAATCGGTGGGAACCTGGTGTGTGCGTCCGCCCTTGCCTGGGTGCCGGGTTCACCACGGAAGAACGGTCGTATCCAGAACGGAGGGGTCACAGTCGGTGACCACAGAAGACATTAAAAGGGTTCACCCGAATGCTAACTGCGAAGAACAAAGGTCTGTCTGAATCAGATTTGCATATTCTCTCTCTCTCTCTCTCTCCAAGGGCACAACAGCGATTACTGCGAACTGTACTAAGCTGAACTGAACTCTGCGTCACTTGAGACTGATCATTTTACCCCTAGACTGCGATAGAGCTTGTTTGATTCCTATTACCCTAGTTCTGTGTACATGTGTGTTTTATCATTGCTAATCTGTTGCATTCGTATCCTTACGATTAGAGTACTGTGTTACTTAATTCTTTAATAAAACTTTCTTAGTTCCAGTAATCCAGACTCCAACTAAGTGGTCCATTTCTGCTGGTTTGGCAACCCAGTTATGGGGTACGTAACATAAGTGGGGATCTCGTCCGCAATTTTGAATGCCAAATTTGGGACTGGGTAAATTGATAGGGTTAAAATTCCCGAAAGAAAGAAAGGGCAAACAGCAGAAATGGAGATTGAGGAATTTCTAAAGGCGCCAACCTTGGAGGCATTAGAGGATGCCAGGAAATCAGAATTGGCAACTGTGGCCAAACGGCTGAATCTTTTTAAGGGGAAGTCGACAATGAGGAGAGCAGAGATACACAGAGCTATCATTGAGCATTATGTATCTAAAGGTGTGTTTCCCCAAGGGGAGCTGGAGGTGGTATCTATGGGCAAACCTGGTGGAGAAGCAGTACAGCTGCAGATGGAAAAATTGAGACTAGAGCACGAGTTCCGGGTAAAACAGCTGGAGCGAGAAGAGAGGGACAGGCAGTTAGAACGCGAAGAGAGAGAGAGAAGGAAAGGGAGTTTGAGCTTGAGAAGTTAAGGATGGCACTAGATAGGGGCCAAATGCCGAACCAAGGTGGAGGGTTCAGGGCGACCTAGGAGGTTAGGCTGGTTCCCCCATTTGAGGAGGCTGATGTTGATCGGTACTTTCTCCATTTTGAAAAAGTTGCTGCAAGTCAGGACTGGCTGAGGGATAAGTGGGCTGTTTTGCTTCAGAGCGTACTTAAAGGAAAAGCCCAGCAAGCTTACTCGGCCTTATCCGCAGAAGATGCCCAGAGGTATGATGTGGTGAAAGAGGCCATACTCAGGATTTATGAGTTGGTCCCGGAGGCATACCGGCAGAGGTTCCGGAATGCGAGGAAGCAGTGGGGCCGCACGTATTCAGAGTTTGCCCGTGAGATGCAGATGTATTGTGAGTGTTGGTGCGCCTCGAAAGGGGTCAGTGGGGATTATGACAGATTGCTACAGCTAATACTGATTGAGCAGTTTAAAGGTTGTGTCCCTGAAGGTATGAGACCCTACCTAGATGAAAAAGAGGCAGACACCTTAGCCGCAACTGCTAAGTTAGCGGATGAGTACGCGTTAACACACAAAGCGAAGTTTACTCCGAGTAAAGGCTACCAGAAGGGTAGTCAAGAGGGCGGGGAGAGTCCACCAGAAAAGTCAGAAAGTAAGCCGGGGACTAGTGAGAGGGATAAGGAAGACCGGGAGCAGTTTGGTAGGAAGTCTCCTGAGGTCGTATGCTATAATTGTGGGAAAGCCGGACACTGCACCCAGGTGCTTTGCCCCAAAGAAGGAGACGGGGAAAGGAAAAACGGCGGTTCCGACTGGCTGTATTGAGCTGGTAAACAAACCGTTAGGAGAGGAAAGGTCTGATAAAGTTCAGGAAGGGCTCGAGAGGTTTATCTCGGCCGGATTGGTGTTGGTGAAGGAGGGGTTAAACCCAGTTCCAGTACAGATCTGGAGAGACACTGGAGCTTGTCAGTCATTGATATTAAAGAGTGTGTTAGACTTTAGTTCAGAGACCCAGACTGGGGAGGTCAGGGTGATAAAAGGCATTGGGAAAGGGACTGAAGCAGTACCTTTGCACCAGATACACCTAAAAAGTGACTTGGTCTCTGGCCCGGTCACGATCGGGGTGAGGCCCAAACTACCGATGGAAGACGGGGAGGTCTTACTCGGTAATGACCTCACCGGCGGAGAGGTGTACCCAGCAGTAAGATTGACAAGCCAGCCTGCCAGCATTGAGGCCCCGCCCATGGACTCACAGGTTTATTCCGTTTGCGCAGTGACTCGGCACATGTCCAGAAAGGCTGCCGAAGCGAATGTAGATTTAGCGGAGACGTTTTTACCAGCCTTGTACCAGGAGGGGTTAGAAAGTGAAAAGAAGGGGCGTACTGAACGGACGTTGAGGTAGACTTATCATTAGCAAGGAAGGAATTTATACAGGCACAGGAGCGAGACGAGGAGCTGATGGTTTTGGCGGAGACAGCTCTCTCCGAAGCAGAATTAAAAAGGAAGCCAGTGGGCTATTATGTGAAGGAGGGAGTACTAATGAGGAAAGAGACCACGTACCGTGCCCGCAGATGAGGAATGAGGTAGTACACCAGGTGGTAGTGCCGAAAATTTATAGGGGCGAGATTTTTAACCTGGCCCACAAGATACCCCTCGGTGGACATTTTGGGGTGAGGAAAACAGTCGATAGAATCATGAAGGAGTCTTACTGGCTGCACAGGAGGAAGGATGCTATTGACTATTGTAGACGTGAGCTAACACAGTTACAGGCTATTGATATGCTAACAGCTTGCCACGATAGGTGAGCAGACCTAGTCGGTGTTATCACGAAAATTAATGAGGCTAGGGTGCCACCTGATAGGGGAAAACCCATTTTGAAAAGATAAGTATGGTGCCGACCAGATGGGAGAAGTCTATTGTTTTGGCCAGCTTTGCTGATAAGGTCCCTCCCTTAACCCCCAAACAAAGCGACCCGCTAAGAGAGCTAATTAACCGGCATGCACACGTATGCCCGGAAGTCCCGAGGCGATGCCAAGAGCCGGGACATGGTGTTGTTGTTACACCAGGTCAGCCTAGTAAGCAACACCCCTACAGGATGATTAATTCAGTGACAAAAGGGCTAAAGAACGCAGAAGCGTATATTGGCGATTTAGTGGTCTGGAGTGACACGTGGGCGGGGCACATTGTGGCAGTAGAGGAGCTGTTTAAAAAGCTGTTTGAAGCCAGCCTGACAGTGAACCTCGCAAAAAGTGAATTCGGCCACGCGAAGGTCACTTATCTGGGATTTGTGGTAAGACAGGGGCAGCTGGCTCCGATGCAGGCTAAGGTGTGGGCTATCTCTGAAGTCCCCACCCCGACAGACAAGAGAGCCCTGAGAAGGTTCTTGGAGATGGTGGGGTACTATCGGAAGTTTTGTAAAAACTTTGCGGATATTACCCTCCCTCTTACTAAGCTCTTGCAAAAGAATGCGAAGTTTGTGCAGGACGACCCTTGTTATATTTGTCCGGGACGGAAACCACTGAGAATTGACATTGATCACAACCCATTAGTGTTTTTGGCCACTATGAAGTTTGCTAAGTTGGAGCCTGGTCTTAGAGGATATTAAAATAACACATATAAAAGGAATGGAAAACGTGATTGCTGACTCTCTGTAAAGGTGTTGAAAACTTAAAGTTCTCTGTATTAGTCGAATAGCTGATGACCCTGTATATTAGTGTGTATCTAATAATGTATTCATGCCTATAATTTTTACCCCAGTAAAATTCCTTTGAAGGATAGGGGTGTGACGAAAAACCAAGTTATCAGAAGATTGATGCTAATGAGAGAGGTAAGTGAGACAATGGAGAAATATTCCAAATGTTAATGAGAGAGGAGAGAGAGATAATGGAAAGAGACACCAGTCCGAGTATTGACAGACCGATTGCTTTGAACCTGAACTGTCTGAAGTTTGATGGACAGGCGATACCCCAGCAGGGGGATAAAAAGAACAGGTTCGCTAAGGCAAGACAGACACCACGAGATCACAAGATAATGAGACCCTGGAAAAGCAGAGTGCCCCCACAAGTTGGTGGGAGTTGGAGGTCTGGTCGTGGGAACCGACTATAGATGCACCGTGTGAAAAGGATACGATTGGTGGGAACCTGGTGTGTGTGTCCGCCCTTGCCTGGGTGTGGGTTCACTGCGAAAGAACGGTTGTATCCAGAACGGAGGAGTCACAGTCGGTGACCACAGAAGACATTAAAAGGGTTTGCCCGAATGCTAACTGCGAAGAACAAAGGTCTGTCTGAATCAGATTTGCATATTATCTCTCTCTCTCTCTCCAACGGCACAACAGCGATTACTGCGAACTGTACTAAGCTGAACTGAACTCCGCATCACTTGAGACTTATCATTTTACCCCTAGACTGCGATAGAGCTTGTTTGATACCTTATTACCCTAGTTCTGTGTACATGTGTGTTTTATCATTGCTAACTTGTTGCATTCATATCCTTACGATTAGAGTACTGTGTTACTTATTTCTTTAATAAAACTTTCTTAGTTCCAGTAATCCAGACTCCAACTAAGTGGTCCATTTCTGCTGGTTCGGCAACCCAGTTACAGGCTACGTAACAGAAGAGAGACAGAGAAGGCCATTTATCATTGATGGTTTGTTTGAAAAGGAGAAAGAGACAAGAGCTATTTACCACTGATATGTTGCTTTTGGAAGAGAGAGAGAGAGACGAAGATTAATGGTTGGACTGTCACTTTAAGGCATTGAAAGTAACTTTGGATTTCTACTGAGTTTGGAGTTGGAGACAGCATCGAGCAGCTCGAAAATTGCTATGGTGACCAAAGGCAGATTGTTGATGTTACCTTCAAGGACTTGTTGCCTGCTTGTGCATTTCTTTGCAGACAAAGGAAGGAGGGACTCTTTGAACGACAGATGATGCTCAGCACAGAGAAATAAATGAGAGGTCAGATGATACAGACCTCGGACACATGATCTGGACACTGAATGAGCATTGTTGTGCCCGCAGAGAAAGTGGGTTTTCGGAGGATCGATCCAAATTGCTATTCCAACGGTAAAGAGGGGGTTGACTGGTGGGGAGGTGTCTGTGTGTCCACCCTTGCTGAGGTGATAGCTCCACCACAGGAAAACCGGTCCCCCTGGTTAAAGTCATAGTCGGTGACTTGTAAAGGATTTCGGAGGACGACGAGAAGATCGACGGCGTCAGCTCACCTGAAGACTCAACTCACTCTCTCTCTTTCTCTCTCTCTCCCCATCACTACTCAACTAAATACCACGCACTGAACTGAACTGAACTTTACTCAACATTGTAAGACTGTATCTTTTTACCCCTAGACTTAAAGAAGCTTGGTTTTTCATACATATACAGTTCCACACTTACTTTTATATATAATCATTGTTAACCTGTTTGATTTATCTACATTTATATTACCGTATTGCGTAGTTACTAATAAATATTAATAGTTTATAACAATACTGGACTCCAAAGTGGCTTCCATCTCTGCTGGTTCTTTATTCCCGTCACAGGGTACGTGACACCACTGACAGATCCAATCAAAACCCACTCCCAATGACAGATCCAATCACAGACCCCTTCCCACTGACAGATCCAATCACAACCCCCCACCGACAGATCCAATCACAACCCCTCTCCCCACTGACAGATCTAATCACATCTCCCCTCCCACTGACAGATCCAATCACAACCCCTCCCCACTGACAGATCCAATCACAACCCCCTGCCCACTGACAGATCCGATCACAAACCCCCACTCCCACCGACAGATCCAATCAAAACCCACACCCACTGACAGATCCAATCACAACCCTCCACCGAAAGACCCAATCACAGACCCCCTCCCACCGACAGGTCCAATCACAACCCCTCTCCCCACTGACAGATCCAATCACATCTCCCCTCCCACCGACAGATCCAATCACAAACCCCTCCCCACCGACAGATCCAATCACAAACCCCCACCGAAAGATCCAATCACAGCCCCCCTCCCACTGACAGATCCAATCACAACCCCCCACCGACAGATCCAATCACAACCCCTCTCCCCACTGACAGATCCAATCACATCTCCCCTCCCACCGACAGAAATCACAATCCCCTCCCCACCGACAGATCCAATCACAACTCCTTCCCACCCACAGATCCAATCACAACCCCATGCCCACCAACAGATCCAATCACAACCCCCACTCCCACCGACAGATCCAATCACAAACCCCCACCAACAGATCCAATCACAACCCCCCCACCGACAATCCAATCACAACCCCCCTCCCACCGACAGATCCAATCAAAATGCACTCCCACTGAGATCCAATCACAACCCCCTGCCCACCGACAGATCCAATCACAACCCACTCCCCACCAACAGATCGAATGAGAACCCCCTCCTACCGACAGATCCAATCACAACCCCCTGCCCACCGACAGATCCAATCACAACTCCCTCCCGACAGATCAAATCACAACCTCCCTCTCACTGACAGATCCAATGACAACCCACTCCCACCGACAGATCCAATCACAACCCGCTCCCACCGACAGATCCAATGACAACCCCCCCACCGACAAATCCAATCACAACCCCCCCGACAGATCCAATCACAACCCCCCCGACAGATCCAATCACAACCCCCCCACTGACAGATCTAATCACAACCCCCCTCCCCACCGACAGATCCAATCACAAACCCCCTCCCACTGACAGATCCGATCACAACCCCCTGCCCACCGACAGATCCAATCACAAACCCCTGCCCACCGACAGATCCAATCACAACCTCCCTCTCACCGACAGATCCAATCACAATCCACTCCCACCGACAGAATCAATCAAAACCCACTCCCACCGACAGATCCAATCACAAACCTCCACCCCACATACAGATCCAATCACAAACCCCCTCCCACCAACAGATCCAATCACAACCCCCACTCCCACCGACAGATCCAATCACAAACCCCCACCAACAGATCCAATCACAACCCCCCCACCGACAATCCAATCACAACCCCCCTCCCACCGACAGATCCAATCAAAATGCACTCCCACTGAGATCCAATCACAACCCCCTGCCCACCGACAGATCCAATCACAACCCACTCCCCACCGACAGATCGAATGAGAACCCCCTCCTACCGACAGATCCAATCACAACCCCCTGCCCACCGACAGATCCAATCACAACTCCCTCCCGACAGATCCAATCACAACCCACTCCCACCGACAGATCCAATCACAACCCGCTCCCACCGACAGATCCAATGACAACCCCCCCACCGACAGATCCAATGACAACCCCCCCACCGACAGATCCAATCACAACCCCCCCGACAGATCCAATCACAACCCCCCCACTGACAGATCTAATCACAACCCCCCTCCCCACCGACAGATCTAATCACAACCCCCCTCCCCACCGACAGATCCAATCACAAACCCCCTCCCACTGACAGATCCGATCACAACCCCCTGCCCACCGACAGATCCAATCACAACCCCCTGCCCACCGACAGATCCAATCACAACCTCCCTCTCACCGACAGATCCAATCACAATCCACTCCCACCGACAGAATCAATCAAAACCCACTCCCACCGACAGATCCAATCACAAACCTCCACCCCACATACAGATCCAATCACAAACCCCCTCCCACCGACAGATCCAATCACAACCCCCACTCCCACCGACAGATCCAATCACAAACCCCCACCAACAGATCCAATCACAACCCCCCACCGACAATCCAATCACAACCCCCCTCCCACCGACAGATCCAATCAAAATGCACTCCCACCGAGATCCAATCACAACCCCCTGCCCACCGACAGATCCAATCACAACTCCCTCCCGACAGATCAAATCACAACCTCCCTCTCACTGACAGATCCAATGACAACCCACTCCCACCGACAGATCCAATCACAACCCCCCCACCGACAGATCCAATCACAACCCCCCCGACAGATCCAATCACAACCCCCCCGACAGATCCAATCACAACCCCCCCACTGACAGATCTAATCACAACCCCCCCACTGACAGATCTAATCACAACCCCCCTCCCCACCGACAGATCCAATCACAAAACCCCTCCCACTGACAGATCCGATCACAACCCCCTGCCCACCGACAGACCCAAAAACAACTCACTCCCACTGACAGATTTAATCACAATCCACTCCCATTGATAGATCCAATCACAACCACCCACCGACAGATCCAATCACAAACCCCCACACCACCGACAGAATCAATCATAACCCCCAAACCCACCGACTGATCCAATCACAACTCCCTGCCCACCGACAGATCCAATCACAACTCCCTGCCCACCGACAGAACCAATCACAATTCCCTCCCCACCAAAAGATCCAACCACAATCCCCTCCCCACCAACAGAACCAATCACAACACCCCTCCCACCGACAGATCCAGTCACAGCCCCCTCCCAGACGGATCGAATCACAACCCCCTGCCCACCGACAGATCCAATCACAACCTCCCTCTCACCGACAGATCCAATCACTATCCACTCCCACCGACAGAATCAATCAAAACCCACTCCCACCGACAGATCCAATCACAAACCTCCACCCCACATACAGATCCAATCACAAACCCCCTCCCACCGACAGACCCAATCACAACCCGCTCCCACCGACAGATCCAATCACAACCCCCACTCCCACTGACAGATCCAATCTTAACCCCCCCCACCGACAGATCCAATCACAACACCCCTCCCCACCGGCAGAACCAATCAGAAACCCCCTCCCCACCGACAGATCCAATCACAACTCCCTCCCACCGACAGATCCAATCAGAACCCTCCTCCCACTGACAGATCCAATCTTAACCCCCCCCACCGACAATCCAATCTTAACCCCCCCCCACCAACAATCCAATTACAACACCCCACCGACAGATCCAATCACAACACCCCTCCCCACCGGCAGAACCAATCAGAACCCCCCCTCTCCACCGACAGATCCAATCACAACACCCTGCCCACCGACAGATCCAATCACAACTCCCTCCCACCGACAGATCCAATCAAAACCCACTCCCACCGATAGATCCAATCACAAACCCCCACCCCACATACAGATCCAATCACAAACCCCCTCCCACTGACAGATCCAATCACAACCCGCTGCCCACCAACAGATCCAATCACAACCCACTCCCACCGACAGATCCAATCACAACCCACACTCCCACCGACAAATCCAACCTTAACCCCCCAACCGACAATCCAATCACAACTCCCCCACCGACAGATTGAATCAGAACCCCCCCCACCAGCAGAAACAATCAGAACCCCCCTCCCCACCGACAGATCCAATCACAACCCCCTCCCCAGACAGTTTGAATGAGAACCCCCTCCTACCGACAGATCCAATCGCAACCCCCTGCCCACTGACAGAACCAATCACAACCCCCATCCCACCGACAGATCCAATCACAACCCCCTCCCCACCGACAGATTGAATGAGAACCCCATCCCACCGACAGATCCAATCACAACCCCTTGCTCACTGACAGATCCAATCACAACCCACTCCCACCGACAGATCCAATCACAACCCCCTTCCCCACCGGCAGAACCAATCAGAACCCCCCTCCCCACCGACAGATCCAATCACAGCCCCCTGCCCACCGACAGATCCAATCACAACTCCCTCTCACCAACAGATCCAATCACAACCTCCCTCTCACCGACAGATCCAATCACAACCCACTCCCACCGACAGATCCAATCACAACCCCCACTCCCACTGATAGATCCAATCACAAACCCCCACCCCACATACAGATCCAATCACAAAACCCCTCCCACTGACAGATCCAATCGCAACCCGCTGCCACCGACAGATCCAATCACAACCCACTCCCACCGACAAATCCAACCTTAACCCCCCAACCGACAATCCAATCACAACTCCCCCACCGACAGATCGAATCAGAACCCCCCTCCCCACCGACAGATCCAATCACAACCCCCTCCCCACCGACAGATTGAATGAGAACCCCCTCCCACCGACAGATCCAATCTCAACCCCCTGCCCACTGACAGAACCAATCACAACCCCCCTCCCACCGACAGATCCAATCACAACTCCCTGCCCACCGACAGATCCAATCACAACTCCCTGCCCACCGACAGATCCAATCACAACGCCCACTCCCACCGACAGATCCAATCACAACCCACCCCACCAACAGATCCAATCACAACCCCCCCAGCGACAGATCCAATCACAACCCCTCCCTCCGACAGATCCAATCACAACTCCCTGCCCACCGACAGATCCAATCACAACTCCCTGCCCACCGACAGATCCAATCACAACCCCCCTCCCCACCAGCAGAACCAATCAGAACCACCCTCCCCACCGACAGATCCAATCACAACCCCCTGCCCACCGACAGATCCAATCACAACTCCCTCTCACCAACAGATCCAATCACAACCTCCCTCTCACCGACAGATCCAATCACAACCCACTCCCACCGACAGATCCAATCACAACCGGCTCCCACCGACAGATCCAATCACAACCCCCACTCCCGACAGATCCAATCTTAACCCCCCCACCGACAATCCAATCTTAACCCCCCCCACCGACAGATCCAATCACAAACCCGCCCCCCACCGACAGATCCAATCAAAACCCACTCCCACCGACAGATCCAATCACAACTTCCTCTCACCAACAGATCCAATCACAACCTCCCTCTCACCGACAGATCCAATCACAACCCACTCCCACCGACAGATCCAATCACAACCCGCTCCCACCGACAGATCCAATCACAACCCCCACTCCCACCGACAGATCCAATCACAACCCCCTGCCCACCGACAGATCCAATCACAACCCCCACTCCCACCGACAGATCCAATCTTAACCCCCCCACCGACAATCCAATCTTAACCCCCCCACCAACAGATCCAATCACAAACCCGCTCCCCACCGACAGATCCAATCAAAAGCCACTCCCACCGACAGATCCAATCAGAACCCCCACTCCCACCGACAGATCCAATCTTAACCCCCCCCCACCGTCAATCCAATCACGACCCCCCCACCAACAGATCCAATCAGAACCCCACCTCCCCACCGGCAGATCCAATCACAACTCCCTCCCACCGACAGATCCAATCACACCCCCCCCACCGACAGATCCAATCACAACCCCCTCCCCACCGACAGATCCAATCACAACCCACTCCCACCGACAGATCCAATCACAACCCCCTGCTCACCAACAGATCCAATCACATCTCCCTGCCCACCGACAGATCCAATCCCAACCCCCACTCCCACCGACAGATCCAATCTTAACCCCCCCACCGACAATCCAATCTTAACCCCCCCCACCGACAGATCCAATCACAACCCACTCCCACCGACAGATCCAATCTTAACCGCCCCCACCATCAATCCAATCACAACCCCCCCACCGACAGATCCAATCAGAACCCCCCCTCCCCACCGGTAGAACCAATCAGAACACCCCTCCCCACCCCTAGATCCAATCACAACCCCCCCACCGACAAATCCAATCACAACCCCCTCCCCACCGACAGATCCAATCACAACCCACTCCCGACAGATCCAATCACAACCCCCTGCTCACCGACAGATCCAATCACAACTCCCTGCCCACCGACAGTTCCAATCACAACTCCCTGCCCATCGTCAGATCCAATCACAACACCCCCACCGACAGATCCAATCACAACCCCCTGCCCACCGACAGATCCAATCTTAACTCCCCCCACCGACAATCCAATCTTAACCCCCCCACCGACAGATCCAATCAAAACCCACTCCCACCGACAGATCCAATCAGAACCCCCACTCCCACCGACAGATCCAATCACAACTCCCTGCCCACCGACAGATCCAATCACAACCTCCTGCCCACCGTCAGATCCAATCCTAACTCCCCCACCGACAGATCCAATCACAACCCCCTCTCCACTGACAGATCCAATCACAACCCACTCCGACCGACAGATCCAATCACAACCCCCGCTCACCAACAGATCCAATCACAACTCCCTGCCCACCGACAGTTCCAATCACATCTCCCTGCCCACCGACAGTTCCAATCACATCTCCCTGCCCACCGACAGTTCCAATCACATCTCCCTGCCCACCGACAGATCCAATCACATCTCCCTGCCCACCGACAGATCCAATCACATCTCCCTGCCCACCGACAGATCCAATCACATCTCCCTGCCCACCGACAGATCCAATCACAACCTCCCTCTCACCGACAGATCCAATCACAACCCACTCCCACCGACAGATCCAATCACAACCCCCTGCTCACCAACAGATCCAATCACATCTCCCTGCCCACCGACAGATCCAATCACATCCCCCACTCCCACCGACAGATCCAATCACAACTCCCTGCCCACCGACAGTTCCAATCACATCTCCCTGCCCACCGACAGTTCCAATCACATCTCCCTGCCCACCGACAGTTCCAATCACATCTCCCTGCCCACCGACAGATCCAATCACATCTCCCTGCCCACCGACAGATCCAATCACATCTCCCTGCCCACCGACAGATCAAATCACATCTCCCAGCCCACCGACAGATCCAATCACATCTCCCTGCCACCGACAGATCCAATCACAACTCCCTGCCCACCGACAGATCCAATCACAACCCCCTGCCCATCGTCAGATCCAATCACAACACCCTCCCCACCGACAGATCCAATCACAACTCCCTGCCCACCGACAGATCCAATCACAACCTCCCTCTCACCGACAGATCCAATCACAACCCACTCCCACCGACAGAACCAATCAAAACCCACTCCCACCGACAGATCCAATCACAAACCTCCACCTCACATACAGATCCAATCTTAACCCCCTCCCCACAGATAGATCCAATCGCAACCCCTTCCCCACCGACAGATCCAATCACAACTCCCTGCTCACCGACAGATCCAATCACAACTCCCTGACCACCGACAGATCCAATCACAACTCCCTGACCACCGACAGATCCAATCACAACCCCCTGCCCACCGTCAGATCCAATCACAACCCCCTCCCCACCGACAGATCCAATCACAACCCCCTCCCCACCGACAGATCCAATCACAACCCCCTCCCCACAGATAGATCCAATCGCAACCCCTTCCCTACCGACAGATCCAATCGCAACCCCCTCCCCACCGGCAGATCCAATCGCAACACTCTCCCCACCGACAGATCCAATCACAAACCCCTCCCCACCGATAGATCTAATCACAACTCCTTTCCTACCGACAGATCCAATCACAACTCCCCCTCCCCACCGATAGATCCAATCACAACCCCCTCCCCACAGATAGATCCAATCATAACCCCCTCCCCACCGGCAGATCCAATCACAACCCCCTCCCCACCGGCAGATCCAATCACAACCCCCTCCCCACAGATAGATCCAATCGCAACCCCCTCCCCACCGACAGATCCAATCACAACCCCCTCCCCACCGATAGATCCAATCACAACCCCCTCCCCACCAATAGATCCCCCATGCCCTCTTTTCCCCTCACAGACTCAACCCCCGAACTCCTGCTCTGGCAACAGATAGAGCCCCCACCTACATCCCAGACTCTCTCCTTCCCGCCCCCTCCCCAGATCCTCTCTCAGACCACGCCTCCACCTCCACTTCCCTCAGTCCGCCAGGCTTTACCTCCCTGACCACCCTGGCCGTGCTCAGGGCTCGGCCGGCCGCCGCTCGCAGCCACGTGTTGTCCCGGCTTGTGTTTACCAGCTGCCCGTCCTCGCCAGGCCTTGCCGCCTCCCCCTCTGCCGCGGGCAGCTTGCAACCCCGGCCACCGCTCGTCTGGGCCCTTGTCGTGACACCGTATTCCGACCCAAGGCCCTGCCGTTCTTCGTCTCCGTGCAGCTACCGCTCACCTCGCTAGCCGACGCCGAGCGCACCGTCTCGGTGTCAGGTCCGAGACCCGGCCACCGCGCTCTCACACACACACACACACAAAATAATGGCGGCGGCTTGCGTCTGACGCAAGCTCGTTCGATGAGCTGAGCATTCTGGGAGATGTAGTCCGTCTCTGTATTGCAGCGCATATGTTTTACGGTATAAGTAATCTCACCATCTGGAAATAACAGGAATTCTGCAGATGCTGGAAATTCAAGCAACACACATCAAAGTTGCTGGTGAACGCAGCAGGCCAGGCAGCATCTCCAGGAAGAGGTACAGTCGCCGTTTCAGACCGAGACCCTTCGTCAGGACTAACCGAAGGAAGAGTGAGTAAGGGAATGCTGCCTGGCCTGCTGCGTTCACCAGCAACTTTTATGTGTGTCACCATCTGGAAATTACATTTGTGTGGCTTCTCTAAGATTATAAATGTTAAAGCACTTAGACGGTGGATTTTCGCATAACCTGCTTAAATCCGGAGCTCTCCAATTAGAAATGCTCTGTTATTGAGTTAATTAAAGTTTGGCTACCCTCTCTTGTCTATGTGAAAGACAATTTGAAGAAAAATGCGAGAGTGCTCCTTGAAATCTTGGCCACAAGTTATCTTCTCTCAACGTAATTTTTAAAAATCGCGCCAAAATCTTAATGCAAAGACTTCGAGGGAAGCAAGACGTCTTCTTTAAGCTCAGGTAAGGCGCCAGCAGACAGCGTTGATCTTCTGCCAGGAATGTGAAGCTTATTGATGGATTTACGTGCATTCGGAAAGCCATGGGCTTACTGGGGGATGGTCAGCATGGCTTTATGTATGTGATCCTGTCTCACAAACTTGTTGGAATTTTTTGAAGAGGTGACGAAAATAATTGATGTGGGATGATATAGAAAACAGATTTTTGAATTATGAAGAAATTAACTTACAGAACGGTTCTCAGGAATACAACCTTTGCATAACTCAGGGACTGCCTGGATCTATTAATAGTGTTTATCTTTGTGCAGGGCAAAATTTCCAGATTTGCAGATGGCATAAAAATAAAGGGCTATGGTAAACTGTGAAGGGAACAGTAAAAGAACTTGTGGAGAAACGAGGTTGGTTAAATGGTGGAATAACTGGCAAATTTAATGTTCAGAAATGTGAAGTGTTTAATTTTTATGAGAACAATTCCAAAAAGGGATGCAATAACAGAGATCTGTGGGTGAATAAATGTGGTTCTTTAAATATCTGACAGGGCAGATTGAGATAGTGGTTGAAACAAACACAGAGGATCATGGATTTATATACAAATAAAATACAGGTCATGCCCTCCTCTCGCTACTACCATCCGGCAGGATGTACTGAAGCTTTAGGTCCCACACCACCAGGTTTAGGAACAGTTATTGTCCTTATTTTTCCCAATGGCATTTATCTTCGGTTATGCAGTCTTTCATAAATTCTACTATATTTCTCTTTTCCCTGTAAATGCCTGCAAGAAATGGGTGTAGTGGTGAGCACAATGTTTTACAGCTCCAGCAAACTCAATTGGGGTTCAATTCTCATCACTGTCTGTGAAGAGTTTGTATGTTTGCCCCATGAATGTGTGGATAAGTTACATGACTAGCATATGGAAGCTTTGGGATAGCAACTTTCAGGTCCGAGTTCAGATCCCAACATGGTAGCTGTTGTTGGATTGTGGTGTAGAAGAGAAGTGTTTTAATGGCAGACGATGTGGTTGGTGGATTAAGGCGATGGACTGCTCATCCATTGTGCATACCACTCGTAGGTTTGAATTTGTTAGGCAATAAATTACCTTACAATCATCAAGCTCCTGAACCATCATGGATAACTTCACTCACCACTACTCTGAACTGATTCTACCATCTAATGATTCAATTTCAAAAACTTTTATAACTCATGCTCTCAGTGTTATTTTATTTGCACAGTTTGTCTTCCTATTTTTATCTCAGAATTAGGTTTAATATTGTTTGAGTGTTTTAGGGGTTGCACATATAGCAGACAACTTTGGCACTGGACTTCTACCACCAATCTTCAAATATTAATATAAACTGTACATTAAATGGAAAATGCAGCTGTGAACAATGGATTCCTAAGAACTGTGACCCGCAGTTAACTAGAAGACCAGACAATGCTGGTTTAAATTCAATATTTGGGTGTCTGTAGATGGGTACGTAGAGGGAGGTGTGAAAGTGGTGCACAGTTCAAAGGAAGCATTATAAATCTGGAATTGTCCTGAATTGCCCTTTGATCTTTATCATATAAATGTCATGTAGTGTTGGGTCAAGGAGACCTTTTGCTCCGGAAGGGTCTCAATATGATGCCTGCTGCATCTTACCTTGTCCAATAAAGAGACTACTTCATGTCTACCAGTACTTCTCTCTGGAGACTTTATTCATGCGCAACAAATATCACCGGCGTATGTCATGAGACTTGTTGGCTTTGCGGCAGCGGTATAACAATAGAGGAAAAAACTGTGAATTTCAGTAACTATATTAATTAGTTAAATGAGTAGTGCAAAAAAAAATAGAAATTTAAAAATGCAGTCTTGGGTTCAATGTCCATTCAGAAATTGGACGGCAGAGGGGATGAAGCTGTTTTTGAATCATGAAGTGTGTGTCTTCAGGCTTCCGTACCTCCTCCCTGATGGTAGCATTGAGAGATGTTGTGGGGATGGAACTGGACTCTCTGACGGTGGTGTCTGAAAAGAGGATGCTGTCCAAGTTGCATGCCATCTTGGTCAATGTCTCCCATCCACTACATAATGTACTGGTTGGGCACAGGAGCACATTCAGCCAGAGACTCATTCCACCGAGATGCAGCACAGAGTGTCATAGGAAGTCATTCCTGCCTGTGGCCATCAAACTTTACAACTCCTCCCTTGGAGGGTCAGACACCCTGAGCCGATAGGCTGGTCCTGGACTTATTTCATAATTTACTGGCATAATTTACATATTACTATTTAACTATTTATGGTTCTATTACTATTTATTATTTATGATGCAACTGTAACGAAAACCAATTTCCCCCGGGATCAATAAAGTATGACAATGACTATGACTATGACTGTGACCTGGCTGTTGGGTGTCCTTCATGATGCATGCCACTTTTTCGAGGCATCCTTGAAGGTGTCCTGGATACTACGGAAGCTAGTGCTCCCAATGGAGCTGACTAAGTTTACAGCTCTCTGCAGCTCACTTTGATCCTGTGCAGTAGCCTCTCCTCCCCCCTCCCACCAGACAGTGATGCACCCAGTTAGAATGCTCCCCACGGTACATCACCATTTAAAACCCAGGGTCCTGCACTGAATGGGCTACAACTCGTATCTTAGTTTGATGTTGAATGTGAAAACTGTGGAGGTTGCAGAAGAGAGTAACCAGAATGTTACCAAGATGATGACTTTTAGTTCTGTAAAAGTATGGGATTTTCTGTTTGGATTTGGGAGGAAGCTGTGATAAAGGTTTTGAAAAAGTAGTAGGGGGCAACTATTCCTGTTGGCAGAGGGATCAGAACTGAATGAAGCCAATTGGCAAAAGAAGCAGGAAGGACATCATTTACATGTATTTATTTACACGGCGAACATTAGGGCCTTGAATTTATGTTCTCAGTATTATTTATTATTTGTATAATTTGTCTTTTGCATAATTGATGTTTATCATCATTGTTTATGTATAGTTTTTTTTGTAAAATCAGACTCATAGAGTCATAGAACACTATAGCACAGAAACAGGCCCTTCTGCCCATGTAGTCCATGCTGAACTATTATTCTGCCTAGTCCCATTGACCTGCACCTGGACCATTGTCCTCCATACCCCTCCCATCCATTTACCTATCCATATTTCTCTTAAATGTTGAAATTGAACCCGAATCCACCACTTCCAGTGGCAGCTCGTTCCACACTCTCACCAGCCTCTGAGAGAAGAAGCTCCCCCTCATGTTTCCCTTAAACATTTCATCTTTCACCCTTAATCCCTGACCTCTAGTTCCAATGTCCAATGATCCAAAAATCTGATTCTCTCCCTCCTGCGCCATCTCCTTATCTACATGTATAATCTGTATGATCTTCCTATTTCTGACCTCACTAGCATGTGGCATGAGCAGCAAACCTGAGGTCACAACCCTGGAGGTGCTAATTTAGCACTTAACTCCCTGAACTTGCGCTACAGGACCTCGTCCCCCTTTCTACCCATGGCATTGCTACCGATGTGGACCACGACATCTGGCTGCTCACCCTCCCACTTAAGAATGCTGTGGATTTGATCCAAGATGTCCCGGGAGGCAACATACCATCTGGGAATCTTGTTCTCATCCACAGAATCCCCTGTCTGATCCCGTAACCATTGAATCCCCTATAATTACAGCTCACCCCTTCTCCCCCATTCCCTTCTGAGCCACAGAGCCAGACTCAGTGCCAGAGACCTGACTGCTGTGGCTTTCCTCTGCCCTAACAGTATCTAAAGCAGTATGCCTGTCATTGGGGGGGAATGGCTACAAGGGGTATTCTGCACTTGCTGCATTTCTCCTCTTCCCCCTACTGACAGTCACCCAGTTCCCTGTGTCCTGTTCCTTGGGTGTAAGTACTGTAGTATACTAGGCAGCCGTCGATCCCAGGGGATCATGGGTTTGCGCCTCTGGTGGACTGTGTCCTCTCCAGGGCGCAAGCCTGGCGGGAAGATTTGAAGAACCGGCTGTTGCCCATGCAGTAGGTTCCCCCTCTCCACGTCACTGATGTCGTTCAAGGGAAGGGCAAGCGCTGATACAGCTTGGCACTAGTGTCGTCGCAGAGGTTGCCAGAGTGAAGTTGTAAACAACATCAAACTGCCTTAGTGACCCTGGCTCCGGATTTCTTCCTTGGGGTTTACTCCTGAAGCCTTTCCCATGGGTGGGTAAGGCCGCAAGGCAGCGGAGGTTTAAAGTCAGAGTTTTCCTGTGATTACTGTAAGTCCTATCAATCAACCCCTCAGCCTCCTGAATGATCCAGATTTCATCCAGCTCCAGCTCCAATTCCTCAAAAGGTCTGTAAGAACTGCTGCTGGATGCACCTCTTACAGCTGTAGTCATCAGGGACACTGGAGGTCTCCCTGCCATTCCATATCCCGCAAGAGGAGTATTCCACTATCCTGCCTGGCATCCGCGCTGCTCTAAATGTGCAATGAAACAGAAAAGAAAAGTTAAACGAAAAAACTACCAACAGTCTTTGCCTCTCATAGTTGGAACCTCTATGAGCCAAAGACTGAACTTCCCATTCTAACACTGACCCACTCACACAATGGTAAGGCCATAATGGCCACACCGCTTAAACCTATCTTCTTTTTATTGGACCTTGCCAAGTGCCTAGTTATGTGCACTCTTCTAGTGACGTGTGGTGTGCAGAATATCCTGACTCCCCCCTCTTGCTGCTTTTGAAATCTCTCTCTCTCCATGTGCACATTTCAATATTTCCTTGTCCCAAATGCCTCCACTTGCTTGTTTTGAAATCTCTCTCCCGATATGAACACTCCATTGTCTCCTAGTGATGTGTGGTGCGCAGACTGATAAATGAATGAATACAAATTCTATCGTATTCCTTTTTACCTATAAACGCATCCAAGAAATTGAAAATCAAAATCATATATGTTAAAACATATGTATTTTGATAAATTTACTTTAAACATCCAAAGTTTTTCTCCACAGTGTGGAAGTCTCAAATATTAGAAGGCATAAGTGTTACTTGAGGGGTAAAGATCTGTGAGGAACGTTTTTACACAGTGGTAGGAGTTTGGGACATGGTACCAGAATAGGAAATGGAAGCAGATAAGGTTGTGTTGGATCGGAGTGTAGAATTGTAATTTTTTGGTGTATTTTAACTTTACTACACTTGTTTTTTATACAGTAAAAGTCTATAGCTAGGGTGCCTAATGCTTTGCACAATACTGTAATAATTTTATGTATTTCACTGTACTGCTGCTACATTAAAAAAAATTCATGACGTGGGTCTGTATAGTGGACTGAGAGTGGGAAGGGGACAGGGAGAGGGGAATCATGGTTGGGAAAAGGGGAAGGGAAAGAGAAGCACCAGAGAGACATTCTGTAATGATCAATAAATCAATTGTTTCGAATTACGTAGCCTTGCCTACTGTCTCAGGGCTGGGTGTGTCTGCACCCGCGCCATCCCCCCCCCCCCCCGGTACCCCTTCTGCAGTACTCCATCCTCACCAGCCCAACATCCTTTGCTCCCACCAGATTTACAAACTCGCTCTCTGCTCCATGTTGATAAATACAGTATTGTGCAAAGTTTTAGTCACCCTAGTTATATACTCTATATATGCCTATCCCCTGTATCTGTTTAATTGTTCAGTTATTTTTCAGTAATTATGATATAGTTGCTTCTGCATTTTTCCTAAAAACTATTTACTTTACAGTAGCTGGTGTCACACCACTTGAATCTGGCTACGTTATAGGTTAATTGTTATCACTGGAACTTATGTTATCTCTAGTCCGAGTATGAGATGACAACAGCTGCTTTTTCCTTTGCCATTCTTTTGCTCTCTAGGGTCCTCTTTCTTGTTCGTTTTCTGCTCTTGCAACACTAAATAAAATGATGGTAAGCAATAAGTTTTATGCCTCATTCTTGGTTTTCAAAGAACCTTTGGATCACAGAAGTATCAGGATCCAATGATAAAAAGGGTTCAGGGTCATTTAGAGGATTATAGACCATGGGCAGTCAATTGGGATCAGTTAAATTGGCACCAAGTTGGCTCAAAGGGTCTGTTCCTGTGCTGTACTTTTGGATGTGCTAAAGAATTTGCAAGGTTTTGTGGAGAGAATGGGGTAGTGGGACTATCTGGATTGCTCTTTCAAAGAGCCAGTATAGATTCAATGGGCAGAATGGTATTCAACTGTACTGTGTGTAAATGATCCATGGGAGAGAACAACAGAGAACTGCCGTGAGAAGGTGGTGACAGTGGTGTAGCTGATTGATGGGGTCGGAGACATATGGAATGCTGGCAAGCTTTCTGATGAGGAGTGAACTGACTATGCCAAATACTTGAGCAGAGTTGCACATTCAGCCAGTTCCATCATGGGCAGTAGCCTCACCACCACTGAGGACATATTCAAAAGGCGATGCCTAAAGAAGGAAGCATTCATTATTAAGTACCCACCCACCCAGGACATGCCCTCTTCTCAGTACCACTATCAGGGAGGAGACACAGGTGCCTGAACACGCACACACAATGTTTTAGGAAAAGCTTCTTCCCTGTCACCATCAGATTTCTGAACAGATCATGATCCCATGAGCACTGTCCCACTTTCAGCAATTCTTTTTACACTACTTACTTACCTTGTTTATGCTACTTATTGCCACAAAACAACAAATTTCACAATGTGTGAGTGATGATAAAACTTGAACTGAGGACATTATGGAAACTTAGGAAGAACACTTCATATGGATACTCTTGGGAGATTTTCAAGGGCAACATGTTTTGTATGTGCAACAGGGCATAAATGAAGTAGTAGAGGCAAGTGGTCAGGCTAAAGTTACTGTAAAAAAGGTACAATTTCCAGACCTACAATCGAGGGTGCAGTATCATTTAATGTGAGAATTCAGGGCAAACTAATTGGTATGCTGGACCTTAGCATAGGGGAGTGTGCTGGATGGCTAGCGAATGGAGATGGCAATAAAAATGTGAGGTACCTTTGCTCAACATAGTTTGAGGTGTAACCAGGGAAGAAGCCCAGAGGACAAAGGTCTTTGAATTGAAGTGTTAACTCTATTTCTGTTTGTTTTTAATGCTTCCTGACCTGCTAAGTATTTCCAGCACTTTTTAGTTTAGTCAAGAAGCCCCATAGAATAATGGTGGTGAGTTTGTCTTCTTAGTGGCAATGTCTCCTGAACTTTACAAATGTGTTCAACCAGGTGTTGGTGTTGTGGATATTATAGAAGGTTGTTGTAGGTTATAAAGGGATATTGATGGGATGCAGAACTGGGCTGTGAAGTGGAGGTCAATCTAGAAAAGTGTGAAATGATTCACTTTGAAAGGTCAAACCTACAGACAGAATACAGGGTTACTGACAGGATTCTTAACTGTGATGGAACATAGGGGTTCAAGTCTATCGATTCCTCAAGGTTGCAGTGCAAGTTGATAGGATGGTGAAGAAGGTGTACGGTGTGTTGGCCCTCATTAGTTGGGGCATTGATCTGAAGAGCCACGAGGTAATTTTTCAGCTCTATAAAACTCTGGTTAAATCACACTTTAAGTATGTGTTCGGTTCTGGTCACCTCATTATAGGAAGGACGTGAAAGCTTTCGAGAGGATGCAGATGAGATTTATCAGAATGCTGCCTGGATTGGAGAGTATGTCTTTTCAGGATAGATTGGGTGACCTAGGGCTCTTCTCTTTGGAGGGGAGAAGGGTGAGACATAATAGAGGTTTACAAGATGATAATATAGATAAACAGAGTGGACAGCCAGCGATGAAAATGACTAATATGAGGGGGCATAACTTTAAGATGATTGGAGGAAAGGAAGGGTTAAAGGTAGATGAGTGGATGCGATGCTTGGGATGGTGGTAGAGGCAGATACATTGGGGACATTGAAGAGACTCTTAGATAGACACATGGATGAAAGAAAAATAGAGGGCTGTGTGGGAGAGTAATTGATCTTGGAGTAGGTTAAAAGGTTGAATCAAAATCATGGGCTGAAGGGCCTGTACTGTGCTTTAAGGTTCTCCACTCTATGGATAGAATGGATCACAGGCTACAAAAGACTGGGAGCTTTGGCATGGATGCTAGATTCAGAATATCCATTCAAGATGGCCATTCGTCACTGGAAGGAGTCTCTTACATAGGGATGCAAGTCCCTGAGAAAAGGTAACCACCAACGCAGATGTTAGTCCTTATATGGTGCAGATGTTCGGGAGAAAATACGTGGAATGTGTATTCAAAAATACCACCATCATCATCTTGGAGAAAAGAAGGGTAGATAGGCAGGCAGGAGGTATATCAGTGATGAGGAAGTGTACTGTTGGATGACTGGTTGAGACTGATAGATTTAGCTCTCTATTGTAGTCCTGATTTATAGAGTGCACCAGTGACCTGGCAGCGGACTGCATTGAGAACTTGGACTTTAGAGAGGATTTTAGCTTTCAGCAGTGACGAGATCCAAAATCAATCACATTTTAGGGAACAATTGCCTCATCCAATCAAGTTGATGGGGCTGGGAGGCACACAAGTTAGAGAGCAGCAGCGATGGGCTGATTGCAGATACCAGTGCAATCCCGGGAAGAAAATTTGTTTTGAGAACTTCTTGAGAAACATCTTAGCAAATGGATGAATTTCAGAAACCAGTAAATATTCAGACAATAAATTAATATCCTTGGATTAAGAAAATATTTGACTAGCAATCTTGAACAAATGAAATGCTCAGGTAGAGCTGGAAGTTTTATGAAAAATGAGGTCATTTGAAACTCACCAGTGCATTTCTAAGTCAGAGAATGTTTAAGAAACATAGGGGAGCAACTTATGATGGAAAACAAATAACAATAAATAATTTGCACCAGAAATACTCCAAGAGAAAGTTTAATGTTTGAATTTTAAAGTCAGTATTTATACAATTAGCATCTTTTAATTATTGTAATATTAATGTAATATTTTTGTTCCACATGCTTAAACTTGCAAATGAACTGTAAAAGGATCTTTTTATTCAGTTTGTGACAATTCAAGATAATTCCTGTTGTTTTGAGTGAGCCTCAATATGATGTCGGGGTTTCCGGCATACATTAGTATTTAGTTTCATCAGACATTCTGAAGCAGAATTTCCCTCCCTGAACTTGTGCGAAAATTATGTTTATTTTGCAAACTGTGAAGTGCACAGGTATCAAGTTTCTTAAGATGAACATTAAAAGGCTATAGTTCCTGTGTGCAGGATATCATTGTCACAACTGGAGCATTTTAATCCATGTCTCATTGCTAAGAACTTAATGTACTCCATATGTTTTTGTGGATGCTCATTGAAGTTTGTAGGTTAGTAATTACTTTATTATTGTCACAAGTACCGAGATAGAGTGAGAAGCTTAGCTTTGCATGCTATCCATACAGATCATTTCCAAACTTAAGTACATTTGAGGTAGTACAAAGGGAAAAGCAATTTACGGATACCACAAAATCTATAGATGCTAGAAATCAAAGAAATGCATACAAAATACTGGAAGAACTCAGTAGGCTAAGCGGCATCAATGGAAAAGAGTAAACAGTGGACGTTTCAGGTTGAGACCCTTCATCAGGATTGGATGCAGAATATACTGTAGTGTTACAGTTACAGAGAACATACAGTGCAGGCAATAAGGTGCAAGGGTCACAACAAGAATATTGTCAGATCATGAGTTCAACTTTATTGTTCAAGAGTCCATTCAAGAGTGGCATAGAGGCTATCCTTGAGCCTGTTTGTTAAGCTTTTGTATCTTCTGCTGTTGGGAGGGGGGAGAAGAGAGAACGTCTGGTGAGGACGATCAGTGTGTTGTCAGTGGGCTGTGGGCAGGGTAGACAGATTCCATGAAGGAGAGCTGGTTTTCACGACAGGCAGAGTTCCACAATTCTCTGTAATTTCTTGCATTCTTGAGCAGAGTGGTTACCATACCAGGCTGTTATGTATCTGTATGCAATACTTTGATCAGTGGGGACATACCAAATTTCTTTAGCCTTCTGTGGAAGTAGATGTTAGAGTGAGTTTTTTTTGGTAGATGATCTGTTTACACTTAAATGACTTTGGCCACCAGACTTCTATTTTGACAAAGTACTGTGGATTGAGTCCACAACAATGCGCTTCCTAAAAAGGTGTGAATACTAGATGCTTCTGGCGCCGTAGTTTGACCTGATTCTGTAGTTTCGAAGACAGTATTATCCATACATTATAAATATTAATTGTCTTCTATGTTAGCATGTAAAATGCCAAATAAATGTATTGTGGATTTAACTTGCATTCCTGAAGGCTGTGGATACCAACCCAGACATGTTGGCGTCAGAAGGAAAGGATGAAGTCAGAAGTTGTGATGCTTGTAGGTGGCTTCAAAAGGAAGCATTGTCTATGCTTTGTCTGTAACTTCTTAAGTAACGATTGCCTTTGTGCTTAGCATATAAATATCGAGCCACATTGGACTAGCAGACCTTTCCACCTAAAGCGTCTCCATCTGTATGATGCCTGCTGTACCTTGTTGTGTCGAATAAAGCTGCTTTGTATCTACCAGTGACTCTGTCTCTCTGGTGATTTCATCCACGCCACAACATTTGGTGTCAGAAGTGGGATGCTTCGTGACCTGTCGTGTGGCCAGCGTTCCTAGCAGTCTAAGTTGGTGAGTATATTTCTAAAATAACACTCACACTTGGATCTGTTCGGTCGGTGGTGCACGGGACACGAGATACATGAACGTGGAGAGCTGAACTGGTAGATATAAAAGTAGTGTGTGCATGTGTGTTTATGTAAGTGAGGCATGTTAACTTGGTTAACTTGGTGAGACTTGGACCACCAGTTGCGAAAGGTGGTAACTGACGGTACGATTCAAGACTTTAGAGTAGGGGCGTGTTTACTAGTTCGGGAAGCCCTGTATTTTACTGTATGCGTTTGCAAGTGTGATGCAAAGGAATACAGCAGGCATCATGAGTTCAGGTAGCCAAAGGTGGCAGATCGTGGAATCCATACTCTGTGGTTTTAAGTATGTACTGTTTATCTGCTACCCATCTTTTATATTTTGCGTAGTGTGGGAATTAGCATGGGGATATCTCAGGGAGAGGTTTTACCCAGATAGATCAACCAGAATGGCACCTATTGAGGTCAGGCAACGTCAGGTTGAGAACCCTGATGATCTGAGCCAGCCCTTGACATTGATTACAACTATTCGTAAGCCCTTCCACCCCCAGGGAGAAACAGAGCATTTTGTCTGAGTTGCCCTCACTTAAAGTTGCCTGTGGGAATTCAAAATTCTGGCGTAAACTCGAGGAAATGATTGAAATTCACCAGGTGCACCCTAAAGATATACACGTGTTAGTGAAAGCCAAGTGCCCGAGGAATATGTGGGACAGGAATAGCCCAGGGGGTGCGGGATGGTACATGGGCAACTACCGGGAGCGCCAGTAATGAAGAAAGATATCACTCTTTTAAAGGGGAAGTGAGGCAGCGTCTGGGTGGAGGCGAGAGTAGCTGGGGATTGATAATGGCAATGACCCAGAAAGCTGACGAGACAGCCATCGATTATGCAGAACGAAAATATCGAGCGTACGAGGAGAATTCAGGGTTGGATAATCCAGGGAGGGATGACCAAGACTTCCTAAAAATGCTGAAGGAAGGCCTGAGCTCAGCCCACCAGGAAGTCTTAGATTTAGGTATAATGATAGGGTCCATCTACTCTGCGATAGTTTCGTGGGCCAGTGCGATAGACCAAAGAAAAGGCAAGAGATCATAAAGTGGGTTTAGTGGATACAGCTGCTGTGATGTCCCGGAGAGTTTGTTTTGCTTGCCAGCAGCCAGGGCACCCAGCAAAGGACTGCCGGACCAGGTATAAGGCAGTGATGGAGTTGATACGCTACAGCTGTGGTCTATCGGGACATGGTTGGAGACAGTGTCCAAAAGGAAGGGGGAAAACCCAGGCGAAGGTCATGGCAGACACCCAGTCACTCACCCCATCAGCAACCAGTCTGACTGTTGATCAGATAAAAGGGTTAGTAATGGCGCCTCTTAAGGCAGAAAAAGATGTGGCAGCGGGCTTCACTGGTGGCGCTGGTGACCCGCGGATGTACACAATGGCATTGCTAGGGGGACGGCAATGCAATATGTTAGTGGACACAGGTGGACACAGATTGTAGGAGGGAAAACAGTAAAAGCAGAAAGAAGCGAGTCACAGATATTAGAAATCCGGGGAGTGCAGCTTCCAGTGTATTTCTGGGTATGTCCAAATAATGAGGGCACGATCCTTGGAATAGACATCCTAAGGGAAGCAGGAGCTGTTATAGATTCGGGAAAGGGAGAAATAGTATGGACGAGTCAGGGGTAGCGAATGCATATAACCAACAGAATAAACAACCTGCCTAGCATAGTCACAGCTGCCCCGATCAACAGAGACTGCAGCCTGGATGGGGTCTATGGGTTACTTTGTCAGCAGTTCCCAGCAGTGTGGGCTACACACAAGCAAGATTGTGGTTGAGTAAAGATAGACCCGGTTAAAATAAAGGAGGGTCTGTATAAACCCCCTAAGCGGGACCCTATACAAACTGACACATTGACTGCAATTCAGTGTATAGCGAAGGAACAAAAACACCAGGGGATACTCAGAGAGACTGCGGCCACTCCAGAACATAAAGTTTTCCCAGTCCCTCCGAGGGCAGACATTACTGTGAAGAAGGCAGCAGAGGAACAAGAGGCAATTGAAATTGCAAGTGTGCAGGAGGAAACGACAGAAGCCAGCTTAGTAAAATTATATGAAGAGGTAGAGGCAGAAGAGAAGGAAAAATGGAGGAGAAAAGGAGCAAAGGAGGGACCGGATGGGTACTGGACACACGGGGAGGAAGGAGTCACGGTGGCCCCACCCTGTATTAGACAGGTACTACTGAAGTTATATCATGGGGCAATGCATCAGGGAAGGCAGAGCATGATCACAACCTCCGGCAGGACTGGTGGTGGGCGGGGATGTTGAGAAATTCTACCGCCATTGTATCATTTGTGCCCAGCATAACCCTGGTAAGGGCAGAAAGCTACAGCTGGCACATCTGCCTCGGCCAAGGGGACCCTGGGAAAGCATCCAGATAGACTTCACAGGGCCCCTGCCAAAAAGCAGGGGGTAAAGCTACTGTCTAGCAATAATGGATCACTTCACTCGGTGGGTGGAGGCTTTCCCAACAAGGGACTGTACCGCCCGCACTGCTGCATGGATTCTAGTTCAGGAAATCTTCCCAAGGTGGGGAACCCCAATTCGGGTGGATTCAGATCAGGGAGCACATTTCATGGGAAAAGTGACGAAGGAAATGTGCCAACTACTAGGGATTCGACAATGATTCCACGTACCCTACCACCCCCAGAATTCAGGGGTGGTAGAAATTATGAACCGTACAATCAAGAATGCGTAAGCCAAAGCTATAGCTGAGACAGGAAAGACATGGGTTGATGTATTACCAGGAATCCTGATGAGATTGCGCGCAACCCCGAACCGCACTTTGGGTCTCAGCCCCTGCGAATTATTGATGGGGCGAGCAATGTGACTCCCTTATGGGGTAATTACGGGTTGCGGGGAGCCTGGGGCTTACAGGGATAGAATGACACAATATGTGAAAGACCTTTGTAACTAACTTAAAGTATTAAAGGACCGAGCAAAACAACAACAGCGAATTGCTGATCAGAAAGAGCTAGAGGGAAAGGGGATAGTTCTTCCACAGCCCGGCGACCAAGTTGGCGAGGGTGCTGCCAGAAAGGCTAGGGTTTGCCCCCAGGTGGATAGGACCACAGACGGTACTCTTAAGCAATGACATGTGTGTCTGTGTACAGACTCGGCGAGGCAGCCAGTGGAAACACTGGACCCAGGTTAAAGCATACAACTCACCCTCTTGTTGCTCCCACAGACAGAATGGGGAACCAAGTGTACTCAGTAACCATTTAATTACAGAGAACCTAAGAGAGGAACACCAGCCGGCCATGCCAGACCCGACCACAGCTGATGAAAACATACCCGGAGAAAACGCAAAGGCAGAAAACGCTGAGAGCGTGGCAGAGGACACTGAGAGCATGTTGGAAAACCATGAATAGCCTGCTAAAGTGTGATGGTGATGGTACTCTGTGCTGGTTGCTGAAGGTAGATGATTAATTTTGTAGCACAGTATAGAAATTTATTGGGAACTGGGCGGGGAGGGATTTTTGAGTTAAAGCAGAGACGGCAAGTTCCACCACTTCGATGGCATTTCAGACTGCACACGGCATCTGAAAGCAGTCACCCCCAGTCTAAGGAGCTGGGCCCTTTTCAGCAGTTGAGCCAGTGATCGACCGGACAGTTCGGAAGGGGGTGCCACTGGGGAGAGGTCCTTGCAGACATTTACATACAGGCCACCCCAACCCCTTCCTGTTCATCGATGAGAGAGCCCCTGGGTGCTCCTGGAAGGAGAGTTTCAGCGACCAGAGAATGAAGGGCTGAAGAAAAAGGAATATAATTAAGCTACAGTTCGCCTGCAGGGAAAGCGACAGGCACATGAAAGGAGCCGCATTTTCAAAGACTTGGAACAGCCTCTCTGCTTAACATTTGGTAGGTAGCGATTAGGTAATGCTAGGATAGATAGAGGTACATAAAATTGGCGGCGGGGGGGCGGAATTTCAAGACAGGGCATTTTTTGCTGCCCTATTTGAGCAGATCCTCCTAGGTACAAATTTAATTTTGTCCAGGAGGGCCAAGAGGAGGGACTGTTAGAGTGAGTTTTTTTGGGTAGATGATTTGTTTCCACTTAAATGACTTTGGCCACCAGACTCCTATTTGACTATTTGACAAAGTACTGTGGATTGAGTTCACAACAATGCACTTCCTAAAAAGGTGTGAATACCAGATGTTTCTGGCACCATAGTTTGAGCTGATGTTGTAGTTTCGAAGACAGTATTATCTATACATTATAAATATTAATTGTCTTCTATGTTAGCACGTAAAATGCCAAATAAATGTATTGTGGATTTAACTTGCATTCCTGAAGGCTGTGGATACCAACCCAGACATGTTGTCGTCAGAAGGAAAGGATGAAGTCAGAAGTTGTGATCTTTGTAGGTAGCTTCAAAGAAAGTATTGACTATGCATTGTCTGTAACTTTTTAAGTAGCAATTGCCTTTGTGCTTAGCATATAAATATCGAGCCCACATTGGGCTAGCAGACCTTTCTACCGAAAGCATCTCCGTCCGTATGATGCCTGCAGTACGGTACCTTGTTGTGTCGAATAAAGAAGTTGCTTTGTATCTACCAGTGACTCTGTCTCTCCAGTGATTTCATCCACTCTACAACAGTCGAGATGCTGGTGTGCTTTCTTGGCTATACTGTCTACTTGGTTGGACTAGGACTGGTTACGATTAATGTTTGAACCTCTCAATTATCTCCACCTCAACACCAATGATACATACAGGGGCATGAGTTCTGCCCTGCTTTCCAAGTCAATGATCAGCATTTTCATTTTGCTGATAAACAGGAAGTTTGTCTGGACACCATGCAATTAGATGCTCTATTTCCTTCATGTATTCTGTCCTGTCATTATTTGAGATCTGACTCACTAAGGCAGTGGTGACATCTGTGGACTTGCAGATGGAGGCAGAGCATAATCTAGCCTTGCTGTTGTGAGTGTACAAGGAATATAGAAGGGGCTGAGGATGCATTGTTTGCGGGGCACAGTGTTGAGGATAATCATGGCAGAATACCTCGTAAGTCAATTGCAATCTGTTGGTCTAGAAAGTAAGCATCCAGTGGCAGAGTTGGACATTGAGTCCTAGGTCTGTTAGTTAGGAAATTAGTTTGTTTTGAATTATTATATTGAAGGCAGATTCATATATTCAAATAGGAGTCTGATATAGGTGATATATCCAGATGCTCTGGAGATAAGTGCAGGGCCAGGGAGGTGATGTCCACCATGGGCCTGTTTCAGCAGGAGGCAAATTGCAGTGGGTTGATGCTTGAGATGGTGGAGTTGATGTGTACCATAACCAGCATTTTGAAGCACTACATGATGGTGGATGTTAGAGCCAGTGGGTGGTAGTCATTAAGGCATGTTACCTTTTTTTCTTGGATGATAGTCTTCATAAAGGCCAGACATTGATCTGGACTACGCAAACACGAGGAAATCTGCAGATGCTGGAATTTCAAGCAACACACATCAAAGTTGCTGGTGAACGCAGCAGGCCAGGCAGCCAGAAGAGGTACAGTCGACGTTTCGGGCCGAGACCCTTCGTCGGGACTAACTGAAGGAAGAGCTAGTAAGAGATTTGGAAGTGGGAGGGGGAGGGGGAGTTCCAAAATGATAGGAGAAGACAGGAGGGGGAGGGATGGAGCCAAGAGCTGGACAGTTGATTGGCAAACGGGATATGAGAGGATAATGGGACGGGAGGCCTAGGGAGAAAGAAAGGGTACAAGGATAAGTGCCGGGAGGGAGATCGGTGGGGAGGGATGATCCTGTGAGTCGGCTGGGTGATATACTGCGTCTGGTCCCTGTGAGACAGCTGAAGTGATATACTGCGTCCAGTGCTCCTGATGTGGCCTTCTATATATTGGCGAGACCCAACGCAGACTGGGAGACTGTTTCACTGAACACCTACGCTCTGTCCGCCAGAGAAAGCAGGATCTCCCAGTGGCCACACATTTTAATTCCACATCCCATTCCCATTCTGATATGTCTATCCACGGCCTCTTCTGCTGTAAAGATGAAGCCACACTCAGGTTGGAGGAACAACACCTTATATTCCATCTGGGTAGCCTCCAACCTGATGGGCATGAACATTGACTTCTCTAACTTCCGTTAATGCCCCTCCTCCCCCTCATACCGCATCCGTTATTTATTTATTTTATATATATTCTTTTTCTCTCTCTCTCCTTTTTCTCCCTCTGTCCCTCTCACTGTACTCCTTGCCCGTCATCTGGACTTCACCCCTCCCCCTTTCTTTCTCCCTAGGCCTCCCGTCCCATTATCCTCTCACATCCCTTTTGCCAATCAACTGTCCAGCTCTTGGCTCCATCCCTCCCCCTCCTGTCTTCTCCTATCATTTCGGATCTCCCCCTCCAACTTTCAAATCTCTTACTAGCTCTTCTTTCAGTTAGTCCTGACGAAGGGTCTCGGCCCGAACCGCTTCCTATAGATGCTGCCTGGCCTGCTGCGTTCACCAGCCACCTTTATGTGTGTTGATTGATCTGGACTACATGCTTTCTGCAGGTTCACTCTCCAGAAGACTGATCTGACATCTGCAATGGTGACTGTAGGCTCAGGTGCACTGGAGGAAGTCTCGTGGTGGGTGGTGTCATTTCAATGTAGATTGCATGAGCTCATTGCAGAGGCGTGCATTATTGTCAGTATTGCTGCCCAACCTTGATTTTGAAGTCCATTATAGCATGCAAGCCTTGCCACAACTAATGAATGGCTGCTCAATGTCTCAGTTTTGGACTGGTATTGCCTCGTGGCATAGAGTCATAGAAAAGAAAGCACAGAAACAGGGCCTTCAGCCCATCTAGTTTGTGGTGAACCATGTAAACTGCCAAGTCCCATTGACCTGCACCCAATCCATAGTCCTCCATACCACTGCCATCCATGTGACTATCCAGCCTTCTTTTAAACATTGAATTTGAGCTTGCATTCACCACTTGTGCTGACAGGTCATCCCACACTCACAACTTTCAGAGTGAAATGTTCCCTCATGTTCCCCTTAAACTTTTCACCTTTCACCCATGAACTTTAGCCCATGACCTCTGGTTATAGTTCCACCCAACCTCAGTGGAAAAAGCCTGCTTGCATTTACTCTATCTATACCCCTCATAATTTTGTATACCTCTCTCAAATCTCTCCTCAATCTTCTGCGTTCTAAGGAATAATGTCTTAACCTATTCAATCTTTTCTTATAATTCAGGTCTTCCAGTCCTGACAACATCCTTGTCAATTTTCTTTCTACACTTTCAACCTTATTTACATCTTGCCTGTAGGTAGGTGACCAAAACCGCACACGATACTCCAAATTAGGCCTCACCAATGTCTTATATAACTTCAACATAACATCCCATTTCCTGTACTCAGTAATTTGATTTATGAAGGCCAATGAGCCAAAGGCTTACTTTATAACCCTATCTACCTGTGTTGCCACTTTCAATGAATTTTGGACCTATATTCCCAGATCCGCTCTCCTCACTACCCTACCGTTCACTGTGTAAGACCTACTCTGGTTGGTCCTTCTGAAGTACACTACCTTGCACTTGTTTGCATTAAATTCCATCCGCCATTATTCATCTGGTTCAGGTCCTGCTGCAAGCCACGATAGCCTTCCTCACCGTCCACTACACCCCCAATCTCGGTATCATCCACAAATTTGGTGATTCAGTTAACCACATTATCATCCAGATTATTGATATAAATGACAAATAAAGACAGATTCAGCACTAATTCCTGCAGCACCACCTGTAACAGGTCTCCACTCAGAGAGGCAACCATCAAGTGCCACATCCTTGAAAGCTTTCTGAAGGTTGTACCTCAATTGAGTAAATAGCTCCAGTTCATGCTGACGGTAGGGGAAATGTGCAACATGTCATCTGTGACATCACCAGGTGCACCAATGTTGCTGGGAAAATGTCAGCTCTGCTAAGGTGAGTTGTGCATGGAACTGTCCAGTTTCCCGGCTGCAATTTGACCTGGAAGTGATGCCTTAGATCAGCGGTCCCCAAATACCGGGCCACAGAACATGTGCTACCGGGCCGTGAGGAAACAATACGAGTCAGCTGCACCTTTCCTCATTCCCTGTCATGCACTGTTGAACTTGAACATAGGGTTGCCAACTGTCCCGTATTTGCCGGGACATCCTGTATATTGGGCTAAATTGGTTTGTCCCGTATTTCCCCTGTTAAGGTAGAGCGTTCCTATGAAACCTTTCATGCTGAAATGGCGTGAAGTGAAAAAGCAATTACCATTTATATGTGAAATATTTTTGAGCGTTCCCAGACCCAAAAAATAACCTAACAAATCATACCAAATAACACATAAAACCGAAAATAACACTAACATATAGTAAAAGCAGGAATGATATGATAAACACACAGCCTATATAAAGTAGAAATAATGTATGTACAGTATAGTCGGGAAGATGAAGGCAAAACCGATTTGTGGGGAAAAAAATTGGCACGTACGCGTATGCGCACATCAAATGTTCACGACATGCATGCACACACAGGTGCCCGCGCAAGGCTTCATGGTCATGGTAGTCTTTCCTGGGGTAAAGTGTCCTGGGATTTGACTGCTTCTTTTGTCCCTTATTTGGGAGTGAGAAAGTTGGCAACCCCAACTGTAAAAGACATGTTGAGGTGAGTTTAACCCTACCTGAACACCCCCCTTCCCCCCCCCCGGGTCAGCTGGTCCGCAAGAATATTGTCAATATTAAACCGGTCTGCGGTGCAAAAAAGGTTGGGGACCCCTGCCTTAGACAATCTAACCCAGGTAAAATAACTTTTGATGCATGGTTTATGCACAAAAAACAGGTGCCTATAGAGCCGACTTCCAGGCTAGAGCGAGCATGTATAAAGAAATATGGGGGATGTTCATTGAAGGTGCATTCTCTTACACTGTCACATGACATCTGTGTGCACAAACCCTGAAGTGCCTTATGAGACCATGCTCAAAAGGGCTATTTCATTAAAAAGTCCATATAGCCAGTAAATTAAGGTTATTCTGATTAAAAAAATTAGGTAGAACTGCACTTCAAGTCTCAGAGCACAAGAGATTCTGCAGATGCTAGAAATCTAGGGCAAAACACACAAAATACTGGAGGAACTCAGCTGGTGAGGCAGCGTATCTGGAGAGGAATAAACAGTTGACATTTCGGTCCCGATGAAGGGTCTCAGCCTGTAATGTCGACTGTGTATTCCTCTCTAAAGATGCTCCTTGAACTGCCGAGTTCCTCCAGTATTTTGTGTTGCTGTACAAATCACAGAGTAAGATATCACTGTGAATGAAGACTCTATTAGGGAATGTGAAGCAAATTTCATAACAACATAAAACATCCAATAAGATGCAGGTTATTACACAGTGGAGTATAATTATGACTTTAGTCAAGCAAGAGAATATCTTGCAACATTATAACAAAAGAGAACCTTCAAAGCAGTGAATCAAAATCCAATATAGAAGCATCAGTGTAAAGTGCAAGATTTACGTTAGTCTGTAGGGATGGGCATGAAACATCACATTTGACTACTCACTACTAAATTGCACACTCAGCAAAATGACAGCGTTTCAAAGTGATTTCTGTAGGTGGCTTTGGTTTACATCTTTCTCTGGAATTTACATTTAAGTGTAAATCACAGACTGTTTCCAAACAACTATGATAAGCAACAATAAAAAAAAACATGATTAACAGTAATAAGAAAATATTTAATTGCGACAAATACAAGGAATTGGGTTCAACATCTACAATAAAAGCTCATTTCTGATCCTGTTTTTTTAATAGTCCAGTGCACAGATTAGTGCCACCCCTCGTTTAATCCAGTGTCTGTATGGCTTGGAGGTTGGGATTTCCACAGATATGACATAATTGGTTGAATGGCCAGTTGTTGACAGTGTACCTGAAAAGAGACATTTTATCAAGTTGAAAAGATTAAATCTAGAATATTCAGCACCTAAGATAGTTGGAAAGTACTTTATATTCAAAGTACTTTATCTTCAATTAAAAGGGCGGCACTCTAATGTAGCAGTTACTGCAATGCTATTAAAATGCCAGTGACCCCAGTTGAATTTCCACCACTGTTTGTAAGGTGTTTATATGTTCTCCCTGTGACCACGTGGATTTCATCTGGGTCCCCCAGTTTCCTCCCACATTCCAAAGATGTACAGGTTAGTAGGTTAATTGGTCACATGGGAAGCATGGGCTTGTCGGGCCAGAATGACCTGTTATTATGCTGTATCTCCAAATAAAAATAAAATCTTATCTATATTATTAACAAATTATACCTTTATATAACTTGTTACATGTTATGTGTGATTCCAAGTAAATTTCTGTACTTCAGTCGAAGTATAAAGTAGGTAATTTTTAATGTAGAAATTGAAGGGTGGAGGGATAAGGACGTAATTTTCACAAACTCTCTCACTGCTGTTATGGTGCACAACAGCAGAACTTCAAGTGTTCCTCATTGCATGTTGCATTTCTCATTTTTGAGAACTATACCCTGTCCCAGGATACCACTTCTGGAAACTGTGCTAAGTTTTTGAACATGACTATCATTTATTTTTATTCATTATTTTATTAATTTATTATTCAGGCATTTTAACTTCTGGGTAAACAGGATACCTCAGTGTGATTCAGATACACAAATTCCCACCGTTGTTCAGGAAGTATATTGTGCATTATTTACTCAGACATTATAGAATCAGTGTTAAACAGTATAGAAACAGGCCCTTCCACCCAATTCATCCATGCTGTTCAAAATGCCCACGAGCTAGTCCCATTTCCCTATAAGCACTTCCTAACCATGCACTTGTCTAAATGTTTAAAAGACATTGTAATTCCACCCACTTCTTCTGGCAGCTCATTCATACACCCACCTCCCTCTGTGTGAAAACCTGCCCTTGAGGTTCCCTTTTAAATCTTTCCTCTCTCACCTTAAATCTATGCTCAGTAGTTTTAGACTTCTCTACCCTGGCAAATGGACAGCAATCACCCACCTTATCTATGCCCCAATTATGTTCACCCTTATAAGGGCAGGTGACAGAAGTTTGTATAGGGGAACACCAGATCCAGTGGTCATAATTCTATTAGTTTCAAGATAATTAGGGAGATGGATGGACCTGGTTCTCGCATTGATATTCTAAATTGCAGAATTTTGCTGGTATCCGAAAGGATCTGGCAAGTGTGGAGTGGGCAGGTTGATTTCTGGCAAAGCTGTACTTGGTACGCAAGTGGCCTCCAAAAGCGAAATTTTGAATTCCGGCTTTTTTCAACATTTCAGAGAATTTTGGATAAGTACATGGATGGGATGGGTATGGCGGACTATGGTCTGGGTGCAGATCCATGGGACTAGACAGAATAATGGTTTGGCACAGACTAGATGAGCCAAAGGGGCTGTTTCTGTACTGTAGTGTTTTATGACTCTATGACCCATCAACCCCCTACGCCCCACAGAACAAAGTCCCAGCCTATTCTGTCTCTCAAATTATAACTCAATCCCTCTCGTCCCAGTAGCATCCTTGTCAATCTTTCCTGCACCTTTTCATAGATCCTTGGTTCAACTCCATTTTTGCAAAATATTTATTGAATACCATAGTCATTTATTTTCTATTATAATTTTACCAGCGGTCCATTCTCTTAATAATTATTTTTCAGGAATTGATATTATTGGCAAGAACAACATTTATTGCTTATTCTTAAACGTCCTTGAAAGATGGTGGTTAGCTGCCTCCATAGACTATTGTGGTTCTTCTGGTGCTGTTGGAGAGAGTGGGTTTTTGGACAGACCCAGCAGTGATGAAAGAATGCCAATATATTACTGAGTCAGTATGATATGTGGTTGGAGGGTGGTGTCCTTCCCCTTGTATTTTTATTATCAGAATAAATTATTCATAATAATAAAAATTACAAGAATAAACCGTGCAATACCTTTTTATTCTTTACATTCGTCGCCAATGTTTTCAGTGCTGTTCTATTACATTCCTACACATCAATAGTACTGTTGCCACTCATATGGTCCCATGGGATAGTATACTTGTACAAAAATTGAGGGGTTTCCTCACCCAACCCGGCCTTCCCTTGGTTTGGAAGTAGCTATACCGACCATCCTCTGGGTGAAAAGTTTTCTCCTCAGGTTTTGACTACATCTGTTCCCTCTCACTTTAAAACTGTGCAGTCTACTTCCTGATTCTCTAATCTAAATCTAAAAGACTCTGCATTCAGTCTATGCCCCTCATGAGTTTATCCATCTCCATGAGGTCACCCCTCATTTTCCTATGGCGCATCTCTCCGTAACTCTATCCCTTGATCCTGGCAACATCCACATAAATCTTCCCTGCACTTTCAGCTTAATGGCATTTTCCTACAATAGAGTAACCAAAACTGAATATAATATTTAAAATATGGCCTCACCAACATCCCAACCTCTATACTCAGTGCCTTGAGTGATGAAGGTCAGCATACCAAAAGCTGCCTTCACCATTCTGTCTACTTGCAAAACCACTTTCAGGAAACTATTTATTTGTTCGTCTAGTCCCTCTGTTCTACACTTTCCAGGGCTCTACTGTGCACCGTGAGATTCTTACCCTGATTTGTCTTCCCAAAATGTAACACCTCGCACTGATCTGAATTAAACCCCATTTGCCATTCCTCAGCCTGCTTACCCAGCTGATCAAGATCCTGCTGTAATTCTTGATAACCTTCTTCATTCTCTGTTTGTATACTTGTGCATCATGGTATTGGAAATGAATATCAACTTGTTAAAAGTAGTTGTAGCTGTATTTTTCTGATGAAGTAGAGAGAAGTGTTTATTACGTTGCTGATTTTTGCCTCGTAGGTGGTGGAAAGGCTTGGCGATATCAGTAGATGAGTCACTCAGCACAGTGTACCCAACCTTAGACATCTCTCATAGTTGCAGTATATAGATAGCCAGTTTCTGAATATGGGTGACTCCAGTATGTTGATAGTGGACTATCTAGTGATGGTGTGATACTTAGGGTAGGTGGTTAGATGTTCTCTAATTGGGAATAATCATGGCCTGGGATTTTTGTTTGCTACATGATTTCCATATATCAGTTTAAGTCTGAATACTGTCTAGGCCCTGAAAGATTCTGGTATGGGCCGGTTTATTGGCTAAGTAGTGGTGAATGGAGTGGAACATTGCATAGTCATCAGCACGTACTCTAACTTCTGACTTTATGTTGAGAGGTCATTAATGAAGAACTGGGCCAAGGTCTGAATTCCCGCTCTGATGAAAATGATCAAAAAAATCGCAGATGCTATAAATCTAGAAGGCTGAAAATGTTCAGCAAGTCAGGCTATATCTACGGAAATGATGCTGCCTGATGTTTAGTTTTGTTAGTTCTATAATGTATGATTCCGGAAAACTCTTCTGAATAGATTCAATGAACTCATCTTTCAAGCTAGTGCTGCCATTTTGATCTTCCCAGTCACCTTGACGATTAAAATGATCATATTATTTTCATATTTATAGTTGAATTTTCTCTCCCATTATGTGTTATATAAAGGGCTACAACCAGCAGTTTGTCCCTTATCTTAATCTAGCAGATTCCATTTTTTTGGGTCATAATAATTATTCTGTACTGTCGATATGCATATCTTTTTGATTAGAGATATCCCCACTTCACACCTTCATTTTCCTTTTCTATTTTGTCCATCCTTTCTAAACATCAAGTATCCAGGTCATTGGTCACCATACACTCAGTGGCCACTTTGTTAGGTACAGCTATACACTTGCTTAGTACTGCAAATATCTAATCAGCCAATCATGTGGGAGCAAGTCCTTGCATAAAAGCATGCAGATGTGGTCAAGAGGTTCAGCTGTTGTTCAGACCAAACATCACAATGGGGAAAAATGCAATCTAAGTGACTTTGACCATGGAATGATTGTTGGTGCCAGAGAGAGTGGTTTGAGTATCTCAGGAAATGCTGATCTCCTGTGATTTTCATGCACACCAATCTCTAGAGTTTACAGATAATGGGGCAAAATACAAAAGCCGTCCAGTGAGCAGCAGTTCTGTGGGCACAGCTACTTTGTTAATGAGAGAGGTCACCAGAGAATGCCCAGACTGGATCAAGCTGATAGGAAGGCGACAGTAACTCAAGTAACCAAGTGTGACAACAGTGGTGTGCAGAAAGGTATCTCTGAACACACAATACTTCAAACCTTGCAGTGGATGGGCTACAGCAGCAGAAGACTATGAGCAACACTCAGTGGCGACTTTATTATTTACAGGAGGTACCTAATATTTGTATATCTGTGTACTTGTAATGCTACTGTGACACTGTAATTTCCTTCGGGATTAATAAAATATCTGCATATGTAGGTCATTTTTCTCTGTGCCATTATTTTCTCTGTTTGTTATGAATACTTCATACCATCAAATAAAATGCTTTTATTCTAACATCGTGCTATTTTCTTTCAACTGACCTTGCTTACTGATACAATCTATATACTACTAAAACTCTCATGCTCTGTCTGCCTGTTTGTCTGTTTGTGACCTCCAATTAGTGCAAACGGTGCATTACAGCGGCACTTTTTTTGGCTAAATCGAATTAAAATGCGCTAACTTACAGAATGCAGGCAAAGCTCAGGGTTATGTATTTGTATAAAATTGCTCATTTGCCGAAATCAACAAGCTCGCTTTGACCCGAGAGACGATCTGGAAATCGGGAAATCGGGACGCGACAGCCTGACGCATGCGCACGGCCAGCCTCAGCAGTGACACCTACCGGAGCAAAAGGGCAGGGCAGCTCTATTTCGAGGGGTCACATTCTGCTAATCACCATCAGCATGTGCAGGATTGGGACAGATCTAACTGCCACCCATCAATAAGAGATAATTAAATCTTATTGTAATGAAGTATTTCGAGACACTCACAAAACCCCTTGCTGCAGTCAAAGGACAGCGATGACTATATCACGTCCATTTAGGAGACCGCCAACCACATTGTCAAGAATAATCAGCATCCTTTGTTGTTCGTGCTTCGTATCTCCTATCCAGCATTAAGGTTAGAAAAAATGGTCAGCCTAATTATGCCGCATGGAAAGGGAAGGGGGACATTATGGTCAAGAGATAACGCCAAACGTTGTCGAGAAGCGGCAAGGAGAGGGCAAGAACAAGAATTGGATAAGGCCTGGGCCGTACGACTTCAGGATCAAAGAGTCAGGACAAAAAAAGATGAGAGAAGAAGAGACAGAGGAAGAGAGGCATGCATGTCTCCAGGATCAGAGACAAACAACAAACAGCAGAAGAGCTGAAGAGATGGTGGATGAAAGGGCTGCATGTCTCCAGAATGACAACGAGAGGCAGATAAACCAGAAATGATGCCATCCAAAGTGTCCTTTGTTATACGAGGAGGAGCTATATTTGCTTTGCTACGCGTCGTTCTTCTTTAATAAACTGAGGTTTTCTGCTTCAGTTTCCAAAGCAAAGCGATACCAATAGCATTCAGGAAAATTTAATGTTCATTCTGGTCACATCAGACTGCATTACCCTTCTCTCAAAGGGTGCCCCAACGGGTCACCCCATTGTCTAGTGTTTGCTAAGCTTTTTGGTTCATTAGAGTCTGCATCTTGGGAATTTACAGCATGAAGATGTAGAGCATAGAAACATATCTATGTTGACCATCATCCCTATCTGTACTGTCTCACTTGACCACATTAATTTCTTACTTCTCTGTGCCTTGCAAGTTTAAGTACCTATTCAGATACCAGTTAAATGCTGTTACTATTCTATTATCCAGATTGTGAATTTGCATTGAATTTTCACATTAAATATATTACTTTTTTCCCTACCTGTATATTTCTTTTGATTAAAGTCCCACATATAGCTCTGATTATTTAGTCACCAGGGCACAAATTCTACCCTGGTCAAAGTGGAGTCTGTCACTTCTTGTGTTAATGGCATGTGAATAAAAAAACCCTTTCCCCCCCATGCTGTTATTTGAACAATCCAGTTAACTCTCTGAACAACTCGTAACATTCCCAAGATTTTTAGCTCAGGATTTTGTGATATAATTTGGACCTGTTATTCAACGGAACCAATCTCTGAGCTATGATAATTGTTACATGAAAGGCAACAATGAGATTGTCCCTCTCATATTCTATGTTTTTCTTTTGTTCCACAAGAGATTCCCCTTAATCCTGGCATTACGCATACAACACAATCCTCAGAACGCCTGAGCAACAGTAGCAATCCCCAAGATCGTAGGGTCTCTTGCAATCATATTCTTTCTCACTGGTGCCACTTGAATAATGCACTTTACTGAGGCTCTGTACTCAAATTACTCATCCTTTCTTTAGTATTTGTTCACTTTTGTACAAGCAGTGAATACCTTGAACCATTTAGATAGATCAAAGGTTGAGGCTCCTGCATCACTTTATCTTGAGATTAACCTACTACTGAAATATCAATAGGGTGCATTAATAGGCGGTGTTGTGCCTGCGCACTCAAAATTTAAATTGTTGAGATGCTGCCAGGACTTGAGGATCTGAGTTTACAGGAAAGGTTGAACAGGTTAAGACTTTATTTTCTTTCTCTCTCTCTCTCTCCCCCCCACCACACACATCTCTCACTCTCTCTCTCCACACATCTCCCACTCTCTCTCCCCCCCCACACACATCTCCCACTCTCTCTCCTCCCCACACACATCTCCCACTCTCTCTCTCTCCACACATCTCCCACTCTGTCCACACATCTCCCACTCTCTCTCCACACATCTCTCTCTCTCTCTACACATCTCTCTCTCTCTGTCCACACATCTCCCACTCTCTGTCCACACATCTCCCACTCTCTCTCTCCACACATCTCCCACTCTCTCTCCACACATCTCTCTCTCTCTCTACACATCTCTCTCTCTCTCTCCACACATCTCCCACTCTCTGTCCACACATCTCCCACTCTCTCTCTCCACACATCTCCCACTCTCTCTCCACACATCTCCCACTCTCTCTCTCCCCCCACACACATCTCCCACTCTCTCTCTCTCTCCACACATCTCCCACTCTCTCTCTCTCCACACATCTCCCACTCTCTCTCTCCACACATCTCCCACTCTCTCTCTCTCCACACATCTCCCACTCTCTCTCTCTCCACACATCTCCCACTCTCTCTCTCTCCACACATCTCCCACTCTCTCTCTCTCCACACATCTCCCACTCTCTCTCTCTCCACACATCTCCCACTCTTTCTCTCTCTCTCCACACATCTCTCACTCTTTCTCTCTCTCCCCACACATCTCTCTCTCTCTCTCTCCCTTTCCACACATCTCTCACAGCCCCCCCCTTCTCTCTCTCTCTCTCTCTTGACCTCTCTCCACAGTGGAAGCATCTGGGTGTTTGCCATTGATCTTGCAATGTTCAATTCCATTTGCAACCTCAGATAATGCAGACTAGGTCTGTGCACAGCAAGATCCAAAAGATGATAAGTTTAGCAGAATTCGGCCATTAGGCCCACCAAGTCTGCTCTGTTATTTCATCATGGCTGATCCAATTTTTCTCTCAACTCCAGTCTCCTGTCTTCTCCCCATATCCCTTCATGCCCTGACCAATCAAGAAACTTGTCAACCTTTGCCTTAAATATACATAAAGACTTGGCCTCCACAGCTGCCTGTGGCAAAGAATTCCATATATTCACCTCTCTTTGGCTAAAGAAATTCCTCCTCATCCCCATTCTAAAAGGACGCCCCTCTATTCCGAGGCTGTATCCTCCGGTCTAAGACTTTCTCACCATAGGAAACATTATCTCCACATTCACTCTATCAAGACCTTTCAACATTTGACGGGTTTCAAGTAGGTAACTCTTTATTCTTCTGAATTCTAGTGAATACAGGCTCAGAGTCATAAATACTGTTCATATGACAAACATTCAACCCTGGAATCATTTTGTGAACCTCCTTTGAATCCTCTCCAGTTTCAGCACATCCTTTCTAAGATAAGGGGCCCAAAAATGCTCACAATACTCCTAGTGAGGCCTCACTAGTGCTTTATAAAGTCTCAACATTACATCCTTGCTTTTATATTTTAGTCCTCTTGAAATGAATGCTAACATTGCATTTGCCTTGCTCACCACAGACTCAACCTACAAATTAACCTTTAGGGATTCCTGCACAAGCACTCCCAAGTTCCTTTGTGCCTCAGTTTCTTGTATTTTCTCTCCATTTAGAAAATAGTCAACCCTTTCATTTCTACTATCAAAGTGAGTGACCATATACTTCCAGACTGTATTCCAACTGCCATTTCTTTGCCCATTCTCCTAATCTGTTTAAGTCTGTCTGTAGCCCCTCTACTTCCTCAAAACTACCTGCCCCTCCGCCTCTATTCATTTCGTCTGCAAACTTTGCAACAACACCATCTATCCTATCATCCAAATCATTGACATATAACATAAGAAGAAATGGTCCCAACACACCCCCGTGGAACACTACTAGTCACCAGTAGCCAATCAGGAAGGCTCCCTTTATTCCCACTCTTTGCCTCCTGCCAATCAACCATGCTTTATCTATACAGGAATAGTTAAGAATTTTCAGTTAATAATTTGTCTCATGCCTCCTCAACACTTTTGCACAATTTTTAAGGTACAAGTCATCCTATTGGTGTATTAGCAACACACATCAAAGTTGCTGGTGAACGCAGCAGGCCAAGCAGCATCTATAGGAAGAGACGCAGTCGGCCTGAAACGTCGACTGCGTCTCTTCCTATAGATGCTGCTTGGCCTGCTGCGTTCACCAGCAACTTTGATGTGTGTTGCTTGAATTTCCAGCATCTGCAGAATTCTTGTTGTTTGCTATTGGTGTATTATCTAGTTTACCAGCTCCAACTATAACAGAAGTTTCAGTATCTATGAAAAATACGACCTGATCACTGTCCCATTTCCTCCAGCAGACTGTAGCTGCTTTGTGTAACAAACTAAAATGCAGCTCACCAAGTCTCATTCAAAGGTACCCTCAAGCATAAAGTAAATGCAGGAAATGCTGGAGATATTTAACAGGTCAAGCAGCATCTTTGGAGAGAACTTTTACGAGTTCTGAAGAAAGGTATTGACATAAAAATATTAAGTTTGTTTCCCTCTCCACAGATGCCGCTTGGCCTGCAGAGCATCTTCAATACTTTCTATTTTTATTTGATATTTCCAGTATTTGAAGTACTAGAGCTTTGTCCCCGACAGCACTGTATGAGTACTGTCACCACAAGTCATAGCAACCATTCAAGGCGGCTTCTTATCACCACCTTCTCAAAGACAGTTAGGGATGGGCGTTAAATGTTGAACTTGAAAATAAAGCAACATCCTGTTAAACTCCACTAGTTCCACTATTACCTCACTGTTCATTCTACACTAATTTCAGATTTTTCTTACCCGCACGCTTGAGGGTCTTGTATATTGGACAGTTATAAATTCCTTCCTGTGGGGGTTTTCGATTTGCAGTTGGGATTAACCAGATCGTGGCCATATTTGTGTAAAGATCCTTGGGTCGGGATTCACTCAGCTGAGCTAAGGTACCATCCCAGCGAGCCCCCTCCAAGAAAAGACCATAGATGTAGCATCCAATTCTGGGACGCATCGACTGGTGTGGTTCATTTTCAATTATCTGTGATTGAATGGTATAAATTAGATGAATACATCTTCAAGATTAGAAATAAACAAGAGGTACATTGTTTTCATACAGAATATATACAACATGCTTTTGCAGGCTAAAGGCTCTTCAGAAGTCAAGAATAAGGCATAAAACTTGTTGCTTACAGCCATTTTATTAAATCTTACAAGAATGGAAAATGAAGAGAGAGAGAGGGAGAGAGAACAAAGAAAGACAAAGGAAAAGGAAAAGAAAAACAGTTATCTCATACTCTGACTAGAATCAGCAAAAATTCCAGTATTAACAATTAACTTATAAAACAGCCAGATTCAAGTAGCATCACAGGTACTACTGAAAACTAAGAAGTTTCCAGAGAAGTACAGAAGAAACTGCTACACTACCACGCCCCCTAAAACAGGCAGCATCCTGGTCACCATAATTACAAGAAAATTCACTGAACAATTACGTTTATATAGGTGATTATAAAAAAATACAAGCAAGCATAGAAAAGTTAACTACAAGGAAAATAACAATTCTACAGCCTAATTTAACACATGATTTATATGCTAAATATAGTTCAGTGTTACTTCATTCAACCCACATTTACTGAACTTTGCAGTTTGTTGAGATCGATGAAAGTTATACACAACTCTCAGATTATCGCCCAATACAAGTACACATTGTGTTATCGAACATATGGTCTGCATAAACAAGCATGTTTAATATGCTATTAAGTATATTAGGATGCAATTGCAAACATGCATGGCTGAGAATGTAACATGAATCCTGGCACCTGTTTCTGGTGGAATAATGATTATTACCACAATCTGTGCACAAGAACTGTTCTTCGATACAGGGTTATCAGAAATTAACAACCAGGAGAAAATATTTTATTTATTTTGAGGGTCAGAGTAGGACAGGCTGCTATGTCAGACTCTGTGAAAGACCCGTGGTTACTGTCTCAATATGCTTTTCTTCAAACCCAGGAACCCACGCACACTTATGGTATGAAACAAAAAAAATGCAGATGTTGTAAATCTGAAATAAAAACCGAAATTGCTGGAAATACTCATCAGGGCAAGCAGTATCTATGAAAAAAGACAATTAACATTTCAGGTCGAAGATCCTTCGTCAGAACGAGGAGAAAGGCAAAAGAAGCACAAAAAAGACCAGCTTCTTTTGACTCCAGAAATTGTAATCCAACCAGATGGACATGGCTTCCTACTCTGAATTTTACAACTCCTTTGTGTTCTCACTTGCTAACTGCTCCTGTTCTCTAATGGTCATTGACCAGATTATCTTGTTGGCAGTTTATCCCCATGGTCTCTTTGGTTTTACCCTGTCAGAAACATTTCTCTCTCCTCTCTCCCTTCACGTTCCTATCCAAACGGCTCTTAAAAACCGCCAATATATTTGTCTCTACCACCATATCAGGCAGTGCATTCCAGGCATCTGTCGCTCTCTGGGGTAAAAAAGCTTACCCCTCATGTTCCTCTTGAACCTACCTCCTCTCACTTTCAATGGATGCCCTCTGGTGTTAAACATTTTAACCCTGGGAAACAAATACCCTCTGTCCATTTAATCTATGCCTCTCATAATCTTGTAAACTCCTATCAGATCTCTCCTCAGCCTCAGGTGCTCCAGAAAAAAATAATCGAAGTTTATCCAGCCTCTTGTGATAGCACATACCCTCTAAAACAGATAGCATCATGGTAAACCTCACCATTCTTTCTATAGTGGGATGACCAGAACTGTATGCAATACTCAGATGTGGATGTTTTATGAAGTTGCAATATAACCTCTTGACTTTGGAGCTCAACGCCTCAACTAATAAAAACAAGTATTCCATAAGCCTTCTTAACTACCTTATCAACCTGTGTAGCCACTTTAAAGGAGCTATGAACTTGGATCATAAGATCTCTCTGCTCAGGAACACTGTTAAGGATCTTGCCCTTAATAGTGTGCCGTCTCCTTGCCAAGGTGCAACACCTCACATTTATCTGGGTTAATCTCCATCTGCCATTTCACTGCCCATATCTGCATCTCATCTATATTGTGCTGTATTCTTTGCCAGTTTTCTACATTATCCACAACTTCACTAATCTTAGTATCATCCGCAAACTTACTAACAGACCCATCTATATTTTCATCTAGGTCATTTATATACATCACAAACAGGTCCCAGCATGGATTCCTGTGGAACACCAATTATAGACCTCCAGCTCAAATAAGTCCCGTTGACCATTATCCTCTATCTTCTATGTGCAAGCCATTTCTGGATCCAAACAGCCAATTCACCACAGACTCTATGCTTCTGGATAAGCCTCCCATGAGGGACTTTGTCAAATGCCTTGCTAAAATCCATAAAGACAACACCCACTGCCCTACCCTCATCAATCTCTCTCACCACCTTGTCAAAACACTCAATCAAGTTGGTAAGGCATGACCTGCTATGCACAAAGCCATGCTGGCTCTCTCTAATTAGGCCATGCTCATATATCCTATCCTTAAGAATATTCTCTAGCAATTTCTCTACAACTGATGTGAGATTCACCAGTCTAGTTTCCAGGATTTTCTCTTGTTTCCTTCTTAAATAGAGATACAACATTAGCTACTCGCCAGTCTTCTAGGACCTCACCAGTGGCTAGAGAGGACATGAAGATACTGGTCAAGGGCCCAGGAGCCTCGTCTCTCACCTCCTTCAATAATCTGGGGTAAATCCCATCAGGCTCTGGGGACCTATCCACCTTAATACTCAATAGGAGGCCCAACACTTTCTCCTCCGTGACCTCTAAATGTCCTATTGTATTTACACACTCAGCTCTGATCTTCTGGTCCTCTATATCCTTTTCCTTGGTAAGTACTGAAGCAAAGTACTCATTAGGTACCTCACTCACATTCTCTGCATCCAAGCAAATGCTCCCCCCTTTATCCTTGAATGGTCCCACCCTCTCCCTAGTTATCCTCTTGCTCTTGATGAGGTAGAATACCTTGGGATTCACCTTAATCCTACTTGCCAAGGACTTTTCATGGCCCCTCCTGGCTTTCCTAATTACTTTTTTTTTTAGTTCTTTTCTGGCTTCTTTATACTTGTCATGTGTTTCATTTAATCCTGACTTCCAAAGCTTTCCATACTTTTTCTTTTTGCCTAAATTCATCACCTCTCTGGACATCCAAGGTTTTCTTATCTTAACATCCCCATTCTTCTTTCTAACAGGAACATACTTTTCCTGCACTCTGTGCAACCCTCCACACGTCTGCAGTGGACTTGCTTCTTGGTTACTGCCTAATGCTCTCATAATTTGCCCTACTCCAATTTAAAACTCCCCCACAAGGACCATACCTATCCTTACCTATAGCTATCTTGAAAGGCAAGGAGTTGTGCTCACTGATCCCTAACTGTTCACCCACTGAAAGGTCAGCTCCAGTACAGCTCCTCCTTTCGTTGGACCGTCCACATATTGATTTAAGAAACCTTCCTGGATACAGTTAACAAATTCTGCCCAATTTAAACCCCTTACTCTAAGGAGATTTAGGAGTTTTAAAAGGAATAGGATGGGAGGTAGAAAAGGGGGGAGGGAGTAGCATTACTGGTTGGGGATAGTATCACGGCTATAGAAAGGGAGGACACTGCAGAGAGAGTGTCCACTGAGTCGGTGTGGGTGGAAGTCAGAAACAGGAAGGGATTAATCACTGTGCTGGGAGTAGTCTATAGGCCCTCAAATAGCCCTCGGGACACCGAGGAGCAGATAAGCAGGCAGATTTTAGAATGGTGCAGAAAATACAGGGTTGTAGTTATGGGTGATTTCAACTTCCCTCATATTGACTGGCACCTCCTGACTGCAAGGGGGATAGATGGGGCTAAATTTGTCAGGAGTGTTCAAGAATGATTCCTGACACAGCATGTGGATCGGCCGACGAGAGGAGAGGCCATACTGGATCTAGTTCTGGGTAACGAACCTGGTCAGATGGCAGACCTCTTAGTGGGGGAGCATTTTGGTGAGAGTGACCACAACTCCCTTAGTTTCAGCATAGCTATGGAAAAGGATAAAAACAGACAAAATGGGAAAGTGCTTAACTGGGGAAGGGCTAACTATGAAGGGATAAGGCAGGACCTAGCGAGAGTAAATTGGAAACAGATGTTCAAGGGTGAAAGCACAGAAGTAATGTGGAGGAAGTTTAGGGACTTCTTGTGCTGGGTTCGGGATAGGTTTGTCCCACTGAGACAAGGGAAAAATGGTAGGAAAAGGGAACCGTGGCTGACGAAACACATGAGGCAACTCGTCAAGAGGAAGAAGGAAGCATATGTTAGATATAAGAAGCAGGAAGCAGGAGGGGCTCATGAGAAATATAGGGTAGCTAGGAAGGAGCATAAGGAAGGACTTAGGAGAGCTCAAAGGGGGCATGAGAAGGCCTTGGCATGTAGGATTAAGGAGAACCTACGTTCTATGCGTATGTGAAGAACAGAAGGATGACGAGAATGAAGGTGGGGCCACTAAAGGATAAAGAAGGCAACATGTGCCTAAAGGCCGAGAAGGTTGGGGAGGTCCTAAATGAATACTTTGCTTCAGTATTCACAAGTGAAAAGGACCTTGATCAGGGTGAGGTTGAAATAGAACAGGCCTGTGTGCTGGACAATGTGGAGATTAAGGAAGAAGTAGTGTTGGATCTTCTTATAAACATCAAGATTGATAAGTCCCCAGGGCCGGATGTAATATACCCCAGGTTGCTGTGGGAAGTGAGAGAAGAGATCGCTGGAGCAGTAGCTATGATCTTTGAATCCTCTTTGGCTGCAGGGGAGGTGCTGGAGGATTGGAGAATGGCAAATGTAGTTTCCCTTTTTAAAAAAGGTAATAGGGAGAATCCTGGGAACTATAGTCTTATGTCGGTGGTCTGCAAACTATCGGAGAGGATTCATAAGGACAGGATCTACAAGCATTTGGAGAAGTACAGTCTACTCAAGGATAGTCAAAATGGCTTTGTGATGGGAAGGTCGTGCCTCACGAGCCTAATTGAGTTTTTTGAAGAGGTAACAAAAGAAATTGATGAGGGTAGGGCGGTAGATGTGGTCTATATGGATTTTAGCAAGGCATTTGACAAGGTCCCCCACGAGAGACTCATCCAGAAAGTCATGAGGCATGGGATCAGTGGAACCTTGGCTGCTTGGATAAAAAATTGGCCTACAGGAAGAAAGCAGAGGGTAATAGTGGAAGGAAAGTATTCTGCCTGGAGGTTGGTGACTAGTGGAGTGCCGCAAGGATCTGTCCTGGGACCCCTGCTCTTTGTGATTTTTATAAATGACCTGGATGAAGAGGTGGAAGGATGGGTGAGTAAGTTTGTGGATGACACAAAGATTGGAGGAGTTGTGGATGGAGTTGTAGGTTGTCGAAGGTTACAAGAGGATATAGACAGGATGCAGAGTTTGGCAGAAAAGTGGCAGATGGAGTTCAATCCGGATAAGTGTGAGATGATGCATTTTGAAAGGACAAACCAGAAGGCTGAGCTTAATGGTCGGTTACTTAAGAGTGTGGATGACCAGAAGGACCTTGGGGTTCAAATCCACACATCCCTCAAGATCGCTGCACAGGTTGATAGGATAGTTAAGAAGACCTATGGGATGTTAGGCTTCATTAATAGGGGGATTGAGTTCAAGAGTAGAGAGGTCGTGTTGCAACTCTACAAATCTCTGGTGAGACCACATTTAGAGTATTGTGTTCAGTTCTGGTCACCTCATTATAGGAAGGATGTGGAAGCTGTGGGGAGGGTGCAGAGGAGATTTACCAGGATGTTGCCTGGATTGGAAAACAAGTCTTATGAGGCAAGGTTAGCAGAGGTGGGACTTTTCTCTTTGGAGCGTAGAAGGATGAGAAGGGGCTTGATGGAGGTCTACAAGATTATGAGAGGCATAGATAGGGTGGATAGCCAGTACCTGTTTCCCAGGGCACGAATAGCAAACACCCGAGGGCGTGTGTACAAAGTTAAGAGAGGGAAGTTTAGGGGAGACATCAGGGGTAATTTTTCTTACACAGAGGATTGTGGGTGCCTGGAATGACTTGCCAGAGATGGTGGTGGAGGCTAAAACATTAAGGGTATTTAAGAGCCTCTTAGACAGGCACATGGATGAAAGAAATATAGAGGGTTATGGGGTAGTGTGGGTTTAGTACTTTTTTTAAGGAATATATGGGTTGGCACAACATCGAGGGCTGAAGGGCCTGTACTGAGCTGTAGTATTTTAATGTCTAGGTCCCAGATATACTAGGGAAGTTTAAATCCCTCATGACAACAACCCTACTATTTTCACACATTTCCTTAATCTGGTTACATATCTGTTTCTCAATGTCCTGGTGGCTATTAAGGATTCTGTAGAACAATCCCGTCAGTGTGATTGCATCCATGCTGTTCCTGAGTTCTACCCAAATGGACTCAGTGTATGACCCGTCCATTATGTCTCCCGTGTGATATTGTTCCTGATTAGTATCCCACCACCCTCCCCCACTTTTACCTCATCTATATTTTCTAAAACTTTGAAAACCTGGTACATTAATCAACCATTCCTGTCCCACTCTGGACCAAGTTTCAGTAATGGCTACAATATTGTTGTTCCATGTACGGATCCATGCTCTAAGTTCACCACCCTTACCCATAATGCTCCTAGCATTAAAATATGCACACTTCAAACTATCTTTTGTCTCTTTCCCAGTTCTGACAATTGGTCTTTGAACTGAAACGGTAACTTCCCACAGATGTAGCCTGACCTGCTAAGTATTTGCAGCATCTTCTGTTTTTGTTTCACACTCACTGTATGCTGTGATATAACTGTAGGAGAGTTTGGAGTAAATGGTCTACTCTGGTGTGTTGATGTAGGGTCTTAGTTTTAGCCTGATGCCCAATAGAACTGTGTTCAAATTATGACTGCACAGACAAAACAATGCCATCAACAATTTAAACCTACCAAATCCAGTCTAGACTCTACTTTGCTCAATCATTTTTACATGTAGTCTAACCAAGGTGCTCACAGGATAGCCCATGAAACAGCAGTCTATTTAGGGTGGGATGGTAGTGTAGCACTATTACAGTGCCATCTGTAAGATGAGGGTGCAATTCCCGCCACTGTCTGTAATTAGCTTGTACGTTGACCTCCCATCTTCAAAGACGTATGGGATAGGGTTAATAAGTTTGTGGGCATGCTGTGTTAGTGTCAGAAGTGTGCCCATCACAATCCTGATTTGCTTTGATGCAAACAATGCATTTCATTTTATGCTTCCATGTACATGTGACAAATAAAGCTAACCTCATCGATTGCTGTTTTGCATAGATGAAAACACTACTGTCAGGCGCTGAGGCCAATTAAAGTTTTAAGCTCACAGAATTTATGAAATGGATTCAGCAGTGGCTGGATGGGAGACGCCAGAGTAGTGGTGGATAACTGTGTGTCAGATTGGAGGACGGTGTGTAGTGGTGTGCCTCAGGGATTTGTACTAGGCCCAATGTTGTTTGTCAAATATATTAATGATCTGGATGATGGGGTGGTAAATTGGATTAGTAAGTATGCAGATGATACTAAGATAGGTGGCGTTGTGGATAATGAAGTAGGTTTTCAAAGCTTGGAGAGATTTAGGCCAGTTAGGAGAGTGGGCTGAAAGATGGCAGATGGAGTTTAATGCTGAAAAATGTGAGGTGCTACATTTTGGTAGGGCTAATCAAAATAGGACATACATGGTAAATGGTAGGGCATTGAAGAATGCTGTAGAACAGAGAGATCTAGGGATAATGGTGCATAATTCCCTGAAGGTGGAATCTCATGTGGATAGGGTGGTGAGGAAAGCTTTTGGTACGCTGGCCTTTATTAATCAGAGCATTGAGTATAGGAGTTGGGAATGTAATGTTGAAATTGTATAAGGCATTGGTAAGGCCAAATTTGGAGTATTGTGTACAGTTCTGGTCACTGAACTATAGGAAAGATGTCAATAAAATTGAAAGAGTACAGAGGAGATTTACTAAAGTGTTGCCTGGGTTTCATCTCCTAAGTTACAGAGAAAGGTTGAACAAGTGAGGTCTTTATTCTTTGGAGCATAGACGGTTGAGGGGGGACCTGATAGAGGTGTTTAAAATTATGAAGGGGATTGATAGTTGATGTGGATAGGCTTTTTCCATTGAGAATGAGGGAGATTCAAACAAGAGGACATGAGTTGAGAGTTAAAGGGCAAAAATTTAGGGGTAACATGAGGGGGAACTTCTTTACTCAGAGAGTGGTAGCTGTATGGAACGAGCTTCCAGCAGAAGTGGTTGAGGCAGGTTCGATGTTGTTGTTTAAAGTTAAATTGGATAGATATATGGACAGGAAGAGAATGGAGGGTTATGGGCTGAGTGTAGGTTGGCGGGACTAGGTGAGGGTAAGAGTTCAGCATGGACTAGAAGGGCCGAGATGGCCTATTTCCGTGCTGTAATTGTTATATGTTATATGGTTATAACTTTGTCCATCAAAGACTCTAATGCTGGTTCCGGTATTCAGGTCAAAGCAAATTTCTGTCTACACTGCCCAGTATGGTTAAATGTGGAGTTAGGGCTTCTCAGAGTGTTTGATCACACTTAGAGCTATGTTCAGTTCTGGTCACTTCATTATATGTGGAAGCATTAGATAGGGTGCAGAGAAGATTTACCAAGATGCTGCTTGGATTAGAAAACATGTCTTATATGGAAGATTGAAGAAAAGCTAGGGCTTTTTTTTAGAGCGAAGGAGGATGAGAGGCATATTGATAGAGTTGTGTAAGATTATAAGAGGCATTGACAGAGTGGACAGCCAGTGCCTTTTTCCCAGGGCAGCAATGGCCAACACCAGAGAACATCCTTTTAAGGCAAGTGAAGAAAAGGTTAAAGGAAATGCCCGAGGTAGGATGCTACAGAAAGAGTTGTAAGTGCCTGGAATGCACTGCTGGGGGTGGTGGTAAAGGCTGATACATTGGGGACTTTTAAGAGACTCTTAGACACATGGATGAAAGAAAAAATGGATGGCTATGGGGTGTGTAGGGGGGAAGGGTTAGATTGATCAAGGAGTAGGTTAAAATATAGCATAACATTGTGCGCTGAAGGGCCTTACTATGCCATATTGTTATATGTTCAATGTTCTCAATTCAAATCTTTTGTCGAATCTTTCTAGAGTACCCCCTATTGAGGACACATTCACACAGCTATCAAGAAAAACCTTCTACTGAAGCTGAACTCAAACTACATTGTGAAGAAGAATAATTAATTCACTGTTCACTTCAATGCCTCACCCAATCTCTTACCGTGAAAGCAAATGATATTATGTCAATAGAGATAACCGATTGTCTTGCAAAATTCTGAAGGGTTCCCGTTAGAAATGCCTGGGGGAAGAAAAATCCGCTGATCCAGAAGGCAGCTGGAATCCCATTGGTGATCCATTGCTGCAGGAAGTCAATTCTCTGAAGAAGATCTTCAACCCAGGAAGCTAAGGGTTTAAGTGAAGGGTATGCCTAGAAAATATAGACACATGGGTACAGTACACATTACAGCAATGAAAGAATTTATATTTATATAGCACTATTCATTTCTTCTAGAAATCACAAAGCACACAACAGCCAACTAAAAAATTTTCAAATATATCAACATGGAAAGAATGTGACAGTTAAATTTGCACATATCATTTCCACAGCATACGTGAAATAATAAACTAGCCTTTTACAGATAATTGGCTTATTGATAAATGCAGTTGAAGCATTAGTGGACGGGTTGAGGCGAGGGTGTAAAGTTCTTTGCTCTTTATCGACTAGTGGCAATACATAAGACCATAAGACATGGCCCATTGAGTTTGCTCCGCCATTCAATCATGGCTGATCCTTTTTTTTTCTCCTCCTCAACCCCAGTTACCGGCCTTCTCCCCATAACCTTTGATGCCATGTCCAATCAAGAACCTATCAATCTCTGCCTTAAATACGCCCAATGACCTGGCCTCCACAGCTGTACGTGGCAACAAATCCCACAAATTCACTACCCTTTGGCTAAAGAAATTTCTCCGCATCTCTGTTTTGAAAGAATGCCCCTCTATCCTGAGGCTGTGCCCTCCTGTCCTAGACTCTCCCACCACGGAAAACGTCCTTTCCACATCTACTCTGTCTAGGCCTTTCAACATTCGAAAGGTTTCAATGAGATCCCCCCCTCATCCTTCTGAATTCCAGCGAGTATGGACCCAGAGCCATCAAACGTCTCTCGTGTGATAACCCTTTCGTTCCTGGAGTCATCCTTGTGAACCTCTTCTGGACCCTCTCCAATGCCAGTACATCTTTTCTAAGATGCGGAGCCCAAAACTGTTTACAATACTCAAGGTGAGGCCTCACCAGTGCCTTATAAAGCCTCAGCATCACATCCTTGCTCCTGTATTCTAGACCTCTTGAAATGAATGCTAACATGGCATTTACCTTCCTCGTCACCAACTTGACTTGCAGGTTATCTCCCAAATTCCTTTGCATCTCAGACTTTTGGATTTTCTCCTCGTTTATAAAATAGTCCACACATTTACTTTTACTACCAAAGTGCATGACCATGCATTTTCCAACATTGTATTTCATTTGCCACTTTCTTGCCCATGCTCCTAATCTGTCTTAAGTCCTTCTGCATCCTGCCTGTTTCCTCAATACTACCCGCCCCTCCACCAATCTTTGTATCATCTGCAAACTTGGCAACAAAGCCATCTATTCCATCATCTAGATCATTTATATACAGGATAAAAAGAAGTCCCAACACCGATCCCTGCGGAACACCACTAGTCACTGGTAGCCAACCAGAAAAGGGTCCTTTTATTCCCACTCTCTGCGTCCTTCCAATCAGCCAATGCTCTAACCATGTTAGTAGCTTTCCTGCAATACCACGGGCTCTTAACTTGGCAAGCAGCTTCATGTGTGGCACCTTGTCAAAAGCCTTTTGATAGTCCAAATATACAACATCCACTACATCCCCTTTCCTACTTGTATCCTACTATCTATCCTACTTGTACTCTCCTCAAAGAATTCCAACAAGTTCGTCAGGCAGGATTTTCCATGAAGGAAACCATGCTGACTTTGTACTATCTTGTCCTGTGTCACCAAGTACTCCACCACCTCATCCTTAACAAATAACTGTAACACCTTCTCAACCACTGAGGTCCAGCTAACTAGTCTATAATTTCCCTTCTGCTGCCTTCCTCCTTTATTAAATAACTTGGCGCCAATTTGGGCTGTGAGGTGGATACTGTGAGGCACTTGGAAAGATGGCCAGGTTAAATGAGTGGTCAAGGATTTGGCAGAATGGGCAAATATAGGGAATAAACTCGTAGAGAAGCAGTCCTTCCAGATGAACTTGTTCATGCCGGTCAGGGTGCCTAACTGAAATCGTCAAATTTGCCTCAGTTTGACCCATATCCCTCCAAAGCTTTATCATTCACATACCTATCCTAATATCCTTTGGAATGCTACAATTGTACCAGCCTCTACCACTTCCTCTGGCAGCTCATTGCATGTACCCACCACCCTCTAGTGTGAAAATTCCACCTGAAGCCCATTTTAAATCTTGCCCATCTCACTTTAAACCTATGCTTTCTAATTTTGACTTCACTATCCCAGTGAAAAGACTCTGCCTATTCACCTTATCGATGCAGAAATATGGAAGTTGTAGTAAAAATTAGAAAGATTAGAGTATTTTAAAAAATGGATTAAATGGAGCTGGTGTTCCTGTATATGATTCCTGAAAGCTGAACTGCAGATGCAGAGAGTAAATGGAAAGGCAAACAGAACATTGTTCTTTACTGCAAGTGAATTTGAGTATGAAAGTAGAACTATCTTGTCTCAGTTACACAGGATGCCAGTGAGATCACGCATGGAATATCGTGTGCAGGTCTGCTCTTTGTACCCAAGGGAAAATATGGTTTTGCTGGAGGGAGAGAAGTAAGGTTCATGAGATTGGTTCCTGGATTGGCACACATGTTTTTTGATGAGAAATTAAACAAACTGTTCCTGTATTCTGGAGGTGCAAGAGACTGCAGAAGGAACTCAGCAGGAAGGAATTGTCACTGATTAGGACTGGGAGAAAAACTTCTTCAGTGTTGGCCCACCTTGAGACTTCACAGTGGAGCAGTAAAATGGTGAGACCTGAGATTGCTGATGCTGGAATCAACAGGGTTTTGACCCCAAACATCGGCATTTCCTTTCCCCTCACAGTTGTGTTCGATCTGCTGAGTTCCTCCAGCAAATTTATACCGTATTCTCCTGAATTTAGAAGAATGAAAGGTGATCTAATTAACACATACAAATCATTTCTGGGGTTGAATAGAGTAGATCTATCTTTCTCGTGATGGAGATGTGTAGAACCACGGGTCAATGTGTAAAATAAACGGTTGGCCATTCTAGACGGAGATAAAAACAAATTTCTTCACCCAGAGGGATCAAGATCAAGATCAAGATCGACATCAAGATTCAAGGTTATTTATCACATGTACATCAAACCCATAGTGAAATGTTAATGAGATTAACAACCAACACACCCAAGGGTGTGCGGGGGGGGGCAGCTCACAAGTGTTGACACATATTCTGTCACCATTTCTGCAAATTCACTACCCAGCAGTGCTGTGGAGGCTTAGTTGTTCAGTGTATTCAATGATTTGATAACATTTTAGATGTTAAGGCTGTGGAACTGAGGTGAAAGATCAGCCATAACCTTATTGGATACCAGGTACAATAGGCCAAATGGCCTACATCTTCTCTTTCTTATGTCATGTTCTAGTGTCATGGGATTTTTGCTTATGCTTATACCTGAAAGAAAAGGTGGGACTCCTGTGAAATATCTCCTCCTAGAAAAAGAAGCATTTCTGATATAGTATGTTGCACTCCCTTGGTATTACCCAAGTGTCAGGCCAGATCACGTGCTCATATCATAAGCATGATGTTTGAAGAGGAAGGATTCTAGCAATGGAGTTCACTGCAGTATATTAACATGTATTTACCTTGCGCCTTCAGTGTAGCAAAATATCAGGAAAGTTCTCAGAGTCTGACAGTAAGTTACAGTACATGAAGAGATACAATGAAAGGTGACCAAAGAACAGAGAAGAGAAGAGAAACATGTAAAGATTTAGTGAACAAATTACAGAGCTTAGGTGTTCACAACACGCTGGAGGAACTCAGCAGGTCGGGCAGCATCCGTGGAAACGATCAGTCAACATAACGTTATGTTGTCTGATCATTTCCACGGATGCTGCCCGACCTGCTGAGTTCCTCCAGCGTGTTGTGAGTGTTGCTTTGACCCCAGCATCTGCAGAGTATTTTGTGTAGAGCTTAGGTGTTGATAGATCGGTCTCCAGCCACCAAAGACAGTGTTATTTCAAGGACAGTGTCAGTGAGGCCGGCATTCGAGGCCTAGTGTTTGGGGTCTTCATTCAGCATCAATGACGAGTCCTGAGATCGATGCCAAAGGTCTAATCCCAAGGTCATTCGGAAGTCTGGAAGTCGAGGTTCGATGACCAGAGCCTCGGGTTCACTGCAAGTCCACTGGGGAAGTGAGACCCAATGCTTGTGAATCCTGAGTCTGCTGAAGCCTGGAGACTGCCTATTCTGTGGTTGGAGGAGGGCGGCTTGTTTTGCAGTAGTTGTTTTGTTGCTTGTTGTGTTCTGTGTTGTTCAGCTGAGCATTGTAGGCATGCTACGTTGGTGCCAGAATACATGTTGACACTTGCGGGTTGGCACCAGAATATCCTGAGGTTATGTTGGTTGTTTACGCATTTCACTGTGTTTCAACGTACATGTTTCATGGACTGGTCTCAAAAGCTTGAGCTTTAAATATAAGAAATAGGAGCAGGAGTGGCACATTGTAGCTGTTCTGGGAAGTAATAAGATGTTGAATGATCTCCGATCCTCTATTACACCCAATTTTTATATAGCACGAGTCCTTTACAGGCACGTTTAACTGATCTCAGCTTTGAACATACTCAATAACTGAGCATCTACTATCTTTGGGATAGAGAACTGCAATGAATGAAGAATTTTTTTTTCATCTCAGTCAAAACTGAATTTCTCCTTACTCTTGAGATAATGCTGTTTAGACCTAATATCCTGAGTGTGGGTGTGGGAATGTCTCAGCCATAATCATATTAGCCTTCCTGAAGCAACCCACTGTGAAGATGGGGTGGACAGAAGGAAGTGATGGGCCTGTGATGGACTGGGCTGGTTTGCCTTTCCCTTCAGGTTCTGTCAGCCCAGATGAGAGTAGCTGCTATCCCAGGCAGAGATGCAACCCAATAGGACACTTTCTACAGTGCATCGTAGAAGTTACAGAGAATCTCTCTGGACATAACAAGTCTTCTCAGATGCCTAGGAAAGTAAATATGCTGATGTACTTTCTTGATCACCACATCTATGTGGAGGGACCAGGTGAAGATGTAGGTGATGTGAATGCCAAGGAAGATGAAGCTGTCAACCATCTCCACAGTAACTCTGTTGATGAGGGCAGGATTTGTTCACTTGCACACTTCTTTAAGTCAACAGCCAGCTCCTTTGTCTTGCTGACGTTAGTGCTAGGCCCCTGGGAACACCATCACCCTAGAAAAAGCATATCTATTTTTCACACTCATTATCTAGCCATCCGAATTAAGTATTAATCTTAACTCATTATATTAATTCCAATAATAAAATGGTGTAAGTGTTACCTTGGCATTCCAGAGTTCTGGGACAGAATTGTTATACAAACTATCTGACATCAGTTCCAATTGCAAGGACATCACAACTAAACCCTTTAGTGCTTTCACCTGGTCATTAAGACTTTGCAGAATAGTCTCCAATAGACGATTGTACCTACAAAACAATCAAATGAAAAATAAATTATTTAATCTATTCCTGCATGATTATGTTAGCTATAAATCCACAAGACAAGTTGAAATAAGGTTGTTGCTTGAAGTTGTAAGTGAACCAAATACACATACAGCATCTATCCTTGCACTTCTTCCCTTCCCATCATTCAGGGATCCAAACTAATTCACTTTCAATTCTTCCAATCTAGTGAACTACATCCAGCATTGGCAGCGTAGCTTTCTTTATATTGGAGAAACCAAATGCAGATTGGATGATCATTGGGCAGATACACAGGAGTTCTGGTTGCCCACTTTAATTTACCAACTCACTCCAAACTGAGTGTCAGTATACTGCAAACACGAGGAAATCTGCAGATGCTGGAATTTCAAGCAACACACATAAAAATTGCTGGTGAACACAGCAGGCCAGGCAGTATCTATAGGAAGAGGTACAGTCGATGTTCCTATAGATGCTGCCTGGCCTGCTGAGTTCACCAGCAATTTTTATGTGGGTTGTCAGTATACTGCTAAACTTTATGTTGTGGGTCAACAAAAACTTGAGGAACATACTTGATCTGGTTCTACCCGTCATTTCCTCACCTTTTCTGCCCCATAAAACTAATTCATTTTGTCTCTTTCTCAGTTCTGATGAACAGCACCGGACCCGTTTCTCTTTCTACACAAGCTGCCTGATATTCTGCAGCACATGAGTTAAGCACATTGCTGCAGAATTTCCTGGTAGTTGCTCATGCATGCTGCTCACACCTACCTGTAAAGCTGGCATATTTCTTGTCTGAATCTCCCAATGCAGGTGCTTCTGGCAAACATACCAACATCACTAGGGACAGAATAAACCTTGTCTACAGAAATACTGATTATCTACTTGGGGTTGTTGCTTTTCCTTTAGGAAGGTCTACAGGGCAGTATGAAATTCAGGCGAGCTCAGTTTCTCAAGACCTTTTACATCAATACCAAAGAAGAGGACTGAGGATTCATTTTAAAGAATCTTCTCTCAGCACAGCACAGGAGTTTGTGCACATTCTGAGATCAGACACACACACACACACACACACACACACACACACACAGTGTATTTTCAGCCTGAGGTGCCAAGCTGTGTCAGTCTTCTTGATAACATGAGCAAGCCAGTGTAATATGGTGAATTCTTAGCGTTTGTCCACAAATCCTGTAAAGTGAAGGATTGGGAGAATGATAGCTTCAGGGTGAATTTGATGGTGTAGTTCTGACTTTAAACACTAGATGACAGAACGAACATGTACCTAATCACTTCTTGAATCAAGACTGTGTTCATGGATTCCTCATACCGTACTGGAAACTTCTCCATCACTGCCTTAATGTCGATCAGGCTAGGAATTTTCTCCAGGATATCTCCACACATTTCCTCTACTATCTAAAAAACAAAATGGATATTAGTTGCATTTTTAAATTAAGGACTTGGACAATTTCAATACTTCACAATTTTCTCAACCTACGAGGTGCTCCAGTTTTAGTTGATCACTTGGAGAACAATCCCTGAATATCAGCTGCATGGGTTTACACAAGGATTGGCAAATCTCTAAGATAGTCTGAAAATCTCCAGAAACTATTGAGATCTCTGTGAGACAAGGACAAAGTCAACCGTTGAATCATCAGGGGAAATAGCTGGATCTAGTTGCCTGCAATGACTATGGGCCGGGAGCATACAGCAGCAATCATTAGTATAGACTGGAATACTACTCAGGCTCACATCTGGGTCTGAAAAGATCAGAGCGCAGGGCAGTGAGAAAAACCAGGAATCATTCATGCTCTGGAACCTTTTACATTTTTTAATGTAAATTTACAGCATTGGTTTGACGCCACATGCACAACACCTTGGAGGAACCCAGCAGGTCGGGCAGCATCCGTGGAAATGAACAGTCAACGTTTCAGGTCGAGACCCTTCGTCAGGACCTGAAACATTGACTGTTTGTTTCCACAGATGCTGCCTGACCTGCTGAGTTCCTCCAGCGTGTTGTGCATGTTGCTTTGACCCCAGCATCTGCGGAGTATTTTATGTTCATTGGTTCAACGCCTTCTGGAGTCACTGGCTTTTTCCTCCAAAAACTATAAATTTCTCATTTCTGCTAATAACGACCCCTAAGTATTCGGAGCAAGATATTTAAAATATCTTGCTGACAGTGGAGGTTAGAGAATTATGGCAGTGGTTTAATTGGTATAGAGAAAGCAGAATTCCAAGAAATAACTAGCTTTAAAGGAGGATACAATATGGGTTTTTAAGGGAATTGCAGATACCTCCAATGAAGGGGTGGCTTTTGTTGCGCTCTGGGATCACAAGTTAAAAACATACAATCTGTCTCATTGAGTTCTTTCAGATTTTGATGTGTTGCTCCAGTTTACATTTGTGCACTGGCCAAGTTCCTGCATTCTTAAAACAACCTAATTAGACCCACCCTAAAACATTTGCTCTTACTTTGGATGTTGGTAACAGGGACAATATTTGGTAGTACAGTCCTTTGTTTTCCCAAATCTCATTTTTGCATTTTTCAAAATCCATGAAAATCTAAAATCCAACATGGTGTTTTTCCCATTTGTGCCAGATTTTAGACATCAGACATGGACTTTATAAGAGTCCTGTTCCAAAATCTTGTGGGTGAGTAATAAAGATTTTGTTGAAACAAACCTCTTCAACACCCTTTCCCCCAGCGGCTGATGTTTTAGGTTGAAGTAGGATGAGGCAATTTAATAAGGCAAAAGTTTCATTCTGGGCAAATGTGATATTTGCATTGTCATGTAGTCCAAATATTTCTGGGGTGTCGTTAATTGGAAGACCCTTAATATATTCCAGGTAGCCCTGTGGAATTGAATTAGAAGCAGGTTAAGAAATCTCCATTGCATATTTATGTTTCACATTTATGTAACATAGGTCTGCATAAACACACACATTGATAAACGCAACACAAACTTCTCATAGACTACAGTTTCAAAATCTACACTATTACAAATTCATTATTAGTATACTTTAGCTCAAACATTCTTTAAAAAATCATTCTTTATTATTGGTTGCCAAATTTTATGTTGCAATTTCTGATAATACTTTCCCCATGGTCAAAATTATCCAGAAACTGACTTCAAAATAAAGGTATATTAGAAGCAGGGTTTTACCCACAACTATATTAGATTGAGGAGAAATTGCCACCCCAAAGGATATCACTTGCAACCCTTTGCCAGTTCATACTACATTCATTAAACCCTAAGCTCATGTTTTAACTACTGTATCAGATTATTTAATCAATGCTGGCTTTAATATTTAATTATGTAATCCTTTTCTACTATGTTGAAAATTGTACAAGATTTTCTATGATACAGTTAATCAATCTATTTGTTTATTCAGTTCTTTAAAAGTTGCTTTTAACAGATTAATGCTGGATATACAGGTTAAAACTCTCTAGTCCAACATTCTTTGGTCTGGCAGTTTCTGTGATCCCACATGTTTTGAGTCTGTAGTACAGATCTCCACTAATTATATACGGTAAGATCACAAGACATAAGAGCAAATTACACTAATTCTAACTAAGATCAGAAACTAACCTAGAATTAACTGTGATTTCAGCCTACAGGGTACTTAGTGTTATGGACAGTTCTCAGAATCCTTACACGATACAGAGATTGTCTAAGCATAAAAAGAACTGCTGCCATACTCAGAGGAAGGTGGTTGGGGGCAAATCTCAAGTCTGACATTCTGTGGTCTGGCATCAGTCAAGTCCCAAGAGTGCCATAGACTAGAGAGTTTCGACCTGTACTTGATTATCTGAGATTGCTCACAAAGTTAGTCTTGTAAATATAAATACTAGGGGACTGCCACAACTAACTTTAAACTAATTGTTCATTCTATGGTTACCTTGCTCATCCTTTACATTGAGAAACCCCATTACGCCACACAATCTACAAAGCTACTGTAAGTAGATTGAAGAAATGTGACAATAGCTTTTGCTGTCTATCCCTGAGCATCACAGTAATCCATTGCACAGGGCATAAAGGCTCTATCTTGAACTAGGTTATTTTTAATCAAATTTAATTCTTAAGTGTTCCGCAACTACTGCTTACCTGGTAGAGCGCTATTTAGTATTTAAGGCATATTACCATTACCTTGCTTGCAAGGGGTGTAAAACATAGAGAACATGAAAGGAAGCTGATTTATTCTAAAGAGATACTTAGTCCTTACTCTGAAATCTTTTCAGTTTGCTTCTTACTCATCAGCCTCAGTGCCGTTTTCTTGTTTCTTTTAATAATCAGTGACATTATGAAGTTAGAGAAACAATTGTCTTTTGGAAGATGAGCAGGCATCAACAATTCTCCAACATGGTTGTCAACACTTCATAAAGTTACCCTTTGGGATGCAAAGAAGGAAGCTCCCAAATGAAAATGCTTGTATCTTTGTTAATAGTGAGGATAGCTCTAGAGGATAGGCACTGCTAGAGGATAGCTACTGCTTAAGACGGACAGCAGGGATAAACCAGGGTGTAAGAAAATGTTGATGAACAGAGGGATCTTGTGCTTCAAGTAAAAGTGGCAAAGTAGTAGATAGGGTGGTGAAAATGTTGGGAATTACATTGCAATTTCATAAAAGCACACTTCAGACCACACTTGGAAGTACTGTTTGGAGTACTGATTGCCACACTATAGGAAAGATGAAGAGAGTGCAGAGGAGGAGATTCACCAAGATGTGTCTAGGTTGGAAGATTTTAACTATAGGGAATGATTGATTAGGCTAGGTGTGTTTTCCTGGATCAAGAGAGACCGAGGAGTGACTATACAGAGATATGTAAAACTGTAAGAGTTTTAGATAGGATAGTCAGAATCTTTTCCCAATATTTGGGACATTGAAAATGAGGGGGCATAGTTTTAAGGTGAGAGAAGGAGTTTTCCAGGAGATATGAGGGGATTGCAACTTTTTTTTTTCATAGGGAGTGGATAGCATCTACAACTCATTGCCAGAGGAGATGGTGGTGTTAGACACAATCATTGTTGAAGAGACATCAACTCTATGTTTCTATAATTAATTAAAGAATGAAAAAAGTAGTAGATTAAAAAAATCTGCACTTGCTTGAAGATCAGTTTCACTATTAATCTGCACGTAGATCCCAGACTCTGAATAAACATGATCTTCTTCTAGAACATCTGCGGTATAAAAATCCTCCAAAATATTCATTATACATCGTCTGTCCCAGTCATCTGTCACACGACCTCCATAATTAATCTCCCCAGCTGTATATTTCAGTACCTGTGAAGTGGAAACAAATAATTGAATTGGAATATTTTGGATAAAAATGTCAAATACAATGGCTTATGGATTCACTTTCAGGAGAAGCATTTGAAGACCAATCAATATCAGTTGGTGCTAGGAGTGTCTCTATGTTAAATGCACTGGGAACAAGGGAGGACAATTGCTGATTAGTAAAGATCTCAAATACTCAAATACCATCAGCAGATCAGTTCTAAAATTGCAAGGTATATACTGTTGCATATTCTTCCATCTTACAGTTTTGAGTCTCTGTCTCTTTAATGATGAGAATATCCTTTGTATTTGCAATTATAATAGTCTAGCTCATACCTTGAAGGGTAATTCTGTATACTCTTCCAGGAACATTTTCAGTTGACTGATACAGATCCGTAGGTCCCCATCTGTAAACTCATATGGAATATTGAATCCAAGGGGTCCAAACTTCCTGCGTTCAATAATTATTCCATGGAACAGACACAAAGAAAACAGGAGGGACTTAAAATCTGAAACCTGAAATTGAGAGAAAAAGTTTTAAACTCAAACATGAGTTGATATTTTATTGCAATACAAGAGGATTCAAAGTAGAAAAATATGCTGTGGATAAAGGGAACTAGCAGATGGTATAGTAATAAATTTCAAGAAAGCATTTAATAAGATGTCACATTGAAAGGCTATTTCAAAACGAAATCTTATGTTGTAGGAGAAGTCATATTGACATGGTTAAAAGATTATGTGGTTAATGGGACACAGAGTAAATGTTAATGGGTCTTTTTTGGTTGACAGGATGGATTAAGTGATGCATTACATGGATTAGTAGTGATGCCTTGAATTTTTACAATTTACATGAATAACTTGGACAAGGGCACTGAGGTATGGTTACAACTTTGCTGATAACACAAAGGCAAGCGGTAATAAGGCAAGTTGTAAGAGGATGTAATGAGGCTATAAATGGTACAGTTATCTGGCAAGTAGAATGTACTAAAGAGAAATGTGAATTGTCCATTTTGGCTGGCAAATAAACTCATTGAAATAATTTGAGATGCAGAGCTCTGACTTGCCAAGGGATTTCAGTGTCCCACCGCGCAACTTACAAAAGGCTTGTACATTAATTAATTGAAAGCAATTTGAAAAGCTAATAGAATGTTGTTGTTTGTGGAATTGAATACAAAAGTAGGAAGATTATGCTTCAGTATAAAAAGGAAGCAGTAAACTTAACTTAGACTTAGAGATGCATACTTGAAATGGATAAATTGTCTTATGAGAAAGGATGCACAAGCCTTTGCTTGTATCCACTGGGGCATCAATGGTGAATTGGAGGGTATGTTTGCTCAGGTGGATAATTAAGAGTTAGAGGCAACCATTTAAAAATAATGCATCACCCATTAAAGGCAGGGATAAGGTGATTTTTTTTTCTTGCAGTGTTAAGTCTGTGGAATTCAGTTCCTCAAAAGGCTGTGGAAGTCATGGATAATTTTTCAGGCAGAGCTAGATGGCACCATGATAAGCAAGGTGTGTAAGGTCACACCAGGTAAGTGGGAATGTGGAGCTGAAGAACCAGATCTGCCATTATTTTATCAAATGGTGAGGCAGGTTTGTGTGGTTTACTCCTGTTCTTAATTTGAATCAAACTTGATCAGAGGAGATATGAGAATGCAGTTACCTGCCTGCTACTTTAATTTATATTGAGATAGATAGGGAGAGTCAACTGACTTGCAAGCTGACTTTTAGTCTGGGACTAATTTTTCTCTGGTAGACAAAACTACTTAGAGGAAGGTTTTAAAACAATAGAGGATAAATTAGAAAATGTTTAAATCCTCTAATTTGACAACAGGCCAGAAATTTAAAACTATAATTGAAGAGAGAGGTCAGGAGAAATTTCTTCTTGTATTTTGTTAAATATTTGTTATTTTAACTACACTTAATTAAATGTTATTATATTTTGCTAAATTTGGCTTAATGGGTAATTATGGTAGAAATGATTACATCTTCTGAGTGAAGAGTAAATAAAATTTAAAGGACAAGTAAGAGCTACGGATTGTAATGCAGAGGTGTAATGAAATTTAGATTGTTCTAACAGAGAGCTGGCAAGTCACAATGGATTAAATAGCCTCCCTCTATGCCTTACATTCCTATACTTAGACTTTCCTAATCACCGACCAGATGACAGAGCCCAATATGGTAAGCATCCTGCATTTTCAAATCACACATTCCATTGTCAAAATTTCAGTTGTAGAATTACCTTAAAGCAAGAGTTTAGGAAGTCATCAGAAAAACTTGTGTATGTTTTCATGAGATTTGCTTTTATGCCTCGTGGTGGTTCAATAGTCATTTTGGAGCTATTTTGAAGAATTGAAACTGGAAATGTATTGCTTGGCAAACTAGTCAACCAAATCCTGAAATCACGATGAACCTAGATATGAAAGAACATCAATCATATGCGAGGCAATCAAAAGAATCGTATTTCAAAGGTTCAAAGTAAATTTATTAACGAAGTACATATATGTCACCATATATAACCTTGAGATTCATTTTCTTGCAGGCATACTCAATAAATCCATAATAAAATCAATGAAAGACTGCACCAACTTGGGTATTCAAATGGTGTACAAAAGACAACAAATAATGCAAATACAAAAATAAAGAAATAATATTAAATCAATAAACAATAAGTATCAAAAACATAAGATGAAGAGTCCTTGAAAGTGAGTCTGTAGGGAACATTTCAATGCTGGGACAAGTGACGTTATCTCCTCTGGTTCAAGAGCCTGACAGTTGAGGGGTCATAACTGTTTTTGAACCTAGTAATGTGAGTCCTGAGGCTCCTGTAGCTTTTTCCTGACGGCAGCAGTGAGATAAGAGTGTGACCTGGCTGCTGGGGGTCCTTGATGATGGATGCTGCCTTCCTGCGACAACATTTCATGTAAATGTGCTCAGTGGTGGGGAGGACTTTACTCATGATGGACTGGGCCGTATCCATTGCTTTTTGTAGTATTTTCCGTTCAAGGTCATACCAAGCGTGATGCAGCCAGGCAATAAACTCTCCACACATCTATACAAGTTTGTCAAAGTTTTAGATTGATGTCATGCCTTTCTTTGCAGACTCCTAAGGAAGTAGAGGCGTGCCTGTGCTGTCCTTGAATTTGCACACATGTGCTGGGCCTAGGACAGGTCCTCTGAAATAATATCACCGAGGAATTTAAAGTTGCCAATCCTCTGGTCCTCCAATGAGGACTGACTCATGGACCTCTGGTTTCCTTCTCCTGAAGTCAAAAATCAGTTCCTTGGTCTTGCTGACATTAAGATGTTATTATTATGGGACCACTCAGCCAGATTTTCAATCTCCCTCCTATATGCTAATTAATCACCACTTTTGATTTGACCTATGACAGTGAACTCATCAGTAAACTCTGACATGGCATTGCAACTACTGGAACTGTGCTTAGCCACACAATCATGAGTGTAAAGTGAGTAGATCAGGGGGCTAAACTCACAGTCTTATGGTGCACCTGTACTTATAGAGATTGTGGAGGGGATGTTGTTGCCAATCTGAACTGACTGGGGTCTGCGGTAGGGAATCAAGGATCCAATTGCAGAGGGAGGTATTGAGGCCAGTGTCTTGGAGCTTGTTGATTAGTTTTGAGGAGACAATGGTATAGAATGCCAAGCTGTAGTTGATAAAGAGCATCCTGATGTATTCATCTTTGCTGTCCAGATGTTCCAGGGTGAATGAAGAGCCAATGAGATGGCATCTGCTGTGGACCTGTTGTGCCGGTAATCAATTGGAGTGGATCCTAGTTGCTTCTGAGGCAGAAGTTGATATGTTTCGTCATCAGCCTCTCAAATACTTCGTCACCATGGATGCAAGTACTATTTTCAAAGCAACTTAAATTTGTTTCTGTATGTAGAATATGTTTTCTGTTTAGCATAAATAAAATTATTTATTAAATGTAAAAGTACTTATTAAAAAATATAGGGAGTTAAATGTTCACAAGGGAAATGTCATCCTTATAAAATTGTCTGCTGACACCCAAAGAGTAAACCAAACTCATTTCATCCTCTGAGGAAATGGTGTGCAAAGTTCCACATGGTTCATTCCGGAGACAGAACTGAACTGAACACAAACACGAGAACTTTAATTTGGTGTCTGTCCTTTGTCATCGGAGTTTACAAAGAAGGCAACATTTCACGTCTTCAGCTTTTTCCACTTTATCCACTATCTCTATATGCATTTAACTCAGGATCCTTAGTCCTATTTGTAAGACGATATTATCAAAATCATTAAAGGGAAGACTGATAGCATTAACTATATATCTCACTCCATATGAAAATAAAAGAAAAAGATCACCTTGTCAGGATCCACTGTTTCAATAAGTCTCTCCAGAGAAGGCATCCAGCTGGGAGCCAGATGACAGTTTTGAAAGAACACCCATTTTCCACGCTCCATAGAATTGTGCATCATGGCTTCTGCCCTTGGCCCCTACAAATAAAAAAGTTATGTCAACACTATTGATAGAAATCACCTAGCAATATTCATATGTGATTGTATTACTAGATATAATTATTATGGTAATCATAAATATATTCCTGTGATTTAGAAAAAAATTAAAATAATGAAACCACTGCCACCATGACTAATGTGTTTTGTTGTCTTATTGTTTATGATCAAACCTTATCCAAAACTTTAGAGAAATATCTTGTGAATGGCAGAGCAGGAAGACATGTCCAGTGGGTCAGGCAGCATCTATAGAGAGGACCAAACAGTCAATGTTTCAGGCCGAGACCCTGATGTTTCTTCAGCATTTGGTGTGTATTACTCTAGGTCAGAGTGGAATTGGAATAAAGAAATTAAAGTGGCAGGTAATGGGAAACTTGGGGTCATTTTCCAGACTGAAGCAAGTACTGTGCAAAGCAGTCACTCAATCCGCATTTCGTTTATCTAGTGTACAGCAGGCTGCATTGTGAACACTGAATATAGGACATCAGATTGGAAGAAGTGCAAGTGACCCAGTGATTCACCTGGAAAAAAATATTTGGGTCCCCAGATGGTGGGAAAGGAAGAGGTAAAAGTGTATGTGATGCATCATCATTCAGACAGTCTGTGTTTCCATTCATTCACTGAAGCAGTGTAGCAGCAAATGGTTCTGGCATTGGAAACCTTTGAATGTGATGTTCAAAGTCTGAGCATAGGTCTAACTTTATCCACGTTCCTCTGTTTGAGAAGGACTTTGGGTGGGTGTTAGGAATTAGGTATGAACCAGATATCTTGTATTCCAACCACCCATCTTTTATCTTTATGGGATGCCTGCAAAAGAGTAGAAACAACAAGCAAACTATTGCATTGCTAAGATCTTATGGCTGAGTTTAGGGTTTAACTAAGTTTATCTTCAGACCCTGGTCATTGACAAGCTCAACACTGAGGAACTGATATCCATTTGGGTCATAAGCATCTCAGGCCTCTGTTGTAGAGTCCTCAAAATGAAATGCATACAGTCCTTAACATATTGGGAATCCTACTACTTTTCTCTTTTGTTGTCCATCTAAGGAGGATTCAGATTCATATTTATTTTTCACATGTATACTGAAACATAAAGTGAATTGTGTTGTTTGCTGGGAAAGTGTCACAAGTGTCGTCACACATCCTGACGCCAACACAGCATTTCCACAATGCTAGGCAGAACAACGCAGAACACAACAAGCAACAAAACAACAAAACAAGCCCCTCTGCTCCCTCCCACCCCTACGCACAGCAGTCCTCCAAACTCCAGGACAGGCCTCTGGGTCTCCAGGTTTTGGTCATTAGGCTTTGACTTCCAAACCTTCAACTGACCTTTGGACACCAATCTTTAATAGCGAACCCCAGACTAATTGATGAACTAAGCTCAACCTGTGAAGTCTCTGTAATCTTCTTTATGCAGTGGTGAGCTGTAATTAGGAGGGAAGTCTCTTGGTCAACAATAGCTGGAGTAATACAAAGAGAGCAGAGCTGTTACTCATTGCCACAGGTAAGGCAATTTTGACCTTGCTGGGTAGCTCTAGGGTGTGGTTGTAGTATTTAGCAGATGTCTGTGATGTCCTTAGAAAAGCAGGCATCATTTCTTTGTCAGTCTAACATTGGACAGCCAGATGAGTACGAGTCATCTTGCGCAGAGCCCTTCCCCCTTATCCTTCTCATTCTACTGGCCATAGTTTTGGGATCTCCTCCTGGTCTTGTGAAGGCCCAGAAACTTTAACTGCCAAAGATACCACATCTATAGCAAATTAGTGAAGATTCAAGTATAACTCATATGACTTCCCTTTGATCTGAAATCCATCAGCACATGGCATTGGAAATGCAACTCATGTATACAACTAGGTTTACAAAGTCAATCACCAACAAACTTCAAAGCATCACTGGGAGCCAAAAATGGGTTTCTTTATGCTGATGAATGACAGGATTCCCCAAAAGTGCTGGGTCCATGTGGTTCAGCTTAGCAGCGTTGTGTGTGGGTAAGTGGGAGAGTAATTGGCCACTGAGGACCAATCTGAGCGTGAGCCACAGTCGTCAGTGAGTGGCTTTATGCTTCAGGAGAGTAGTCCGCAGAAGCCGGAGGGTTAAAGTGGCAAGGGCAGAGTGAGTGTGTGTGAATTCAAGAGAGGGAGGAAGAGGGAATGGTTCATTAGGAAGGCTACGAGCAAGGGGAAATAGAGGCCCATTGACCACAGTCTGGGATCTGTGAAACTCTGAGAGTTCACCGTGGAGGTCGAAGGCCCAATGTCTGCAAGCCTGAGTCTGAGTCCGAAACAGCTGGAGGCTGGAGATCGAAGACAGCTTATCCCATGGTTGGAGGACTACGTATGTGTACGGGTCAGTGGGTGGGAGAGAGGAAAGGGGCTTGTTTTGCTGTTGTTGTTTTGTTACTTGTTGTGTTCTGTGTTGTTCTGCTGAGCATTGTAGGCAAGATATGTTGGCACCGGAATATAGCTCAGCATTTCCTCAGGTGTGTTGGTTGTTAATGCAAACAACACATTTCATTGTATGTTGTACATGTGATAAATAAATTTGAACCTAGAACCTTGAGGTTGGGATAGATCAAGAGAAGGGAGGCAATTAGGGGAATACAGTTACCCAGAGACAGGGAAACTGAGATGTGTGAGTAAAATAATGTGAATGTGTGCATAGTGAGCAATTGGTAGAGTATTTCAGTGTGTACTAGACTGTGTGTGTGTGTGTGTGTGTGTGTGTGTTTTAAGTCTGTGCAGCACATCCTGGTCTCCAGTCATAGAAACATAGAAAACCTACAGCACAATACAGGTCCTTCGGCCCACAATGCTGTGCCGAACAGGTCCTTACCTTAGAAATTACCTAGGGTTACCCATAGCCCTCTATTTTTCTAAGCCCCACGTACCTATCCTGGAGTCTCTTAGAAGACCCTATCGTATTCGCCTCCACCACCGTCGTCGGCAGCCCATTCCATGCACTCACCACTCTCTGAGTAAAAAACTTACCCCAACATTTCCTCTGTACCTACTTCCAAGCACCTTAAAACTGTAAACAACAGAAATTCTGCACATGCTGGAAATTCAAGCAACACACATCAAAGTTGCTGGTGAACGCAGCAGGCCAGGCAGCATCTCTAGGAAGAGGTACAGTTGACATTTCAGGCCGAGTTTCAGGTCCTGACGAAGGGTCTCGGCCTGAAACCTTAAAACTGTGCCCTCTCGTGTTAGCCATCTCAGCCCTGGGAAAAAGCCTCTGACTATCCACACGATCAATGCCTCTCATCATCTTATACACCTCTACCAGGTCACCGCTCATCCTCTGTTGCTCCAAGGAGAAAAGGCCAAGTTCACTCAACCTATTCTCATAAAGCATGGTCCCCAATCCAGGCAACGTCCTTGTAAATCTCCTCTGCACCCTTCCTATGGTTTCCACATCCTTCCTGTAGTGAGGCAATCAGAACTGAGCACAGTACTCCAAGTGGGGTCTGACCAGGGCCCTATATAGCTGTAACATTACCTCTCGGCTCTTAAACTCAGTCCCAAGATTGATGAAGGCCAATGCACCGTATGCCTTCTTAACCACAGAGTCAACCTGCGCAGCAGCTTTGAGTGTCCTATGGACTCAGACCCCAAGATCCCTCTGATCCTCCACACTGCCAAGAGTCTTATCATTAATACTATATTCTGCCATCATATTTGACCTACCAAAATGAACCACCACAATTATCTGGGTTGAACTCCATCTGCCACTTCTCAGCCCAGTTTTGCATCCTATCAATGTCCCACTGTAACCTCTGACAGCCCTCCACACTATCCACAACATCCCCAACCTTTGCGTCATCAGCAAATTTACTAACCCATCCCTCCACTTCCTCATCCAGGTCATTCATAAAAATCATGAAGAGTAGGGGTCCCAGGACAATTCCCTGAGGCACACCACTGGTCACCAGCCTTCATGCAGAATATGACCCAGCTACAACCACTCTTTGCCTTCTGTGGGCAAGCCACAAAGCAATGTCCCTTTGGATCCCATGCCTGCTTACTTTCTCAAAAAACCTTGCATGGGGAACCTTATCAAATGCCTTGCTGAAATCCATATACACTACATCTACTGCTCTACCTTCATCAATGTGTTCAGTCACATCTTGGATGCTTTGTTTTATTTATTTATTGAGTGTGGAATAGGCCCTTCTGGCCCTTCAAGCCGTGCAGCTCTGCAATCCCCTGATTTAATTCTAGCCTAATCACAATTTACGATGACCAATTAACCCACCAACTAGAATATCTTTGTCTTTGGACTGTTGGAGGAAACCGAGCACCTGGAGGTCACGAGGAGAAAGTACAAACTCCTTGCAGACAGCGGTAAGAACCATATCTAAGAAATGATGTTTGCATTGGAGAGGGTCCAAAGGAGATTCATGGGAATGATCCTGGGAATTAAAGGATTAATGTACGAGAAGGGTTTGATGGCTCTGGGCCTGTACTCACAGGAGTTTAGAAGAATGGGGGGTGGGGGAGGGGATCTCATTTAAACCCATTGAATATTGTAAGGCCTAGATAGAGTGGATGTTGAGAGAATGTTTCCTGTAATAGAGGAGTCTAGGACCAGAAGGCACAGCCTCAGAATACAAGGATAACCTTTAGAACAGAGATGTAGAGGAACTTCTTTAACTAGAGGGTAGAGAGTCTGCGGAATTCATTGCCACAGATGTCTGTGGAGGCCAAGCCACTGGGTATTATTAAAGCAAAGGTACTTGATTAGTACGGGCATCAAAGATTATGGGGAGGAGGTAGGAGAATAGAGTTGAGAGGGATAATAAATCAGCCAAGATCGAATGGCAGAGCAGACTCTGTGGGCCAAGTAGCCTAATTCTGCTCCTATGTCTTATGGTTTTGTGGATCTTCCCATTCATCAGTGGAAAGAATCATCCTTGAATTGAAGGATCTGCTAAGACGATGACACTGCACACTACCAGCTTGCATGGGCAATACCTGCCTTATCATAGTAAACTATGTAATAAGTAACACAAGTCACGCCAGAAATAGACCCTCATAACTTGTATTAGAAATTGGAAGCTGGCACCTGTAGCGCTGAACAGTTCAACATGTCTATCAGATTTCACAGTAGTTAATATTTCTAACTTTTCTCAATTTTTATATAATTTCATTAACTTGGTCCATAAATTTAGCCTGATCTGCTAAGTATTTCCAGCATACTTTATTTCTATTCAAAGTTCAAAGTAAATTTATTATCAAAGTACATATGTACAGTATATGTCACCATATACTACCCTGTTTATTATCTATTCAGGATAATGCATTCTTACTTACTTTTGTATGTCCGGCTATGGCAAAGAAACTGAGGAAGCATAGTGTGAATTTGTTTGAAGGCTTATTCCTTACCTGTCCCTGTCCCAATGAAATAGCACTCAGTTTTTTAGAAAACTTCATCTGTTCTGCAAACTTGTACAGGTCAGCTGCAGGGTCTGTGCCTGGGGACAGCACAAATATCAAGGGAATGCTTGGAGATGAGTCTTTAAAAACTCCAGATAAATCTGAGGTCTGAAAGAAATAATGTGATATTTTAAATATTTCAAAAAATTGTAACACTAATAAACAATCCCTCAAAATCTATACATGAAAGTAAATGAATGAAGCATTTATGATGCTTAACCTGTGACATTAAAACATTAAACACAATGTTTGCACAAATTCAGTGGCACACAAATGGAGTGGAGATGCAGAATTGAAAGCTTTCCCTTGAAGAATTTAACAGTCTTATCAATGCTGAGGTGGTATTAAAAACCACACTATTTTCCAAGAGCTCATTCTTGTAGGAATGGGCAACTGATTTCAGCAGATTTAATGAACTTGTTAGCCCATGGTTCCCAAGTATCCGTCACGAGTGCGAAGAATTCTATTGTTGTCAAGTTGCTGAATTTCCCATACATCCATTATCCTAACCATCTCTTTTTTATACCACCGACAACTGTGACTATAAAACGTGTACCATCTATACAAAGTACAGTTGAAGGCTACCTGGGTGATAGTTATCAACTCCCCTGTCTTTATCACTGAGATAATTAACAGCAGTAATCCATAAGACAGCTTCCAAGGTTCCTTATTATCCTTATTTGGAAATATAGTATATGCATTCTTCTATTATCAATGAAAATCTTGAAACAACCTACATAACAGGTCTGAGTTATTCTTTCACAACAGCCACTGCAGTAATTCAGTAAGACAGCTGCCACATTTTCAAGAGTAATTAGGAGTGATTTGTAGATAGTAGTCTGCAGTGATAACCAGAGTAAATAGAAATAAATCAAATTTCCTCATTATTAGATGAGGATTAAATGGATTTTTATCATTAAAAGACCAACCCAAATTATCATTCCAAACCACTTGGGCATTAGTGTTAAACACAAATATATTTCATGGCGGCACGAATGAGAGCAATTGATAAGCACAAATTTCAAAAGAGTAGAAGAATTAAGATATATTAAACATAGAAAACATAGAAAATAGGTGCAGGAGTAGGCCATTCGGCCCTTCGAGCCTGCACTGCCATTTATTATGATCGTGGCTGATCATCCAACTCAGAACCCCGCCCCAGCCTTCCCTCCATACCCCCTGATCCCCGTAGCCACAAGGGCCATATCTAACTCCCTCTTAAATATAGCCAATGAACTGGCCTCAACTGTTTCCTGTGGCAGAGAATTCCACAGATTCACTACTCTCTGTGTGAAGAAGTTTCTCCTAATCTCGGTCCTAAAAGGCTTCCCCTTTATCCTCAAACTGTGACCCCTTGTTCTGGACTTCCCCAACATCGGGAACAATCTTCCTGCATCTAGCCTGTCCAATCCCTTTAGGATTTTATACGTTTCAATCAGATCCCCCCTCAATCTTCTAAATTCCAACGAGTACAAGCCCAGTTCATCCAGTCTTTCTTCATATGAAAGTCCTGCCAACCCAGGAATCAATCTGGTGAACCTTCTTTGTACTCCCTCTATGGCAAGGATGTCTTTCCTCAGATTAGGGGACCAAAACTGCACACAATACTCCAGGTGTGGTCTCACCAAGGCCTTGTACAACTGCAGTAGTACCTCCCTGCTCCTGTACTCGAATCCTCTCGCTATAAATGCCAGCATACCATTCGCCTTTTTCACCGCCTGCTGTACCTGCATGCCCACTTTCAATGACTGGTGTATAATGACACCCAGGTCTTGTTGCACCTCCCCCTTTCCTAATCGGCCACCATTCAGATAATAATCTGTTTTCCTATTTTTGCCACCAAAGTGGATAACTTCACATTTATCCACATTAAATTGCATCTGCCATGAATTTGCCCACTCACCCAACCTATCCAAGTCACTCTGCATCCTCTTAGCATCCTCCTCACAGCTAACACTGCCACCCAGCTTCGTGTCATCCACAAACTTGGAGATGCTGCATTTAATTCCCTCATCCAAGTCATAAATATATATATTGTAAACAACTGGGGTCCCAGCACTGAGCCTTGGGGTACCCCACTGGTCACCGCCTGCCATTCTGAAAAGGTCTCGTTTATTCCCACTCTTTGCTTCCTGTCTGCTAACCAATTCTCCATCCACATCAATACCCTACCCCCAATACCATGTGCTTTAAGTTTGCACACTAATCTCCTGTGTGGGACCTTGTCAAAAGCCTTTTGAAAATCCAAATATACCACATCCACTGGTTCTCCCCTATCCACTCTACTAGTTACATCCTCAAAAAATTCTGAGATTCGTCAGACATGATTTTCCTTTCACAAATCCATGCTGACTTTGTCCGATGATTTCACCGCTTTCCAAATGTGCTGTTATCACATTTTTGATAACTGATTCCAGCAGTTTCCCCACCACCGACGTTGGGCTAACCGGTCTATAATTCCCCGGTTTCTCTCTCCCTCCTTTTTTAAAAAGTGGGGTTACATTAGCCACCCTCCAATCCTCAGGAACTAGTCCAGAATCTAATGAGTTTTGAAAAATTATCACTAATGCATCCACTATTTCTTGGGCTACTTCCTTAAGCACTCTAGGATGCAGACCATCTGGCCCTGGCGATTTATCTGCCTTCAATCCCTTCAATTTACCTAACAACACTTCCCTACTAACATGTATTTCGCTCAGTTCCTCCATCTCACTGGACCCTCTGTCCCCTACTATTTCTGGAAGATTATTTATGTCCTCCTTAGTGAAGACAGAACCGAAGTAATTATTCAATTGGTCTGCCATGTCCTTGCTCCCCATAATCAATTCACCTGTTTCTGTCTGTAGGGGACCTACATTTGTCTTTACCAGTCTTTTCCTTTTTACATATCTATAAAAGCTTTTACAGTCAGTTTTTATGTTCCCTGCCAGTTTTCTCTCGTAATCTTTTTTCCTCTTCCTAATTAAGCTCTTTGTCCTCCTCTGCTGAACTCTGAATTTCTCCCAGTCCTCAGGTGAGCCACTTTCTCTGGCTAATTTGTATGCTTCTTCTTTGGAATTGATACTATCCCTAATTTCTCTTGTCAGCCATGGGTGCACTACCTTCCTTGATTTATTCTTTTGCCAAACTGGGATGAACAATTGTTGTAGTTCATCCATGCAACCTTTAAATGCTTGCCATTGCATATCCACCGTCAATCCTTTAAGTGTCATTTGCCAGTCTATCTTAGCTAATTCATGTCTCATACCTTCAAAGTTACCCCTCTTTAAGTTCAGAACCTTTGTTTCTGAATTAACTATGTCACTCTCCCTCTTAATGAAGAATTCCACCATATTATGGTCACTCTTACCCAAGGGGCCTCTCACGACAAGATTGCTAATTAACCCTTCCTCATTGCTCAAAACCCAGTCCAGAATAGCCTGCTCTCTAGTTGGTTCCTCGACATGTTGGTTCAAAAAACCATCCCGCATACATTCCAAGAAATCCTCTTCCTCAGCACCTTTACCAATTTGGTTCACCCAATCTACATGTAGATTGAAGTCACCCATTATAACTGCTGTTCCTTTATTGCACACATTTCTAATTTCCTGTTTAATACCATCTCCGACCTCACTACTACTGTTAGGTGGCCTGTACACAACTCCCACCAGCGTCTTCTGCCCCTTAGTGTTACGCAGCTCTACCCATATCGATTCCACATCCTCCCGGCTTATGTCCCGGCTTATTGAGGGGTTTGGATGAAGTACTGTGGGAGATGGCTTGTGTGGACCAACAATGACAGTACAGATCTATTGGACTAAATGGTTTTTTCAAATGTTGTAAACATTATTCTTGAATCTTTATTGATCTCTGGGGTTCATAACTTTTACACAGCACTAGAAACACATTGTAAGAATATGATGCAGCAAATTTAATTATCACAGTGACCAAACTCAGAACAAATACAAAGCAGAAAGTCTGACCTGAGGCTCAATGAATTTTTGCCCAAGGTTCAGTGACACAAAGTCCTGCATTGCATTGGTGACTTTGTCCACTCGAAGACAACGCATTACAAGTAGTTTCTGAAATAGATTCATTTGAGCATCCAAATTCCCTGGTAAAGGTTGCCTGTAAAATTAATTACATTCAAGTTCTTTAATCTCTGAAGCTGGTGACTGTGGTAAACTTGTAACAGTTTTCCTAGGAACAAAAAGTTATACATATTTTAACTTTATGGACTGCTCGATTGTATTTGCCTGGATAAGAATGACGTTCAACTTAATTGTAACTTATAAACTAGTAAACTCAATGTAAACAAGTGGGTGGCTAGAGAAAGCACAGGGCCACTCAAGGGCAAATAAGTGAATTTATGCCTAGAGGCAGCAGAAGTGGACAGGCTACAAATTAGTACAATGCATTGATATACTCAAGGAGATGGATATGGATGATAGTGAGATCAGGGAGGGGTATGTTGATATTAAGAAGAAGATATTGGGTTTCTTGAACATTTAGCTGGATAAGTCTCCAGGGCTTAATGAAAGGCCTTGGCTAAGATCTTTGTATCCTCTTTATCCAGAGGGAAGGTCCCATTGTGAGAGTATTATGTGCAGTTCTGGATGCCACATTACAGGGAGAAGGCTGTGGAGAGAGTGCAGAAGAGGTTCACCAGGATATTGTGTGGGTTGGAGGATATTACAGGTCGACCTTCACTAATCCGACTACCTGTAATCCGGCTCCTTCGATAATCCGGCACTGATTATGCTTAACGTGATCCTTCTGTAATTCGGCATTTTCACTAATCCGGCACTCCTCGGGTCCCAATGGTGCCGGATTAGTGAAGGTCGACCTGTAGTTAGAAGGAGAGGTTGGATATACTTGGATTATTTTAAGCTGGATCATTGGAGGCTGAGGGGTGATGTGATAGAAGTTTATATAATCATGACAGATATAGATAGGGTAGATGGTCAGAAACTTAGAATGATGGAGTCAGAGATTTACAGGATGGAAACATGCCTTTTGAGCCAACTTGTCCATGCTGACCAAGCTGCCTTCGTGAGCTAGTCCCATTTTGGCTCACATTCCTCCAAACCTTCCTTTCCATATATTTTTAAACATTGGAATTGTACCCAGCTCTGCCACTTCTTCTGGCAACTCATTCCATACACCTATCACCCTCTGCGTGGAAAAAGTTACAGCTCAGGCCCATTTAAATCTTTACACTGTCACCCTAAATGTACACGCTACAGTTTTAGACTCCCCTACTTTGGGAAAATGACTGTGATAATCCACATTATCTATGCCCTTCATGATTTTATGAACTTTTATATGGTCAACCTTTAGCCCCCTTTGCTCCATGGAAAACAAGATTAGTCTATCCTTATATTTTAAGCCCTCTAGTCCTGAAAATGTACTTGTGAATCTTTACTCCACCCTATATAGTTTAATCATATTCTTTCTATAGTTTGGTGACCAAAGCTCCACACAATATTCCAGGTGTGGTCTCACCAATTACTAGTACAGCAGCCATGTGATGTCCCAAGTCTGGTATTTAATGCCTGAAGACACTGTTACCCCATGAAGATAAGCACAGTAAAGCTTTCCTTACCACCTTGTTTACCTGCGTCACCACTTTCAGGGAGCTATGTACGGTATTTGTATCCATTGGCCTCTCTGTTCTGCAACACTCTCAAGGGCCTTGTCATTTACTGTGTATATCTTGCCCTGCTTTAACTTACCAAAATGCATCACTTCACACTGATCAGTTGAATTCCGTCTGCCATTCCTCTGCTCATTTTCCTTTTTGATCTACTGCATATCCCATTTTGTAACTGTACACAACCTTCTTCACAGTCTATCACACCCAGTTTTGGAATCATCTGCCAACTTTACTGATCATGCCACCTACATTTTGATCCAATTCATTAATAGTTATGGACGATGACAAGAGACCCAGCACCAATCCCTGGAGCACACTGGTGATCACAGTCGTCCAATCCGTAAAATGATTCGACTCTACGATCTTCTGACTCCATTCACCAAGCCAATTTTGTATTTAAGTGACTAACCCACCCTGGATTTCATGCAATCTCACTTTCCAGACCAGGCTACCATGTCTGGCTCAACTAAAACAGTAATAAAGTTCACGTTGACAACGTCTACCACTCCACCCACTCCACCAAAAATTACTATGAAGTCTGAGAGACTTAATTTCCCAGACACAGTTTCTTTCTTTAGGAGTTGCCAGTCTGAAAGCAAATTTGTGAAATATGTACATTGATAGCTTTCTACAACTATATTTGAGAAGTTTCCTGAAGAAGTGAGGAAGATTGACTTTCAAGTTTTTCTTCTTTGACTCGTATCGATGTCAAGAGCCAGGGAAGGGGAGGGTGGAGTGGAGTAAAGAAAAAGGGAAGGGTTAAAAAGATATCTTCTGAACAGCAGCAGAAGAATCTAGTGGACACCCATAATGACCAGTGGTGTTCAGAGGAGAGCAGTGCCTCCTGAGTCTACATCCCATTGATCCTAAATACTCTGCCAAGGTCAATGCAAGAAGACATTGTCAGCTGGGCCACATTCTTGTAGGAAAATATGGTGCAATGTACATGTGATAAATAAACTTGAATCTGGAATCTTGCAAATAATGTATGAATAAATACATCTATCGTAGAATTCTTAAAGTTCACCTGTGAGGCTCTGCACTGTCAAAGATTTTTTGGAAACCATCCAGATTGTTGACAAAATCCTCTATGAAACTGGAGAAGCTCTTGAGGCTAGAAAGGCTCTGAATGTCTCTCCATGCTCTTTCTGAGAGCCACTGAGTGGCAGGATTGGGGCTCAGAGTGTGGGTGGGTCCTCCAGAGAGCAGGTAATGCCATTCATCCTGTTCAATTACAATCAAATTAGGAAAGGATAAAGAAAAAATCCCAATTTACCATTTTGGGTAAATATTTTTTAGCAGACTACATTTTAAATACAAACAGGCAAGTAGCACTTTTTTTTTGGTGTTGTCGTTACCAATTTGTGGAGTGACACATGCACCACTTGAACATATTAAAAGTTTGCAGCTGGGGAAGATTGTGATATTTATCATCTCTTAATGTTGGGATGCTATGCTGCTCTAAAGAGGAAGTCAAAATGCTACGCACTGTATAGCTATTGAGCAGTATTACTCTGCGACAGGTAGCTAGATGCTCTGTGCTCTTAGAGATCACTCTTGTTCCTTGGGTATATGTGAATTCACTAGAACTGCAGATGCAATATTTTATTTTCTGCATTCATATGGTTTTGATCTTGCAAAATTTAAATGCCAGCATGTTTCACAAATGCATGGGCTTTCCCTCCCTGAATGGGAACTGCTGTACAACCATACTTAGAGTTTCTTCTTCTTAAGCCCATCACCTGTAGGCCACCAACAGCAGCTTACCCGAGTCCTCTGTGCTGGGCTGAAGGTTGATCGGCTCTGTGGCTGCTCAAGTGCAGCCTTAACCAGCATCTCATATGGCTCACAGTCTGCTAGTGTGATCCTGAGCTTTTTGTTCTGCTTCTCACGCCCACTCAATCCTCTCCATCTCTGGTACTTTTCCAATGAGTTAAAAGTTCTACTGAGAAACTAACAGTGGCCCAAGCACACAGTGGAACAATTGTCCATTGTCTGAGATATAGGGTGCAAGTTAATCAAGAGTTAAAACTGGTATGTCGCAAAGGTAATACTACGGTTGTTATGGGGTATTTCAACATGCAGGTAGACTGAGAAAATCAGGTTGGTACTGGACCCCAAGAAAGGAAGTTTGTGGAATGCTTCAGAGATGGATTCTTAGAGCAGCTTGTAGTAGAGCCTACCTGGGAGAAGGTAATTCTGGATTTAGTGTTGTGTAATAAGCCAGATTTGTTAAGGGAACTTGAGGTAAAGGAGCCATTAGCAGGTAGTGACCATAATATGGTAAGTTTTAATCTACAGTTTGAGAGGGAGAAGGGAAACTCGGAGGTGTAGGTATTACAGTTGAAGAAAGGGGACTATGGACCCATGAGGGAGGAGCTGAACAAAGTTGACTGGAAAGATACCCTGGCAGGGATGACAGTGGAACAACAATGGCAGGTATTTCTGGGAATAATACAGAAGGTGTAGGATCAGTTCACTCCAAAGAGGAAGAAAGATTCTAAGGGAAGTAAGGGGCGACCGTGGATGACAGAGGAAGTCAAGGACAGTATAAAAATAAAAGAGAGGAAGTATAACATAGCAAGGATGAGCGGGAAGCCGGAGGATTGGGAGACTTTTAAGGAGCAACAGAAGATAACTAAAAAGGCAATAAAGATGAGGTACGAAGGTAAGCTAGCCAAGAATATAAAGGAGGAGAGTAAAAGCTTCTTTAGGTAGGTGAAGAGGAAAAAATTAGTTAAGACCAAAGTTGGTCCCTTGAAGACAGAAATGGGTGAAATTATTATGGAGAACAAGGAAATGGCAGATGAGGTGAACAGGTACTTTGGATCTGTCTTCACTTGGGAAGACACAAACAATCTCCCAGATGTAATAGTGGCCAGAGGACCTAGGGTAAGGGAGGAAATGAAGGAAATTCGCATTAGGCAGAAAATGGTGTTGGGTAAACTGATGGGACTGAAGGTTGATAAAGCCCCAGGGCCTGATGGTCTGCATCCCAGGGTACTTAAGGAGGTGGCTCTAGAAATTGTGGACACATTGGTAATCATTTTCCAATGTTCTATAGATTCAGGATCCGTTCCTGCGGATTGGAGGGTAGCTAATGTTATCCCACGTTTTAAGGAAGGAGGGAGAGAGAAAACAGGCAATTATAGACCAGTTAGTCTGACATCAGTGGTGGGGAAGATGCTGGAGTCAATTATAAAAGATGAAATAGTGGCGTATTTGGATAGCAGTAGCAGGATAGGTCCGAGTTAGCATGGATTTACAAAGGAGAAATCGTGCTTGACTAATCTTCTGGAATTTTTTGAGGATGTAACTATGAAAATGGACATGGGAAAGCCAGTGGATGTAGTGTACCTGGACTTTCAGAAAGCCTTTGATAAGGTCCCACGTAGGAGGTTAGTGGGCAAAATTAGAGCACATGGTATTGGGGGTAGGGTACTGACATGGATTGAAAATTGGTTGGCAGACAGGAAACAAAGAGTAGGGATTAATGGATCCTTTTCAGAATGGCAGGCAGTGACCAGTGGGGTACCGCAAGGCTCGGTGCTGGGACCGCAGCTATTTACAATATACATTAATGATTTAGATGAAGGATTAAAAGTAATATTAGCAAATTTGCTGATGACATAAAGCTGGGTGACAGTGTGAAATGTGAGGAGGATGTTATGAGAATGCAGGGTGATTTGGACAGGTTAGGTGAGTGGGCAGATGCATGGCAGATGCAGTTTAATGTGGATAAATGTGAGGTTATCCACTTTGGTGGCAAGAACAGGAAGGCAGATTACCATCTGAATGGTGTCAAGTTAGGAAAAGGGGAAGTACAACGAGATCTGGGTGTCCTTGTTCATCAGTCACTGAAAGTAAGCATACAGGTACAGCAGGTAGTGAAGAAAGCTAATGGCATGTTGGCCTTCATAACAAGGAGAGTTGAGTATAGGAGCAAAGAGGTCCCTCTGCAGTTGTACAAGGCCTTGATGAGACCCCACCTGGAGTACTGTGTGTAATTTTGGTCTCCAAATTTGAGGAAAGACATTCTTGCTATGGAGGGAGTGCAGTGTAGGTTCACTGGGTTAATTCCAGGGATGGCAGGAATGTCATATGTTGAAAGATTGGAGGGACTGGGCTTGTATACACTGGAATTTATAAGGATGAGAGGGGATCTGAATGAAACATATGAGATTACGAAGGGATTGGATACGCTAGAGGCAAGAAACATATTCCCGATGTTGGGGGAGTCCAGAACCAGAGGCCACAGTTTAAGAATAAGAGGTAGACCATTTAGAATGGAGTTGAGGAAAAACTTTTTCCACATAGAGGGTCGTGGATCTGTGGAATGCTCTGCCTCAGAAGGCAGTGGAGGCCAATTCTCTGGATTCTTTTAAGAAAGAGTTAGATGGAGCTCTTAAAGATAGTGGAGTGAAGGGATATGGGGAGAAGGCAGGAACAGGGTACTGATTGTGGATGATCAGCCATGATCACAGTGAACGGCGGTGCTGGCTCAAAGGGCCGAATGGCCTACTCCTGCACCTATTGTCTATTGTCTGGCTGAGATTTCTGTGATTTAATATAACTCACTAAGCCAATGGAGATTTATGGATTTGTTACTGACCATGTCAATCCTGTCATCGTTCATCATGATCCGCACACACACTAGGAAAGCAAACATCAGCTTGTGCTTCTCGAATAGGCTCCTACAGACATTGAGGTACAGGCTGTAGGTGAAGTAATTATTAATAAGTGTTATCCTCTTCTCCACAGTATCTAGGAGCAAGAAAACAGGTTGTTATATGTGAGTCCACTGTGCTTTAATTTAACTGACAAATCTTATGGCTTAGCACTTCTAATATAGACTATCACATAACAGGAACAAAAATTTGGTTAGAAGGGTCCATATATTTAAGTATCAGGGAACGTTGATTGACCTCTGTGCTTGCATTCACAATATCCACTCTGGTTATTCATGGAGCTATGTAGGGCATGTTAGATTGCACAAGCAACTTCAAAACAGAATATCATATAAAGTTAGATTTGACCAGAATTCACTGGAAAATGACAATTACTAATGAATGCATCAGACAATCAGCAGTAAGATTAAAAAATAATATTGACATTTCAGTCATGATCTTGCCTCCAAGTCAACTGTTCAAGTATTGTTCTTCCAGCATAGCATATAAAAATGGATACATTGATCTTTATGATCCCTCTTTCTTTTTCATATAGCTGGTTGTTTTAAAGATTCCCATCTTTGGCTCTTGAATATGAACACTTGCAGTTACTGAGAAAGATGGAACATGGGTGTGGGAACAATTATATTACTTATGTAGCCTAATCACTCTGACGGCTCAGTTTTAAAAATTTTAATCTGTTCTCCTGGACAAGCAGGTAGGAAATCTGTCCAAAACCAAGAAGTTTAAAAAAAAAAATGTATCTAGTTTGACTCTCAATCAGGTCAACAGGACTAACTCCAATTTTTATCAATAAATGAAAATTTAAAAATAAAAAAAACTGATCAAAAATCTAAGACCTGAAACATTAACCCTATTTCTGTTTCTACAGATGCTGCCTGCCTGACCTTGTGCACAGTTCTGATTCTCGTACCTTAGAATGGAGGTGATCGTACTGGAGAGATTACAGAGGGGAATTCACCAAGATTTTGCCTGGATTGGAGGACTTTAGTTATGTGGAGAGACTGGATAGGATGAGTTTAGCAGACTAATTAGTGACGTTATTGTCTACTTGCTCTGTCCTTCAGGTTGGTGCACATGCTTTCATCTTGTTTTCATTTTTAGAACTATTGTTAGAGTGAGATGTAGGCAGGAAACCTACTCCCACATTTTTGCTCTTGACCAACAAAGCATGTTCTTCACCCTGTGTTACCAGAGCTCCAGTAGTGATTCAGAAATATTTGGCTACACTAGCTTGAAAGCATTGTGTGGCTTGGGTTAAGCAGCTAAGCCAAATTACAGCAATAGAAAACTAAAGAAGAGCATTATATTAACAAATTTATTGAGCAAATGCCACACAGAATTGCAGTTTACTCGGTTGACATACCTGCTCGCTCAGAATTTGCAATGCCCGCCATGAAGATGCTGAGGAACCATTCCAAAGAATACTGATACATTGGGTCCACATTGGATAAATCAGAAACACAGAAAAACAGGATCTGTGTCCTGACAGCAACAGGAACATATTGGAGACGAGTGTTATCGATATCCTTCTCTGTTTGCTCTGCTATTGTCACCTTCATCTGTGGGAAAATAAGGTATGTTTACAGCATTGCAAATCATAGAAAATATATGATAACAGAAAGAGACCACGTAGGGCATCCTTAGCAGGTCAGGCGGCATTCATGGCGAGAGAAATGAGTCAACATTTTGGTCAAAGATACTTCAACTCAAATTCTGATGGTGGGGACTGACATGAAATATTCATTGTGTTTCTCCATCTAGTAGTTCTTTGCTGTCATTTCAAATTTTTAGCATCTGCAATCTTTTATTTTCCAGATGAATGAGCCATACTTCCCAAACGTATGGATCAAGTTGGACTTCTGCCTTTCACTGATTTTGCACAGAAGCCTGTGACTGCTGGCATCTGAATAGTTGATAACCAATCTGTGCTTTGAAGACCATTGGCAATCAATTAGCTTGATCTCGCCCATTTTGATTGTTGATTTTCCATCCAGCAGTACCGCACTTGCATTAATATTACTACAGTCAGTTTAATAACATTTCATTACACTATCATTACACCCACAACGCGATCAAACTTCCTATATCATTGCTCTAATCATGTTAATATGATTGCACTCAAAACACTCTCTATGCTCACACTCATTATATTTCCAACGGTTTCAAAGCATTTCCACTAATATTGTTGTACATATATTATTACTTGTCTTCTGAGATTACCCTTTCATTAATATTACTGTCCTTCCATGAATTGCATGTTATTTGCCTGAATATCTGTGTACTTAATTTCATATTTTACCTCCCTTTTTGAAGAGTGGAGTGACATTTTCAATTTTCCAGTCCTCCAGAACCATGCCAGAATCTAGTGATTCTTGAAATTGAAATCAAATAATTGAAGAGAATGTGGAGGCATTAGTAATGATTTTTCAAGAACCACCAGATTCTGGAATGGTTCTGGGAGACTGGAAAATTGCAAATGTCACTCCACTCTTCAAGAAGGGAGAGAGGGAGAAGAAGGGAAACTTCCTTCCAGTCAGTCTGGCCTCAGTGGTTGGGAAGATGTTGGATCCGATTACTGTATTAAGGATGATGGCTCTGGGTACTATAGGGGTCACATGATAAAATAGGCTGTAGTTAGCGCCGTTTCCTCAAAGGAAAATCATGCTTGACAAATCTGTTGGAATTCTTTGAAGTAACAAGCAGGATAGACAAAGGAGAATTGGTTGATGTGTACTTGGATTTTCAGAAGGCCTTTGACAAGGTGCCGCACATGAGGCTGCTTAACAAGCTACAAGCCCATGGTATTACAAAAAAGATTCTAGCATGGATAAAGCAGTGGCTGATTGGCAGGAGGCAAAGAGTGGGAATGAAGGGAGCCCTTTTCGGTTGGCTGTCGGTGACTAGTGGTGCCCCACAGGGGTCTGTGTTGGGACCGATTCTTTTTACGTTATATGTCGATAACTTGGATGATGTCTTTATTGCAAAGTTTGCAGATGATCTGAAGATAGGTGGATGGGTAGGTAGTTTGGAGGAAGTAGAGCGGCTACAGAAGGACAGATTAGGAGAATAGGCAGAGAAATAGCAGATGGAATACAGTGTTGGGAAGTGTAGGGTCATGCACTTTGATAGAAGAAATGAAAGGGTTGACTATTTTCTAAATGGGGAGAAAATACAAAAAAACTGAAGCACAAAGGGACTTGGGAGTGCTTGTGCAGGAATCCCTAAAGGTTAATTTGCAGGTTAAGTCTGTGGTGAGGAAGACAAATGCAATGTTAGCATTCATTTCAAGAGGACTAAAATATAAAAGCAAGAATATACTGTTGAGGCTTTATGAAGCCCTGGTAAGGCCTCACTTGGAGTATTGTGAGCAGTTCTAGGCCCCTTATCAGAGAAAGGATGTGCTGAAACTGGAGAGGATTCAAAGGAGGTTCACAAAATGATTCCAGGATTGAATGGCTTGTCATATGAAGAGCGTTTGATGGCTCTGGACTGGTATTCAGTAGAATTCAGGAGAATGAGGGGTGACCTAATTGAAACCTATTGAATGGTGAAAGGCCTTGATAGAGTGGATGTGGAGAGGATGGTTCCCTATGGTGGGAGTGCCTAAGACTAGAGGACACAGCCTCAGATAGAGGGGCGTCTGTTTAGTACAGAGATGAGGAGTAATTTCTTTAGTCAGAGAGTGGTGATTCTGTGGAATTGTTTGCCACAGGCAGCTGTGGAGGCCGTCTTTATGTATATTTAAGGCAGATGTTGATAGATGCTTGATTGGTCAGGGCATGAAGGAATACGGGGAGAAGGCAAGAGAATGGGGCTGAGAGGAAAATTGGATCAGCCATGATGAAATGATGGAGCAGACTCAATGAGCCAAATCACCTAACTCTACTTCTATATCTTATGGTCTTATCACTGGTAATGCCTCCATAATCTCTTCAGCCACCTCTTCCAGAACCCTGGGGTGTAGTCCACTAGTCCACGCGACTTATAGACCTTCAGACCTTTCAGCTTCCGAAGCAACTGCACTTACTTCCGCCCTCTCAAACATCCAGCATACAACTAGTGTCTTCCACAGTGAAGACTGATGCAAAATACTTATTCAGTTCATCCACCATTTCCTTGTCCCCCATTACTACCTCTCCAGTGTCATTTTCCAGCAGTTTGATATCTACTCTTGCCTTTCTTTTACTCTTTGTATATTTGAAAAAATTTTTTGGAATCCTCTTTGATATTATTGGCTTGCTTACCTTCTTATTTCATCTTTTCATTCCTTATCGCTTCTTTAGTTGCCTTTTGTTGGTTTTTAAAGCTTCTCAATTCCCTAACTTCCCACTAATGTTTGCTCTATTATATGCCCTCTCTTTTGCTTTTATGTTGACTTCCCTTCTCAGCCATGGTTGTGTCATCCTGCCTTTAGAATATAACTTCTTCTTTGGTTTGTATCTATCCTGCACCTTCTGAATCGCTCCCAGAAACTCCAGCCATTGCTATGCTGCTGTCATCCTTGCTGCTGTCCCCTTCCAATCAACTCTGGCCAACTCTTCTCTCATGCCTTTGTAATTCTCTTTACTCCACTGTAATACTGATACATCTAACTTTAGTTTCTCCCTCTTAAATTGCAGGGTGAAGGCGTAGCTTAGGAGGGTTGATGGCGCCTAACGGCAACTCCTTTGCTTGCATCTTCAGAAACAGCTCTATTTCCATCTTTAATATCTCTATTTTTCCCTTTCAGGGTCCTTTTGAAGACTCTGACCTGGAGTTACACGCTGACTACGGTTCTTTGCAGAAACGGGACCCGCTCTTGGGGTTCTATTACTGGCCATTGTATGGCATGCCAAAAGCTCGGCCTAAGAGTCTGGCTCAAATTTGGAAGTCTAGGATCTTGGGGCTCCGGAGACAGGCAGAGGGTCGGTGTCACGACAGGAGACCTGTGTGTCGTCGGGGGTGGGGGGGGGGGGGGTCAGAATATTTGCTGTGTGCCTGGAGACCCAGGATCTTTGCGATTTTCAGGTACATAGCTCGAAAAAAAGCAACATAACAGATTTTTAACATTGTAAACCAACGAGTTGTTTGTTACATCTCCCTGCTTGCTGGGAAAATGGAGACACCTCTTTCTCCCTTATTAGGGAGAGAGAGAGCCTGTGGTATGTTGAATACCGGGTGAAACACAAAGTCTTTGGGGTAACTGCAAGTCTGTGTCTTCGCTATTGCTTTGCTCACACTTCAGTGCTCGGTGGCAGTCCTGATGCTTGCTTTTTTTGCTGGTGGGGGGAGGGGGAGCTGGGGGGGGTAAATTTGGGGTTCAAACATTTAACTGTCGTTTAGTCTTTTGGGCACTCCTCTATTTTCATGGATGGTTGTGAAGAAAAAGCATTTCAGGATGTATATTTTATATTGTATAAATATAATCCCTGACATTAAACTGAACCTTTGAGTTCTATCATATTATGAACACTGATCCTGATAACAATGCAGAATGAAGTGTAAAAGTGACTGAAGGAGTGCAGTGAAGATGAACAGTAAAAGGGCATAACGAGGCAAATTGTGAGGCCATCCATCTTATCACACAAGAAGTTTGATATCAGTGGGATAGAAGCTGTCCTTGAGTCTGGTGGTGTGTGCTTTTGTATCTTCTGCCTGATGAGAGAGGTGAGAAGAGAGAAATTCCAGGATGGGTGGGGTCTTTGATTCTGCTGGCTGATTTACTGAGTCAGCAAGAAGTATGGACAGTCCATACTGCTCGCTGCCTCATTTCTGGTTCCTGTGATGTGCTAAGCATGTCACAACTCTCTGCAGGGCAGTTGCCGTGATGCATCCAGACAGACTTGTTTATATGATGCATCAATTAAATTGATTTCTATTAGTACCTCTGCAGTTCTGCAGACCAATGAGAGTTAAATTGAAAAAAAAATTTTAATTACAGAGGAATCTTACTGCAAATCAACCTGAAATGTTATGCATTGTTTAATGAAATTTGTAAATTATCAGTGACTAATTCAAGTGCTTTCTTGTTCTAAGTGCATGTTAAATTTCTTCTTGTACATCTACTTACAATCTAAAAGTCTCTTTTTGCTTTTCTTACTCCATTTCTCACATTCTTAAGAATGCAAATTTGTATGGTTACATCTAACTCCCAATGTTCACAAAACTTCACACTTCCATAATTTCATAATGCTATAATTTGTTGTTCACACAGAGGTCTTTCAAACAAATATTATGTTGCTTTTTAGAATTAGGATTATAATTTTTTATTTTTTACATCTATCTCACAACATGAGGGAATAAAAATCTTTATGTTGCGTATTTGTCACAATGTACAAACAATAAGGAAGGGAAATGTGGGAGGATATTGCCCAAACATTAAGATTGTATACATCATTGTTTTGTATACATGTATGTACAATCAGATGTGCGATCAGATCAATATGTATTGATAAATCTGATGGGCTGGTGAAAGAAGCTGTCCCAGAGCATGCTGGTCCTGGCCTTAATGCTGTGGTAATGTATGCCAGACGGAAGCAGCTGAAACAGTTTCGGGTTGGAGTAGCTGGAGTCCCTGATGATCCTCTGAGCCCCTTTTATACACCTGCTGCTGTAAATAGAGCGAAGTTCACGTCCACAGATTCGCTGGGCTGTCTGCACCACTCTCTTCAGTGCCCTGTGACTGAGGGTGGTACAGTTCCACCAAGTGGCTACACAGCCAGTCTCAATAGTACCTTTGTAGAAAGTCCTGAAGATTTGAGACTCCAAATCTCTTCAGCCATCTGAGGTGAAAGAGGCGCTGTTGTTTTTTTTCACCACATAGCCAATATGCACAGGCCAGGTGAGATCCTTGGTGATAGGTATACGAGGAACTTGAAACTACTCACCCTCTCAACTACAGACCCATTGATGTCAATAGGGGCTATCCTGCCTCTGTTCCTTCTGTAATCTACGATCAACTCCTTCATTTTTTCAACAATGATTTGTTAGCAGTGCTTTGTAACTTAGTTCACAGGAGGAGTGATTCAAATTGCCTGCAGTTTTGATGCCGTTTAGTCTACATTGTGGGACCTTTGAGATATTTCAATATTTTACTCTCTGTTACATATGAACTACACAAAATTCACTTGCCCAATTGACCATTCTTGTTACTGCTTCTAAAGGATTGAATTATCATCAAATGCCACCTTTTCAGAAGAATTCCATGCCAACGGCCCTTAGTTAGTCTGCTATCTTCCTGAATGGGTAACACCATCCACACCAAAATTTATCTCAATGCCTTGCAATTACTGCATTTAACCCTTCCTCCCTTTTTAAACAGTGTAATATTAGTAGTCCACTGGGCCTCTGACCTCTGCTGTGCAACCAGGATAGATTGGAAAGTCCTAGTCTTTCTTCCCTTTCCTCCCTTTCATATGGTAAAAACCTGCAACATGTTCACCAGGCTCTGGCAATTTACCTACTTTCAGACATGTTGAGCCCTTTGAAACAGCCTTGCTTGCTGTTTATCCCATCCTAGATTTCCACCTTCTTTACCACCATCCTGACTGTCCCCTTCTTTTGTGAATTTCTAGCCAGAATCTTACTGAGACCTTTCACGTTCACAAAGAGGTTACCTTTTTGGTATCCAATGTGACCAGCTCTTTCATTAGTTATCCTTCTGCTCTACATGTACATTAAACAAATCTTTGAACTTTTATTTTCTTTCTCATTTCTTTTCATGCCCTCTATTTACTTTCCCATTTTAATTCAACACCTCTCCACTACCCACTTACAACATTTTTAAAAAAACCCTTCCTGCAATATTGAGCTCTTGGTGTCTGACTGTGCACTTCAGAAAGGGTAGGATGAGGGATCACAAACCAATCCTCATGGAGGGATCAGAAGTGGGGAGAGTGAGCATTTTCAAGTCCCTGGGTGTCAAAATCTCTGTGGATCTAACCTGCTCCCAACATATTAATGCAGCTATAAAGAAGGCAACACAGTGGCTATATTTCTTTCATTGGAAGTTTGAGGAGATTTGGTTTGTCTTCCAAGATACTCAAAGACTTCGATAAATTTACCGTGGAGGGCAATGACATGCTGCATTACCGTTTGGTATGGGGGAGCTATTGCAGAGGATTGAAAGAAGCTACAGAAAGTTGTAAAATTGGTTGGCTCCATCTTGGGCACTAGCCTCCATAGTATCCAAGACATCTTCAAGGAGCGGTGTCTCAGAAAGGTGGCGTCCATCATTAAAGACCCCCATCACCCAGGACATGCCCTCTTCTCACTGTTTCCATCAGGAAGGAGGCACAGAAGCCTGAAGGCACACACTCTGCGATTCAGGAACAGCTTCTTCCCCTCTGCCATCCGATTCCTCAATGGACATTGAACTCATGAACACTACCTCGCTTTTATTATTTCTGTTTTTGCACTATACATATAATTGATTTGCTTATTTTTTTCTATATTATCATGTATTCCATTGTACTGCTGCTACTAAGTTAACAAATTTCATGACATATGCCAGTGATATTAAACCAGATTCTGATTCTGACATAAGCTTCTCTTTCTTACCTGCTATGCACCTCATCATACAGAGATCTCTAGATTTGACAGTCCTTTTTTACCCCAAGCTTCTTGAATTTCCTTCTTTAATCCCATTGCTCTGGCACTGATCAAACATCAGGCAGCTGTTACTAGTTCATTTTTGCTAAATTACTTCAACTTAATAAAATTTCCTTCCCCTTACTTAGACTTTTAATATTCTAGCTTTGTAGTCTTCCACAATTACTTTCACTTCTATACAAGAACGTTCTTCCACATATATCCTTCCATGCCCCCACTTCCATCGACATATTTCCTTACACCATTATCATAAAACTGTTTAGAATTGAATCCCATTTCGTCAGTCTACTTACAAAGTGACTAAAAAAATTCTCCTGGATGCAGTTGAGAGTTTTTATATTCTTGCCTTTTATACTGATCGCATCCAATTAATATAAGAATAATTGAATTCAGCCACTATTATTATCCTGTGTGTTTTTCTACTGTTATCATGTAGTAGTAATATCCACTATTATTACTGCTCCTGGTATAGTCTCCTCTACATCAGCGAGACCCAATGTGGATTGTCACCTCTATTCAAGCACCTTCGCTCCATCTGCCACAACAAGAGGGTTTTCCTGTTGGCCATCCATTTTAATTCTACTTTCCATTCCCATTCTGACATGTTGGTCCCTGGCCTCTTCTACCACCATGATAAGGCTACTCTCAGGTTGGAGGAGCAACACCTCATATTCTGCTTGGGTAACCTCCAACCTGATGGCATGAACGTCAACTTCTCCAACTTCCAGTAATTTCTCCTCCCTTCCTCTTTCTCTCTTTTTCCCTACACCACTCTTACTCCTCACTCTTACTCCTCTTCACCTCACATGCCCATTACCTCCCTCTGATGCCCCTCTTCCTTCTATTTCTCCCATGGTCCACTCTCCTCTCCTATCAGATTCCTCCTCCTTCAGTCCTTCACCTTTCCACCTCTCATATCCCAACTTTCCACTTCATGCCCCCTCCCCAACCTGCCCACCTTCCTCCTCACTGAGCTTCACCTATCACCTGCCAGCTTGTACAGTATTCCCGTCCCTCCCCTTCACGTTCTGGCCTCAGCCTGAAATAACAACTGTTTTTTTCTCTCCATAGGTGCTGCCTGATCGGCAGAGTTCCTTTGGCATTTTGTGTATGTATCACTATTATTAATGTACTTTTTGCAGAAATTTGTCTGCAAATTTGAAAAGATATTTCCTTCAAACTGTTCAGAGGTATTTACCACACTTCCATAATTGGGTGGTTGATCCCTTTTTGCTGTTTAGTCCAACCCATTACACCTCATATGATATAAAAATAGAAAATATTAAAAGCACTTAACAGGCCAGGCAGTATCCCTGGGAAGAGAAAGAGTGAATACCTAATGTTGACGTCTCTTTAGCAGATTTGGGAAAATGAGAAAAAAAGTTAGTTTTAAATTGTGGACAACTTAAAACTTCTGGGGGCGAACAAAGGAAATATCTCTGAAAGGGCGAGTCTAGTGTGGTTGAGGTAATTCAACTGTTTAAGGAGCTGTCTTGTTGTATTTAGAGAGAGGGAGAACAAAGGGATATGTAAATACTATGAAATACACATCAGACTTGTTACTAAGGTCTGAAAGCAAATGGGGAATACTAGAAATGCTGAGTAGTTCAGGCAGTGTGTGGAGAGAGAAAGAACTGAGTTAATATTGCAGATGGAGAATCTTTACAGTAGAACTGGTCATTTCTAATAGAACAATACAATACAGGAAGAGCCCTTTGGCCAATTGTGATACAAGAGAATCAAGTTCCCTGAAAAAGTTGAATTGTCCTGAATGCTGTGAAGTGCCCAGACTGAATTGATATGCTAAGCAATCTTTAACCGGGTCTTAATGAACCATGTCGGGGCCACAGACATAGATCAATGGGAGTGGATGGAGAATTAAAGTACCACAGATAACCTTAACTTCCAGCTGCATTTCTTGAGCTGTTTTACAACTTGAAAGTAAAGAGTTATTTCACTTGATCTCTCTAATCACAGATACTGCCTTTTCCTGCTGAGAGTTTCTAGCATTTTATGTTCCTGCTTCTGCATTATCTACTTCTGAGATCCACCATCTGCCAAAGGCCCACCTGATGGTCATTTTCAGTTATTGTCACCTCTCTCTTTTTTAAACACCAACCTTTATCATGTGTGAAAATTTAGTTGGATTTTACCAGTAAAATGTGTTGCCAAGTATAATGTTATGCCATAAACACAAGAGATTCTGCAGATGCTGGAAATCCAGAGCAATGTACAAAATGCTGGAGGAACTCAGCAGGTCAGGCAGCATCTATGGAGGGGAATGAACAGTCAACATTTTGGGTTGAGACCCTTCAACAGGTCATCATTTTGTATGTTGCATTAATATTATGCCATAACTCAGGCCTTTGTGTTTTCCCCACAGTTCATATTTCCAGCTGTTATTTATACCATGTGCGTTGGCACCACCTTTTATATTCCAATCACCTTGTAAAACAACTTGTTATAGAACAACCTTATTTCATTGTTAGCTGTGCAGGTACTTCTTTTACTGTAAATTTCAATGATTTTCTTCGGTGTGTTGTTACTTGCCGAATGATATACTCAGACATAGATATTGGATTGAAATGATTTGGTTTGTAAATGGCTTACACTGTTAATCAATTGACTGTACATTATGTACCAAAATCTATCTTCTCTCTCTCTTGAATACATGCATTTCTGCATTACCAAAACTTGCATCAATCTTTTTTTTCAGGTCTTCCAATTTTCCCTACTGAAAATGCTCTGCAAAGCCAAAGTAGTTTTATTTGTAATGGTTTGCATCAATACCAGCATCTTCAAATTTACTTTTTATATTTGCCTTTGCCATGATTCATATTCCAACCATGATTTCTTCTGTGGTGACTGAGTCTTGACCTTTTACACTGGAAGCGCCCAGCAGAAGAGATCAGATCAACAAAAGCAAGCTTTTGGCTGCCTATCTTCTCTCCAGGTATGGATGTCCATTGGCCTTCACGAAGTTCATCTGTCATTTGCTAAGACTTTAATCCTGCCTGAGGCTCATTCTCATGGGCTGATGTTTTAGTACCTGATTACTGACAAAAAGTAGACTGTACTCTATTGGTTTATATTTGGCAGATCAGAACTGCCTTTTCTTGAATGAACAAAAAGGGGAAAGAAAGGAATCATGTTGCTAATTGAATTTGACATCATAGAGGAATTTTGCTCCTATACAACATTTTGATGTTTGTAGAAATCTGGAACTTAATATGGGAAATCAGCTAATCCCTGTGGGCACTGAATGATAAAAGTAACAGATTTATTTTAGTACCCACACTAAAAAAATACAAATGAGAATATTTCTTTTGATTATTCATGGGATACAACAAGGTCAGAACTAATGGTAAAATAATTAAAAAACAATTAGAAGACTGTTGTGTGAACATCATTTGCGTGTGTGTGCTTGAATGCATCAAGTCTGTGTTCAAGGACTCACACATATTTTTCATCATTTGTGGCAAGTTCAATATTTCCACTTATGACCAGAAAAGACCCACTGATACTAACCTTGATTTCTCCTGCTTTAACTTTAGAAGCCTCAAGGACTTTGATCAACTCCACATCATCCACAGGATTGCCCTCAGAGGTGCTCAGGCGTAAAAGGATCTGATCCTCTATTTCTTTTAGCTCGCTCCTCATTTTAGCATTGCTGACTATCAGCTGGTTCTTTGCATCCTCTAGATCAGGACGTTCCTGTGCCACAACACGACCAAGAAGCTGATCCTCCAGACCACTGCAAGATTACAATGTAATTTACAAGGTACACAAAATTAACAATCTTCTAAATAAATTTAGGTTATTATACTTATTCCACTTCCTTAAGCCAGAAATGTTCTGTATTTTTAGTTTGAAAAGATAAATCAACATTTATATTCAACATAAGATTTTAAACACAGGAGATCCTGCAGATGCTAGAAATCCGGAGTAACATGCACAAAATACTGGAGGAATTTAGCAGGTCAGGCAGCTATAGCAGACTGATGAAGGGTGTCGGTCCAAAATGCCAGCTCCTTATTTCCTCTGCATAGATACTACCTAACCTGCTGAGTTCCTCCAGTACTTTATGTTACTCAGTATAAGATTTTATGTCCTGCCTTAGTTTGCAACTTTATAGAATTGAAAATTGGTTTAAATCAAAAATGTTTGAAATTAAAATACTTTAGTAAATGTTTGTCATTCTAGAAGGAACTGAAAGAATTTAAACTTAAAATACAAACTGAAAACAAATATCAATTGACATGGGAAACCTCTAACACTGAAATTTAACAGAATTACTGTCTTTAATTGATCATACAAGTATATGAACTAGGAGCAGCAGGGAGCCTTTCGGCATCTCACGCCAACATTGTCATTTAATAAGATCACGGCGATTTGATTGTAATCTCAGCTCCACATTCCTGCCTATCTACAGGAACCTTTCACACCCTGCTTTTCAAAAATCTATCTACCTCTGCAAAATTATCTAAGACTCTAATATCCCCAGGATATTTAAAGTGGGAGATTTAATTATGGTAAAATGACACATTTCACTGTATGTTTCCATGTACATGTGATAAATAAATCTGAATTGGAATCTTATCTGAATCCAGTGTCATTGAATGTCAGCAGTGATAGCTGGATATTCTTTTGTGAGATACCATCTTTGCCTGGCACCTAGGTGGCATGAAAACTGCTTGTCACCTATCAGCGCAGCCTCAGATTTATGAAATCAAGAGAATATAATTTCAGATAATCAGTACTTGCTTTCTAGAATTCACAATGATTTCCTCTGGGTAATTTCAAATAATTATTTCCTCACCAGTAATGTCTCCTTCAGGATGACCTTTTCTCTCATTACCATACTCTTTCATTTGCACTATTACCCTTCTTGTCATTTAACTTTTCCTGCTTTCCATCTTTTTTAATCTCTTCTACTCTCTTCCCTTTTCCTGTTTGTTAAAGCTTGATTATCTAGCATGTTCAGATTTTAGTTTTGGATTTCCCAAAGGAGCTGTTTTTGCTTTTGTGTCCATTTACCTTGGAGATAGTGTGAAATTAATGAGAGTGACCTTTGATGATATCTCAGGAGTATAGTGAGGATTGGGCAGCTTGGTAGTGATGTACATTTTAAAGTCTTCATGATAAGGGATAACTGCATCTCCCAGTTTTATGACTGTACTCCCTTGTTGTTTAAAGGTCTGGAAAACAGAAAAAAAATCTTTGGTGTGATTATGTCCACGTACTTAAACACAAGCATTTGTGTCATGTGTTTATTTTTGTCTTTAGTTAACATGTGATTATACAGATCTTAGATTATAATGGAACATATTTCCGTTGCTGCTTATGGTCTACTGTTTTAGAGCTGCCAAGTCAGGATTGAGTCTTGTCGTCGTTGTTAGGTTGCATCTGGAATTTCCCGTTGGCGGACGATTTCCCTCCATGCCACTCTGTCCCGACACTTGTCATTAACGTCGTTGTTTTGATCCCTTATTGAGACTGACATATTGGGAAATCATGTTCTTGGCAGGTTACAGCAGTGGTTTGCCTTTGCCTTCTGCCGGGTGAGTTTAAAGAGATCACCATCTCTCTTCCTGGTAGATCATCTGCTTGCAAAACAATCATTGTCTTCCAATGTCATAGCTCTTCCACCTTTCCCACCAGCCTCCTGCTGGGTCCACCGTTGGCCATTGCTCGTAACCCTGAGCAAGGGACCCTTACCAGGTGCTACCAGCCGGGTCAGCTGGACCTGGGGCGTATCGCCGCGCCATGCTCCGGGCCATGTGTTGCGGTGGCTGGCAGCTGTAGCGGGGACACTGGGGATGGAGCAGCAGGGCCTGGGCCTGGGCCTGGGCCTCAGCTCGAAGTGGGCGCGGTGACTAATCACAAACAAAAGAAAATCTGCAAATGCTGGAAATCCAAGCAACACACACAAAATGCCGGAGAAACTGAGCAGGCCAGGCAGCATCTATGGAAAAGAGTGCAGTTGATGTGACGAAGGGTCTCGCCTGAAACGTCGACTGTACTCTTTTCCATAGGTGCTGCCTGGCCTGCTGAGTTCCTCCAGCATTTTGTATGTTGCTGTTTTGGGTCTATCCTACTTAACGCAACTGCTGTGCAATACAATATGTAGAGGGTCCTCAGAGAAAAAACAGGAGTCTGTCACTACAAATTTTGTGTGATGGTCATTAAAATAAAGCTTGAATGGACAGCTGCACTTGCATCTGGTAGAATGGTAAGAGCAAGTGGATTTAACCTTCATTTGGTTCACACACTATCTGTTGCAGACTGTTTGGAAGAGGTGAATGAAGGGATATCCATCAGGACTTGATCAGCTGAGTCAGTATTGGTCTTTATTAAGTCAGTCATGGTGAAGTATACTGAAGTGCCCCAAGCAGAATAGAAACACTTTCACTGCTTCTTCCAGGTGGCATTTGACAAGGAGGGTCAGCTGGGGGCAGAAAGGAGGTGGTGATCAGGCAGAAGATTCCTTCTTCATTTTTGGCCTGATAGCAGGAGACTTCGGGAGGTCTCAAGTCAATGTTGAGGACCCATAATGACTCTATTCTGTCTGTATAGCATGGTATTACTGGCTCTGTTGGGTCCCCCCTGCTGTTGGGACGGGATGTATGGATAGATTGTGACAGGGGAGTCAGGATTGTAAAGTTACATAAGTAAGATAATGAATAGTCAGTCAAACACCTCTCCCAATAAACACTAGTCCCCAGAGTGAAAGGAGGACTTTGCAAGACTGAGTGGATTTGGAGCAGTTTTGGCATTCTGAATTAAGTGCCTGTGTTGTTGCTGTATGGTCCATTAGATTTTATACTTTCTCTGCATTCACAAAGCAATTTGATGCAACTGAATGACTTATTCCATCACTTAAGAGTTAATTATGTTGTGGATCTAGAGTCACAGAGGCCAGACTGGGTAAAAGGATCAGATTTCCTTGCTTGAAGGATATTAGTGAATAGGATGGATATTTATGGAAATCTGGTAGTTTTGACCAAATATTTTCCACCCAAAACCTTTAGATTATTAACATGCTGAAATTGTACAGCCACAGTGATGGAATTTGGACTTCTGTCTCTGAATTGTTAGCCTAGGCCTCTGGGCTTCTGATCTGATGATTTCATCAAGTAATCATTGCATTATTAGGGTGTAAATCATGATCTTACTCTCATTATGAACGGACAACTAATAGTTGCAATGGATGGCTTCCTGATTATACTATAGTCAGAATATTTCAACCCAAGTTTGTCTACGGTTTTTTTGGTACCATTTTCAGCAGTATGGGGTCCAGGGCTGGATCCAGTTCCTCCCTCACATTCTCCAAAAGGCAAGGCTTTCCAAAACGTATGGCATTCTCCAGACTCCGCAGGAAGTCACGGTCAGACATCTTGAAAATATCTAATCCGTTGTCTCTCTCCTGAAGTAGCCAAAGAGATGAATTAAATCAATTAGATTGGTTCTTTACAGTAGAAGGCCTGTTTTGTTGCAATAACATTTAACCATGACTGTTACTGCCAATGTGGTTAAGTGGAGTTTTGTGATAGTCCTTTGCGTTACACTTTTATGATTGGATTTCGGATAGAAACTACAGAGGGAGAATCCTGGGGCAGAGAACAATTCTATAAGATTAGGATTTAGATCAAATGCAGAATGGCAGAGTGATTATTATTGTGCAAAAAAAGCAGCATTTTACAGTTTAAGGACAGACAAATTTTCACCAAGGATGGAACTTATTTGACGACCTGAAGAGTTATCACTAATTTTCATGTGGAAATATATGCATTCTGGAATATTCTCAGAAAGGACCAATGTACTAAACTCTACTTGGGAGATTTTGAATTTTTGCATATCATGTGTAGACTTTCAGCCCAGCTGACATTTACATCTGGTTTTGAATTTCTTGAACAATAAATCTCCCATAATCTGCCACCCACTTGTTCAGAATTCCCAATGGTTCACCAGGCAATGATTCTGATTCTCCCTTTAACATATTAGGGTACAGTCGACCTTCGCTAATCTGACTACCTGTAATCCGGTTCCTTTGATAATCTGGTGCTGATTATGCTTAATGTGAACCTTCTGTAATTTGACATTTTCACTAATCCGGCACTCCTCAGGTCCCAATGGTGCCAGATTAGTGAAGGTCGACCTATACTGGTTTTGCACTTCCTTTAACACACCAGTGCCCCACTACAACTTTAAACCTATTAGGTTCACTGGAAAATTTATTATCCTTCTCAAACATTTTAAAAAAATGAGTTTAAAGCAAGTTGGAATATTAATAGGAACAAGATTTTTTTATTATTTGTGTAAATGTTATCACCTGTTGCTCATGTTTACTTGCCCTGAACAAACCTTTGTTAATGTTGGTGTCCTTCTGCTTTATAGTAGATGTTTGGGAAACTGATTGTACTTTGCTAATTTAGGGGTGTTAAGCCATTGAAGTGTTGTGAAACCGGAGTTGTACAGGTTCCACATTTTAAACAAATGGAACTAACCAGTTAGGTTTTTCAAGAACACAAGAGTTGACTTGTTCTGGTAGCATCTATGGAGAATAAAACAGTTAAAGTTTCAATAGATGGTCTTTCACAAAGATCAGCAGATTTCAGATCTCTGCAAACCATGGCCAATTAAATCCAGTTTAATAACTTTCCATGGTGTGATCTGAACTCTCAATTCATGATTGTTTGATCGGTGCTGTAGGCAATACACAAGTTTTAGTTGCAGGGTGGTGTAACTGAATGCACACCAATAACATTATAGTCTTCTCATCTATTCTCTGGAAATACTGTCCATAATTGGCCATGCTGTGCAGATAACTGAAAGATGCTGATCACTATGAAAGGCCATCTACATGAAACTGCTTTTCTTCTCATAAGTGCTGGCTGATGTAAAAAGTAATTCCACCATTTTATGGCCATATAATGCTTTCATACAAGAGTGTTAGTTTGCTTCTAATACATCACTAAATATGTCCAGATAATTTTGGACAGCTTCAACAATATCCAGCAGCGATCTCTGGACAGCAATTATGAGGTGACTGACTTTCCTAACCGTATAGGAAACCAAGGTCATTTCTTGTAAACCAAATGGGATTGATGAAGAATAGAGATCAAGTACCATGCATTAACAGTATAAGTTAACATTTGTAGCACTTTTTTTGAGTTGTTTCAAGCTCAAATAACTCACATTGAATATTACTCAGAGCCAATTGATATTAGAAAAATTGCACATGTTCATTTCCCAAAGTATTTGGTTGTCAGGTGACAATACAACCTCGAAGTAAATTCAATCAAATTGTGATATATTTTATATTCATACCAAACAAAGCTGATTAGTTTACATAAGTTACCAGCTAACATGGCTGTAGATTACTCTTACCGAATTTTTTATCCATTTATTTGCTTGACCTTGTGGATCAATAAACAAAGGCCAGCGTTGAGTAAACTGTGTGATTATTCCATTCTCGACTGATAGTGCATCTTTGGGAAGACCTGCAATCTATGAAGCAGAATGTTTAATAGTAAATAGTATATGAAGCATGAAGGTACACCATTCAAAAGCAAAAAGCTAGCCACTTCGGGAGTACATCAGGAGATACTACTATTGTGCAGGGGTTGGGGCATAGAAGATAAAACAGACAGACAGCTAGAAGTTTTTAAGAAAATGTTGCTATAGACTGCAAGTTCTTTTGCAACTTAAAATTTTAATCCAGCCTCTGGAGACCCACCTCCACCCCACTCACATTTTGTTCTATTTATGTATTCCATGGAGAAATCCGATTACAAAATAGCCATTTACCCACATCCATCCCCCGGTCACCACAAAGATCTGCTTAGCTTTTTCCTAACTTATGGTGTACAAAGGATACTAAATGTGGTCAGGGTGCAGACAAATTTTGGGGTAGTGGCTTGTTGGACATGGAAAAAACAAAGCCCATGTGCTGTGCTCTAAGGGAATTGAGAGTCATAGAGACATATAGCAAGGAAACATGCATTCAGTCTGCTAGTCCATGCGGTAATCATTTTTTCAAACTTCTCTTCAAATCCTACAGATTCTACCACTCAAACTCACACTACCAATATGGCCATTTAAACCTACCAACCCATATGTCTTTGGGATGTGGGAGACCCACCCAGTCACAGGGCGAACGTGCAAACTCCTCAGTGAGAACCCCTGAGGTTAGGATTGAACCCATGTCTCTGGCACTGTAAGGGCATGGCATTACTCGTTCCACCCTGTGCTTTTCATTTACTTCAAGGACTCAGTCCTTCCCACCTTCCTGAGACTGGGGAAATCCAGACGCTTTTACTTAAAAAAAACAGATTGGCTGTTAAAATGAAGGCCGTTTGATTATTACAAGATCAGGTGCTTCACCTTTGATTCATGAAGTGGTAAAGTTCAACGCAGTTCTGATTCCCCATCCAGATTTTTTTGTGATTATAGCCTTTCAATAACTTCAACCTGTCCAATTTTTATTTGCATGTTGCTGAGGTACAGCAACAAGTTAGCAAAGTGCCAACTCAGTTAGTGCTAGCTTTCTGACTTCCATCCAATCAGATGGAATGAATCAGTTAAATGAAAATAGAGACAGATACTTACCTGCCAGGTCCTTATGTTCACAGGATCCCCTAATGTTGAAGTCAGAGAGCATTCTTTTGTGTGTGGAACACCGAGTGCATAAAGCTTCTTCAGCCAATCATCATTCATTGCTGCACGGTATTCTCCCTGAATAATAAAATCCAATACAGTACAGTAAAAGCAAAGTCAACCTGGACGAGCTGATAAAGGCTTACTACACCAAATCAGTAATCGCTGGAAAGTGGAGTGATAAGACTTACTTACACTGAGGGTTAGGTGGTGTACCATCTTTATGTTTCCAATCTATTAGAACCTCAATTTAAACAAGTTTGCATGTTCCGAAGCTGTTGTTGAACCACTTTTTTAAATAATACTTTTTATAAGATTTGTACTTTTTAAACAAACTCATGTATTTTTTACACTCACCGGCAGAAAGCGGTATAGCAGCTAAACTAATGGTTTATCACCATTTTCATTTTTCATTGGCCAAGTATTAGCACATTACCCACTTGATGTAATTGTTTTAATTATGTAGCCTGTTAGCTAGTTTATTCTCTATTGAAGGAATTTTCCCTATCTATAAAAGTGAGGTTTTTTTTAAGAAACACCATCTTTGTCAGAGCTGGGGAGCAGCCAATACCTGCCAAAAGAACATTTGCAGGCATCCTGACCTCTGCAAGGGACTGGCAGCTGTTGGTGGACCTCGAAGGGCAGCTGAAGTTCCCCAACCATATCGCAGCCACCACCCTGTGACCAGACATTGTCCTAGTGTCTGAGTCTACTAAGCAAGTGGTGCTGCTGGAGCTGACAGTCCCATGGGAAGATAACTTGAAAGAGGCCTTTGAAAGGAAGCTCTCCAAGTACACAGGACTGGTCAGCAACTGTCAGCAGGCTGGATGGAGAGCGAGGTGTCTCCCAGAGAAGGTTGGTTGCAGGGGATTTGCAGCCCGTTCTTTAGTTAGAGCCTTCAGCAATTTGGGCTTCGAGGGAGAGAGGAAGAGGAGAGCCATCTGCAGTACCACCGACGCAGCAGAGAGGGCCTCAAGATGGCTGTGGCTCAAAAGAGGGGAGCCATGGAGTCATAAGTAGCTAGCCATCTGGACACAAGCTGGGGTCTGATCAGCCCCGGCTGGGTCACCTGGAGGAGGTTGTATGATGTTGAAAGACCCGAACCACCTGATGATTCCAGGAACATCCAGAAGCATCAGTAGATGTATGTAAACAGCTAATTGTTTTAATTATGTAGCCTGTTAGCTAGTTTATTCTCTATTGAAGGAATTTTCCCTATCTATAAAAGTGAGGGTTTTTTTTTAGAAGCACCATCTTGGCTTCTTCTTTATTTTTTTGTCTGAACATCTCTTAGAATTGTTTCTCAGCTCTTTATTTAGCTTGCTTAGTATTTGTATGTTTGTTTGTACTCTAAAATAAACTGAAATCTTAGACTTAAGACCACTCACCATTCTTGTCTCCTGGAAGATACCTAAGGATCAAAAATTAAACAGAGATCCACCACAGTAAAGGAAAGGATGTTGGTCACCTGGATAGGTGAAATGTAGGCTCTCCTGAGTTCAGTATCTGACTATTCTCAGAATCTTGGACGGATGAGCTAATGACCCCCAAACAACTTAAATGTCTGTCACACTGAGGAATACAGTCTCTTTGACTAGATCAGTATAAATTAATAAATTGGTTTATTATTGTCACATGTACCAAGGCAGAGTGAAAAACTTGTCTTGCATACCATCAATGCTGATTAATTTACTACAATAATGCACTGAGATACCACCAGGTAAAACGACACCAGAATGCAGAATGAAGTGTTACAGCAGAAGGTGGAGTGCGGGTAGACTATAAGGCAAAGTCCCAGCGAAGTAGACTGTGAAACCAAGAGATTGGCTTATCATACTAGGGAAACATTCAATAGTCTTATTACAGTGGGGTGGAAACTATGCTTGAGCCTGGTGTTAGGTGCTTTCAGGCTTTTGTCTATCCTGCTTGGTATTTACTCAAAGAATTCTAATATATTTGTCAGGCAAAATTTCTCCTCAAGGGCCTACTTCATCATGTGCATCCAAGTAACCCAAAACCTCATCCTTAATAATGGACTCCAACATCTTTCCAACCACTAAAGTCGGGCTAACTGGCTTATAATTTACTTTCTTTTTTGCCTTCCTCTCTTCTTGAAGAGTGGAGGATATTTGCAATTTTCCAGTACTCCAGAACCATTTCAGAATCTAGTGATTTTTGAAAGATCATTACTGATGCCTCCACAGTCTCTTCAGCTACCTCTTTCAAAACCCTGGATGTAGATGATCTGGTCGAGGTAACTTACCTATCTTGAGACCTTTCAGATTCTCAGATATACCTCTTGACTGCAGCTCTAGTAGTGAGGACTAACAGTATGGCAGACATCCCACCCTGCTAAAACTCATTTCAGGGAGGTGGCACCATCAATTTGCGGGAGACTCCTGAAACTTCCAGGAGAGGTGGGATGTCTGCAATAGAGTAGCCCTTTAGCAGCTAGCCAGCTAGTTTAAATAATGTTAGCTATGCTAATGAATGAATGACACCTGTTAAACTCACCTCAACATGTCTTTTACAGTCCTAACCCACCATGGGCAATAGAAAAGTCACTGTTGCAAACAGTGCAGTGAGCAACACTGTCATTATTTTTGACCCCTATTAGGCAGGGGTACACTTTAGGGTAGTCTGAAGTGACGTACGTTTTATATTTTCTTTTTTTGGAACACTCCGCCATGGCGCGCGCGTCTCTCTCTCTCTCTCGCGCTCTCTCTGGCTCGCTCTCTCTCTTGCTCTCTCTCATTCTCGCGCTCTCTCTCTCTCCGTCTCACGCTCTCTCGCTCGCTTTCAAAAAAATTGATTTCCATGATATTGTATATACAAACCCCATTTCCAGAAAAGTTGGGATATTTTCCAAAATGCAATAAAAACAAAAATCTGTGATATGTTAATTCACGTGAACCTTTATTTAACTGACAAAAGTACAAAGAAAAGATTTTCAATAGTTTTACTGACCAACTTAATTGTATTTTGTAAATATACACAAATTTAGAATTTGATGGCTGCAACACACTCAACAAAAGTTGGGACAGAGTTAAAATAAGATTGAAAAGTGCACAGAATATTCAAGTAGCACTGGATTGGAAGACTCCACATTAAGCAGGCTAATTGGTAGCAGGTGAGGTATCATGACTGGGTATAAAAGTAGCGCCCATCAAAGGCTCAGTCTTTGCAAGCAAGGATGGGCCGTGGCTCACCCCTTTGTGCCAAAATTTGTGAGAGAATTGTTAGTCAGTTCAAAAGGAACATTTCTCAACGCAAGATTGCAGAAAATTTAGGTCTTTCAACATCTACAGTACATAATATTGTGAAAAGATTCAGAGAATTCAGAGACATCTCAGTGCATAAAGGGCAAGGTCAGAAACCACTGTTGAATGCGCGTGATCTTCGAGCCCTCAGGCGGCACTGCCTAAGAAACCATCATGCTACTGTGACAATAATAGCCACCTGGGCTCGGGAGTACTTCGGAAAACCATTGTCACTCAACACAGTCCGAGCTCATCTCAGATGGACCGAAAGACTGTGGAACCATGTGCTGTGGTCAGATGGGTCCACATTTCAGCTAGTTTTCGGAAAAAATGGGCGTCGAGTTCTCTGTGCCAAAGATGAAAACGACCATCCAGATTGTTATCAGCGAAAGGTGAAAAAGCCAGCATCTGTGATGGTACGGGGGTGCATCAGTGCCCACGGCATGGGTGAGTTGCATGTACATGAAGGTACCATTGACTCTGAGGCGTATATTAGGATTTTAGAGAGACATATGTTGCCATCAAGGCGACGTCTCTTCCCGGGACGTCCATGTTTATTTCAGCAGGACAATGCCAGACCACATTCTGCATTGGTTACAACAGCGTGGCTTTGTAGACACAGAGTGCGTGTGCTTGACTGGCCTGCTGCCAGTCCAGATCTATCTCCTATTGAAAATGTATGGCACATCATGAAGAGGAGAATCAGACAATGGAGACCACGGACCGTTGAGCAGCTGAAGTCTTATATCAAGCAAGAATGGACAAAATTTCCAATTGCAAATCTACTACAATTAGTATCCTTAGTTCCAAAACGATTAAAAAGTGTTATTAAAAGGAAAGGTGATGTAACACAATGGTAAACATGCCTCTGTCCCAACTTTTGCAGCCATCAAATTCTAAATTTGTGTATGTTTACAAAATACAATTAAGTTGGTCAGTAAAACTATTGAAAATCTTTTCTTTGTACTTTTGTCAGTTAAATAAAAGTTCACGTGAATTAACATATCACAGATTTTTGTTTTTATTGCATTTTGGAAAATACCCCAACTTTTCTGGAAATAGGGTTTGTAATTTGCAGGCATCAGGGAGCCACTGTGGGAGACTTTCGGAACTTCCGGGAGAGGTGGGATGTCTGGTGTGGACAAGGGAGGCACAGCAGCACCTACAGGACTGCTTTGAATCGGTAGACTGGACTGTATTCAGGGATTCATCTTTGAGTCTGGATGAGTATGCTGCAGTTGTCACTGACATCATTAAAACCTGTGTGGATGAGTGTGTGCTAAAGAAAACTTAGTAAGCATTCCCAAACCAAATGCCATGGATAAACCAGGAGGTTCATAGTCTGCTGAGGGCTAGATCTGTGGCATTTAAGTCTGGTGACCCAGGTTCACACAAGAAAACCAGGTATGACTTGCGGAGGGCTATTTCAAGAGCTAAGAAACAATTCTGAGAGAGGTTGGAGGTGACACTGAATATATGTCAACTCCAGCAGCGTTTGTAGAACATTACTTCCTACAAAGCGAAACCCAATAGCAAGAATGGCAGTGATACTTCACTACCAGATGAGCTCAACACCTTTTATGCTCATAACTACAGCTATGGATATCCCTGCTTCAACCGGTGACCCTGTGATCTCTGTCTTGAAGACTGATGTCAGACTTCCCTTCCAGAGGGTGAACCCTCGCAAGACAGTAACCCCCTATAGATTACCTGGTAAGGCTCTGAAAACGTGTGCCAACCAACTGGCGAGGAATTCAAAGACACTTTCAATCTCTCATTGCTGTGATTGGAAGTTCCCAACTGCTTCAAAAGGGCAACAATTATACCAGTGCCTAAGAAGAGCAGTGTGAGGTACTGCAATGACTATCATCCAGAAGCACACACATTTACAGTGATGAAATACTTTGAGAGGTTGGTTGTGGCCAGAACCAACATCTGTCCCAGGAAGGACCTGGACCCACTGCAATTGCCTATCTCCACAATAGTTCAATGTCAGACGCGCTACAATGGCTCTCCATGTGGCCTTGAACAATACAATTACCTCTGTCAGGATGCTGTTTATTGACCGTAGAGATCAGCATTTAACACTATCATTCCTACAGTCCTGATCAAAAAGCTACAGAATCTGGGCTTCTGTACCTCCCTCTGCAATTGGAAGACAACAATCTGTGCAGATCGGAAATAACATGCTCACCTTGTTGATGATCAACACTGGTGCATCACAGGGATGAGTCCGCTACTCTGTCTCTCTATACCCATGACTGTGTGGCTAGGTATAGCTCTATAATTCTGCTGGTGATATAACCAATGCTAGCAGAATCTCAGATGGTGATAAGAGGGCGTATAGGAGCAAGATATACCAGCTAGTTGAATGGTGTCATAGTAAAATCCTTGCACTTGCTTCAAAAAGGCAGCATTTATACCAGTGCCTAAGAAGAATAATGTGATCTGCCTTAATGACTATCGCCTGGTCGCACTCACATCTACAGTGATGAAATGCTTTGAGAGGTTGGTCATGACTAGACTGAACTTCTGCCTCAGCAAGGTCCTGGACCCATTGCAATTTGTCTAACACCACAACAGGTCAATGGCAAACGCAATCTTAATGGCTCTTCACACAGCCTTAGACCATCTAGACAACACAAACACCAATGAACAGCATCCTGACATCGACTCTAGCTCAGAATTTAATACCATCATTCCCACAATCCTGATTGAGAAGTTACAGAACCCGGGCCTCTGTACCTCCCTCTTTAATTGGATCCTCGACTTCCTAACCGGAAGACCACAATCTGTACCGATTGGTGATAATATCTTCTCCTTGCTGACGATCAACACTGGTGCACCTCAGGGGTGTGTGCTTAGCCCACTGCTCTACTCTCTCTATACCCATGACTGTGTGGCTAGGCATGGCTCAAATACCATTTATAAATTTGTGAATGACATAACCATTGTTGGTAGAATCTCAGGTGGAGAAGAGAGGGTGTACAGGAGTGACATATGCCAGGTAGTGGAATGGTGCCACAGCAACAACCTGGCACTCAACATCAGTAAGACCAAAGAGCTGACTGTGAACTTCAGAAAGGGTAAGATGAGGGAACACAAACCAATCCTCAGATGGGTCAGATGTGGAGAGAGTGAGCAATTTCAAGTTCCTGGTTTCAATACCTCTGAGGACCTAACCTGGTCGCAACATATTGATGCAGCTATAAAGAAGGCAAGACAACGGCTATATTTTGAGGAGTTTGAAAAGATTTGGTTTGTCATCTAAAACACTCGAAAACTTCTATAGATGTACTGTGGAGAGCATACTGACAGGCTGCATCACTGTCTGGTATGGGGGGGGGCGACCACATGGGACTGAAAGAAGCTACAGGAAGTTGTAAAATTAGTCATTGTCATCTTGGGTACTAGCCTCTGTAGTATCCAAGACAGCTTCAAGGCGCAGTACCTCAGAAAGGTGCCGTCAATTATTAAGGACCCCCAGCACCCAGGACTTGTCCTCTCTTCATTGTTACCATCGGGAAGAAGGCACTAAAACCTGAAGGCACACACTCAACAATTCAAGATCAGCTCCTTTATCTCTGCCATCTGATTTTTAAAAGGATATTGAACCCATGAACACTATTACACTGCTTTTTATTTCTGTTTTTGCATTACTTATTGAATTTAACTATATATACATACACATACTCTATTCAGTTTTCTCCTATATTTATCATGTATTGCATTGTACTGCTGCCGCAAAATTAACAAATTTCATGACATATGCCTGTGATATTAAACTGATTCTGATTCTGATAAACTTCCAGATATTCTTCTTTCAAGAGTGTGAACCCTTGCAAGGTTACAGGCCCTGATGGGGTACCTGGTGGGCTCTGAAAACCCATGCCAACCAAGTGACGAGTGTGTTCAGAAACATTTTCAATCTCTTATTGCTACAGTCGGAAGTTCCCACATGCTTCGAAAGGGCATTAATTATACTAGTGCCCAAGAAGAACAGGGTGAGCTGCCTTAATGACTATTGTCCAGTAGCTCACACATCGATGGTAATGAAGTGCTTTGAGAGGTTGGTTATGGCTAGAATCAACTTCTGGCTCAGTAAGGACCTGCACCCACTGCAGTTTGCCTATCACCGCAATAGGTCTACAGTGGCTGCAAACTTACTGGCTCTTCATGTGGCCTTGGACCACCCGGCAAAACTAGCACTTACATCAGGATGCTGTTTATTGTTCACAGCTCAGCATTTAACACAATCATTCCTACAGGTCACATTCAAAGGCTCCAAAACCTAGGCATTTGTACAAACGTACTTCCCTCTGCAAATGGATCCTCCACTTCCTGACTGGAAGACCACAGTATGTGCGGATCGGAAGCAATATCTCCACCTCGCTGATAATCAACACTGGCACACTTCAAGGATGTGTGCTTAATCCACTGCTTTATTCCCCCTACACCCATGACTGTGTGGCTAGCACAGCTCAAGTGCCATCTATAAATTTGCTGATTTATTGTTGGCAGAATTTCAAATGGAGATGAAAAGGCATACAGGAGCAAGAGTGGTGTCACAGCAATAACCTTGCACTCAATATCAGTAAGACCAAAAAACTGACTGTGGACGTCAGAAAAGGTAAGACGAGGGAACGTACACCAGTCCTGATAGAGGGATCAGAAGTGGAAAGGGTGAGCAATTTCAAGTTCCGGGGTGTCAACATCTCTGAGGATCTATCCTGGGCCCAACATACCAGTGCAGTTACAAAGAAGGCAAGACAGAGGCTACATTTCATTAAGAGTTTTTAGTATTTTCATTAGGAGAAGATTTGGTATGTCACCAAAGACACTCGTAAACTTCTACAGATGTACCATGGAGAGCATTCTTACTGGCTGCGTCACTATCTAGTATGGGGTGGCCACTACACAGGATCGAAAGAAGCCGCAGAGAGGTGTAAACTCAGTCAACTCCATATGGGCACAAGCCTCTGTAGCATCCAAGACACCTTCAAGCAGCGATGCCTCAAAAAGGCAGCATCCATCATTACAGACCCCATCACCAAGGCCATGCCCTCTTCTCATTGCCACCATCAGGGAGGAGGTACAGGAGCCCGAAGGCACACACTCAACAATTCAGCCATCAGATTTCTGAATGAACATTAAACCCATGATCACTACCTCACTACTTATTTAATTTAATTATCATTTTTATCATTATGTATTGTTGCCGCACAACAACAAATTTCATGACATACGCTGGTCACATTATGCCTGATTCTGATTATTTCTTCTAAACTACTATCGCTGCAATCTGCTGCCTGTATTTTTCCTTGAAGTAGCATACTTTTAAACCAGCTTAATGAACTAGTGATTTTACAATCTAATGAAGGACACAGTGGACTTAACTCTCAGAAATGCAGGTATGGCACCTTTAAGTGACGAAGGTACATTGGCAATGCTGGAAGGGAGTGAGGAGCGGAGCCAGACTGAAGTGTTGGCTTATGAAACTTCCTCTACCCAGTATCTTGTTAGCAAATGTACAGTCTCCGAAGAACAAGACTGAGGCCCCATTGCTGTATCGGAGGAAATAAGGCATTGTAGCGCTCTGTGTTTCATGGAGACATGCCAGATACATTGGTAGCATCTGAGGGCTTCCTGTTCATCTGATGGACCGGACTGCTGATTCACAGTGGGCAAAAGGTGAGGGGTTTGTGTTTCACGATAAACTCTTTGTGATGCACAGATGTAGCCGTCTTGTCGCATTATTGTTTCCCCCAACCTGGAACATCTAATGATTAAGTGCCAACAGTTCTACTTACCAAGACCTGACCACAGCTTACATACCACCAAAGGCCGATGTTAGGCATGCACTCGAGGCATTGACTGCAGCGATAAGTAAACAAGAAATAGTCTACCCTGACACCTTTCAAATCATTGCCAGGGACAGCAATCAGGCTTTCTTGAAGAATTCTCTGCTCAATTATCATTAACATATCACCTGCAGCGCCAGAGAACCCAACATCCTCAACCACTGCTATACTACCACAAGCAATGCCTACCACTCAATCCACATTTTGGGAAATCTGACCATCTGGCTGTCCTCCCAGCTTCATCCAGGCAGAGGATAAAGAGCAAGGCTCCAGAACTAGGGAGAACAAAGAGGTGGTCCCAGGAGGCAGAGAAGTAGACTGCTTCAAGTCAGTGGACTGGGCCTTATTCAAGGACTCACCAGAGGATCTGAACAAATATGCCACAGTTGTCATGGACTTTATAAAGTCAGTTGTGGACAAGTGTGTTCCCACTAAATCATTTAAAATCTAACCCAACCAAAAGCCCTGGAGGAACAAAGATATTGGCAAGCTGCTGGGGGCCAGATCAATGGCGTTCAGGTCTGGCGACCAAGTAATATACAAGGGTTCCAGGTATGACCTCCAGAATGCCATTTCATATATGAAGTGGCAATTCTGGACTAAACTGGAGTCACAGAAGGAACCTGGACAGCTGCGGCAGGGTTTGAATGCTATCATCTCCTACAAAGTGAAACCAAGTGACATAGGTGACAGCAATCTCCATCAGTACAGGTGTACCACAAGGCTATGTGCATAGCCCCCTGCTGTACTGATACTTTATACTTCAAATTCCTTGGTGCTATCATTTCAGAGGGTTTGTCCCGGGTCCAGCACATAAGTACCATTACAAAGAAAGGCAACACTTTTACTTTCTTAGAAGTTTGTAAAGACTCAGCATGACACCTAAAACTTTAACAATATTCTATAGATGTGTGGTGGAGTGTGTCCCATCCCTGGTTGCATCACGGCCTGGTGTGGAAACATTAATGTCCATGAACTAAAAATCCTACAAAAATGGTGGATACGGCATCATGGGCGAAGCATTGAGCACACCTACATGGAGAGCTGTCGCAGGAAAGCAGTATCCATTGTCAAGGACTCTTACCACCCAAGCCATGCTATCTTTTCGCTGGTGCCATCAGGAAGGAGGTACAGCAGCCTCAGGACTCACACCACCAGGTTCAGAAACAGTTATTACTCCTCAATCATTGGGTTATTGAACCAGAGGGGATAACTTCATTGAACTTCACTCACTCCCACAACATAGATCTGATGTTCTCGATATTAATAGTGTGTGCTACTTTGGTACATGGATGCACCCCTCATGAGGCCAGACTGTATATTAGGCAGCAGGCTCATCCATGCCCCACAGTCCAGAACTCAGGACTACTCCGTCATTCATCAGCAACTGAGAGTCCTGGGTCCATATCAAAGATTGAAGCCTGAAGGTTGATTGGAGGCCTGGATCAAAGCCTGAAGGTTGATCAGAAGTCTGGATTTAAGCCCAAAGGTCGACTGGAAGTCCAGACACTGAGGATCAATAGCTCGAGCCTGGGTCTGTGAATATCTGCGTATCTGCTGTCTGCAAATCCATAAGTCCATTGGAGGCTGAAGAAGACGGCCTATCCTGGGATGAGAGGACTGTGTATATACATAGGTGAGTGGTTGGGAGGGAGGAAAGGAGTTTGTTTCATTGTTGTTGCATTGTTGCTTCACTGTGGGGGCATGTTATGTTGGCACCAGGAAGTGTGGTGACACTTGCGAGCTGCCCCCAGCACATCCTTGGGCATGTTAGTTGTTAACACTAATGACACATTTCACTGTATGATTTCATGTACATGTGATAAATAAATCTACAGCTAAAATCTAAATCTAGGCCTGGAGCTTCTTCTGTGTTAAAATGTTCTTATGGACTTTAAGGGAAAGGGAGTTATTGTCCAGCAAACAGACAACAGCCACACAGGGGCACTGCAACACAGTGCTAAACCACAGGTTTGAAAATGTAAGAGGTGCTAGAGGTAAGCAGAGTTTAAAAAAAGTTATATATAATGTCATTTTTCACTATTGCAACCTTCAATTGCACTGTTGAAAGGCATTTGCATTTCATTCAAATAAAATATTTAATTGCAGAGGGATAAGTCTGGCATGTGCTGGCAACATTGTACAACTGCAATATTTTCACTTAGAAGAGTTGCTAGTGTATGTACATCTTCTGGATATGCTTGAGGTTAATCTTGTCGGGATGATAGTTTAAGCTTCATTGCTGTCAACCCAGTGGTTACGGAATATGCCATCACTACCATTTTGTTCTAGCAGTTGTTGAATTTAATCCCCACACTAATTTGATTCCTATCTTGTAATTCTTCTAAACAAAAGAGATTCTGTAGATGCTGTAAACTGAAAGCAACACACAGAAAGTGCCAGAGGAACTCTGCAGGTAAGGCAGCATCTATGGAAAGGAATAAACAGTCCACCGAGATCCACTGTTCCAGCTTCTGCAGATCCTCGTGTTTGTGTGCCTGATGCAATATGTTGTGTTAGAAATGACTCTGAGATTTTTGACACACACTGGAATGAAAGACATGTTTGGCCTGAAGTGAACTGAAGGGGTTGATACTCACCGTGAAAGGACCCAGATATGCGACATACCCTCCAGCAAGTAGCACATCCCCTGCTACATTATTGATCATTTGGTCCAGATTCTGGACAGTTTCTTGCCAGCGAATTTTCTCATCTGACAGACCATTTAATAGCTTTGAAAAAAACAAAGAATAAACATACAACATGACTTTCTGTACCTGGAGACAAGTGATGATATTTTGCTTGATAAGTCTATAATATTAAACTTCAAGCAAGTAAAAGAGTACTGGATTTATTTTGATGCGTGGAAGTTGCACTGGTAAAGTAGGGTTGATATTGAAGCTGAGGAGGAGGAGTTAGGTGTTATAGGAAACTAAGCTCTGAGTAGATTGCTCCAATTGATCTGCTAGTAGAACTGGGTCAGAGCAAGCTGAGGATTTGAGAACTGTATCATCCAGAATTTGATGCTGGACTAGAAATTGAGCATATAACAGTGGAGAGGCTGGTGAGAGGTCAGGGAGAATGAGATGGAGAATCGGGTGGGAGCTGGAGGGGGGGAGTTGGAGGGGTAGGGGGAAGGTGAAGAGGGGGCAGAGAGGGTGAGATAGGGGAGAGAGAGAGAGAGAGATGGGGTAAGATGAAAGAAGAGTAGAGGGTAGCAGAGGGTGAGATTAGGAGAGAGTTTAATGCTGTCAACTTTAACAAGGACGCTTTGCTATTTTTTTAGATGAACTGTCATTGAGGTTTTGATGTATGTGTGATGTGGAACATGGCATCGTTACCTTGTCTGCTCTGATTAACCTCTGCTCACACTGCTCACATTTGTTTCCAAGCTCATCCTTTTTTGCTACACAGTCCTTGTACTTAGACTCAAGAGCAGCTATCCCAAGTTCCACTTCTTCCAGACGCCTTTTTGCTCCTTCTAGGATCTTCTGAGTCACTGACAGATCTTCCTGAGCTTCACGGAGGGCTTGCTGTATTAATAAAAAGTAAATTAATTGATTCTAAAGCTTTTACTGACATAATAGGTTTTAGAATTCCATATTTAGTAAAATGTAGCATGTGTATAATCTCATTTTGTACTGAAAATAATAAAAAAAAATTCCTTCAAAATTTACTTTCCCTTGCCTAATTAGTGAAAGGATTGTTTAAATCAGTAACCTGTGCCTTTATCATAAAGGACCCTTATAGAATTATAGAAACATAGAGCACGGAAATAGACCCCATTAACCCATCTCATTCATGCCAACCATGATGTTTGTCTATGCTAATCACATTTGCCTCCATAAGGCCCATATCCCTTTATGCATTTCCTGTCCAACTACCCTGTCCAAATTACTTTTAACCATTATAATTGTATCTGACTCTACCACCTCCTTGGCAGTTTGTTCCAAATAACAACCACCCTCTGTGTGAAAAATACTCTTCAGATCTTCTTTAAATTTCTTCATTTAAACCTTAAACATATACCTTCTCGTTCTCAACTCTACCACCCTGGGGAACAGATTCAATCTATCCTATCTATGCCCTTCATAATTTTATAAACCTATGTAACGTCACCCTTCAGTCTCCTATGTTCCAGTGAGAATAAACTTAGCCTAGCCAGTCTCTCCTTATAACTATCATCCTCCATTTCAGGCAACAGCTTGTGAATTCTGCACTCTTTCTTTTGCTATCACATACTTTCCATAGTGTGACAACCAGAACTGTACACAAATACTCCAAGTAAAATCTAACCAATGTTTTGTAGAACCGCCAAATAACACCCCAACTATTATACTCCATACCCAGACCTATGAAAACAAGCATATCAATTGTCTTCTTCACTACCCACTCTACCTGTGTTTCCACATTCAGCAAGCTATAGACTTGCATCCTAAGGTCTCCCTGTACATCAGTGCTCCCAAGGTTCCTACAATTTACTTTGTACGTCCTACCAGAACTTGCTTTCCAAAGTGCATTATCTTACACTCATCTGAATTAAATTCCATCTGCCAACTCTCCAGTTGAATCTGTTGCGCTGCTTGCTCCACTAATCTTAATTTCATCTGCAAATTTACTAGACCACCTCCATATATATATATATATATATATACACACACTACAAAAAACAAAAGTGATGCACCACTTGTTACAGACCTCCAGTCAGACATAACACCCATCCACTAATACTCTCAGCCTCCTATCACAAAACCAACTGAGGAACCAGTCTGCCTCACCTCAGATCCCTTGTGCCTTAACCTTCTGGACAGCTTATTATGCAGGACCTTTCAAAAGCTTTATTCAAGCCTATGTACATAATGTCTACTGTGCTGGCTTCATTAGTTTTCTTAGTTACCTCTTCAAAATTCTTACCCAGATTTGTGAGGCATGAACTACTCTGCATAAAACCATGCTGACACAAAACCAAACTAATCAGTCCCTGTCTTTCTAAGTGAACTTAAATCATGTTACTCAAACTCTTCTCCCATATCTTCCCTATCACTGATGTAAGGCTCACCAGCCTGTAGTTTCCAGGCTTATCCCTACTGCCCTCTTTGAATAAAGGGATAGTCATTGGTCACCCTCAACTCTCTGGTACCTCACCCAGGACAACAAAGATGCAAAAATGTCTATTAGAGCCCCACCCCAGTAACTTCATCCTCTGTCTCCTTTAGAATCTTGGTATAGATTCCATTAGACCTTGTGGAATTCTCCATCCTTTTGTGCTCCAGTATTTGAACATCTTCCTCCTTACTGATAGATATGCTCTTGCATTGCTCTCCCTCAACTCCCCAGCTATCATGGCCTTCCCGCTGCCGGCTATCAATGAGAAGTATTCTTTTAGGACCTTGCTCATGCCCCAACATTCCACAACAGTTTATTCCTTTGATCCATAAGGGGAAATATTCTTTCCTCAGTTAACTTCTTACTTTTAATATACTTGTAAAAGATTAAAATCCTACTTGTGAAAGGCATTTCACAGCCCCTTTTTGCCCTCCTATTTTCTTTCTTCTCCCCCATACACCCCATGAGCCTCAAAATTCAATACCAATTTCCCATATGATATACATCACCTTCTTCTCCTGATCAAACCTTCAATATATTTGTTAATAAAGATTCCCTAATCTTAACATTGTTTAGTTCCTACCATTTTGGGAACATACTGACTTTGATCTCTTACTATTTTGCTTTGCCTTTCACTTATTGTTTTTCCTCCAGCAGACCATCCTAATCCATCTCTGCCAGTATCCAGCATATCATTCTTCAATGGAATCCCGCCGTTAAGCACATTTTTCCTCTTTCCACTCTGCTTTCTGCAGGGATCACTTGCTACGTGACTTGCTTGTCTGCTCGTTTACTCTGCCCCACCCCCTCCACTGGACTCCCTCCTGGGACTTGCCCTGCAAGCAGGACAAGTACTATACCTACCCCTACACCTCTTCCCTCACCACCATTCAGGACCCCAGACAGTCCTTCCAGAAGAAATGACATTTCATCTGCAGGTTTGCTGGGGTTGACTTCAGCATACCGTGCCGCTGGTGCGGTCTCTTCTACATTGATGAGACCTGATGTAGACTGTTGCTCTGCATAAGTTCTACTTAAATCCACTTTCTCTGGTTTAGGGCCTTAACTTGAGAATTAACATTATCTTCTTCCATTACTATCTAGAAGATTAACACAGCTTTTACGATGAATTGGTCACCTTCCCCTGAGGGTTCCCACACATACACTCCTATTGCATCCTCATTCCCCAAGGTCTGATACAGCCTCTTTCCTGATAGAACTCTCCATATACCGTTGGATACAATTTAGGAATTCCACTCCATCTAAGTCCTTTACAGTAATGCAATCCCAGTTAGTATTTGTAAAGTTAAAATCTCCCACTACCTCAACCTTATTCCTCTTACACTCCTCTGTGATATGTCTACATATCTGAGTACTGGAAGGGTGTTCTTATAACCCAAAAGTGATCATTTTCTTATTCTTTTATATATAAATTTTTAACCCTGCAGGGTGACATTTTCCCTCTTGATTACTATTGAGAAGCACTGAATGTGTAAAAACTAGACAACAATAAAAACATTAAATAAACTAATATCTGACTATCTACTTGCACACTTTTGGGCAAGATGTCATTAAACAACAGTTCTTTACAAAATTTCCATCTCATTTAGTGAATACTGTTTTCAGGTAAAGAGAAAAGTAACTGGGAAAAGGAGAAAAAAAGAAAATAAATAATTTTCTATTAGTTTTTTAATCAAGTTTGTCTGAAACATCTTTGAAAGAAAATTGAATGGTAACAAGAGATAGTCATAGTCATAGTCATACTTCATTGATCCCGGGGGAAATTGGTTTTTGTTACAGTTGCACCATAAATAATAAATAGTAATAGAACCATAAATAGTTAAATAGTAATATGTAAATTATGCCAGTAAATTATGAAATAAGTCCAGGACCAGCCTATTGGCTCAGGGTGTCTGACCCTCCAAGGGAGGAGTTGTAAAGTTTGATGGCCACAGGCAGGAATGACTTCCTATGATGCTCTGTGCTGCATCTTGGTGGAATGAGTCTCTGGCTGAATGTACTCCTGTGCCCACCCAGTACATTATGTAGTGGATGGGAGACATTGTCCAAGATGGCATGCAACTTGGACAGCATCCTTTTTTCAGACACCACCATGAGAGAGTCCAGTTCCATCCCCACAACATCACTGGCCCTATGAATGAGTTTGTTGATTCTGTTGGTGTTTGCTACCCTCAGCCTGCTGCCCCAGCACACAACAACAAACATGATAGCACTGGCCACCACAGACTCGTAGAACATCCTCAGCATCGTCCGGCAGATGTTAAAGGACCTCAGTCTCCTCAGGAAATAGAGACAGCTCTGACCCTTCTTGTAGACAGCCTCAGTGTTCTTTGACCAGTCCAGTTTATTGTCAATTCGTATCCCCAGGTATATGTAATCCTCCACCATGTCCACACTGACCCCCCTGGATGGAAGCAGGGGTCACCGGTACCTTAGCTGTCCTCAGGTCTACCACTATCACAGTAAGCTGCAGATAATTCTGCTCACACCATGTGACAAAGTTTCCTACCATAGCCCTGTACTCAGCCTCATCTCCCTTGCTGATGCATCCAACTATGGCAGAGTCATCCGAAAACTTCTGAAGATGACAAGACTCTGTGCAGTAGTTGAAGTCCAAGGTGTAAGTGGTGAAGAGAAAGGGAGACAAGACAGTACATACCCTTTTAGGTTCCACAGCTTTGGCGATGAAATGATATTTGTGCATGGCCCGAACCCATTGGCAAATCGAAGTGCATGCTTTTGAAATCTTGGCGATAGAAGCAGGCATAAATTCTTCACTGTCAATATATGGTTGGATCGCTTTGATTACAGAATCAGGAATGTTGTCCTGAAAAGTGGGAAGAAATGTGAAAGGTTAGTGTTGTGATCGTGCACGTTTTTTAATGGCATAACTTCATGACAAAGTTGCTGATGGCATTATACTACAGACCCCACACCCCATCAATGACCACCAGAACATTGAGGAACAGATTATTCAAGCAGATTTGGGAAAAATGTTAAACCAACAGAGTTGTTGTTATGAGTAATTTCAGCTTCCCCAGTATAGACTGGGGCCAACTTAATGCAATAGATTTAGATGGGGCAGAGTTTGTTAGGTGCATCCAGAAGGGTTTCCTAAATTATTAAGTAGATAGTCCAACGAAGGTTAGTCACCTGCCCAGACTTATTTCCCAACACTGGGTTAGTTTTAAGAAATAAGCCTGGTCAGGTAACTAAGCTTTCAGTGGAAGAATGTTTATGAAACAGTGACCATAACTCCTTAATAACACACACAAAATGCAGGAGGAACTCAGCAGTTCTGGCAACATCTGTGGAGAGGAATAAGTAGTCGACATTTCAGGCCAAGAGTCTTTATTAGGACTTGGCCCAAAATGTTGACTGTTGTTCCTCTCCATGGATGCTGCCTGATCTGCTGAGTTCCTCCAGCATTTTGCATGTGTTACTCTGGATTTCCAGCATCTACAGAATCTCTTGTGTCCATAGGTCCTTAAGTTTTAAGATGGCTGCAGATGGGGACATATATGAGAAAACACCTTGTCAGGCCCTAGGGATTTATGTGCCGTATTGTATGACGTGGACAATCATGGTCTTTCAATGTACATGATTGTTCTTGGAAAATTTTTCTACGTAAGTGGTTTGCCATTGCCTTCTTTTGGGCAGTGTCTTTACGCCAGTCATTATCAATACACTCCAGAGACTGCCTGGCATCAGTGGTCGCACAACTAGGAATTGTTGACATGCACTGGCTGCTCATCCACCACCTGCTCCCGTGGCTTCATTTGACCCTGACTGCGGGGGGGGGGGGCCTCATCGAAACGTACCACATTCTTTGAAGGTTCAATTGGATTGATACATTGCCTTGCTGAGGAATCTAAAGCCAGGGCTCATGTTTTCAAAATAATGGTTGAGATATACTCAGTGGCCACCTTTTAGGTACACCTGCTCGTTAATGCAGTATCTACTCAACCAATCACGTACTTGGCAGCAGCTCAGTGCATAAAAGCATGCAGACACGGTCAAGAGGTTCAGTTGTTCTTCAGACCAAACATCAGAATGGGGAAGAAATATGATCTCAGTGACTTTGACTGTGGAATGATTGTTGGTGCCATACAGGGTGGGTTTGAATATCTCAGAAACAGTTCAGAGAATTCCTGGGATTTTCATGGACAACAGTCTCTAGTGCTTACAGAAAATAGTCTGAAAAATATAAAACATCCAGCGAGCAGCAGTTCTGTGGGTGAAAATGCCTCGTTAATGATGGAGGTCTGAGGAGAATGGTCAGACTGGTTCAAGCTGATAGGAGGGTGACAATAACTCAAATAATTACTGTATATGTTACAATATGGTGTGCAGAAGAGCCAGTCTGAACACTCAACACGTTGAACCTTGAAGTGGTGGTCTTATAGCGGTAGAAGACCATGAACATAGACTCAGTGTATGACTGAGCGTATTTAGGATTAAAACAAGGCAAATGTCTTCATGCAGAGAGTGTGAATTCAGGTTTTGAAGCTCTCATTAATTGCCTGGACTTCTAAATCAGCATCACTTCTTGCTTGAATTTAAGGATGGTACAATTTCTAGCTTTTTTTTCCAGGTTGATGCTCAAGTCAAACTTGTGAGGAAGGAAGCGACACTAACTGCAAGAAGTTTGATGCAAGCAATACCTTGTCATATTTAAACAAACTGTCCAGGAATTTGGCTGGATCCTGTAAAAGTCCTTTTCCTGGTTCCCAATAGTCATCAATTTTACTCCCTGGTTTTTCTCCTGCGATCTTTTTTGGCTTAATTCCCTTCATAATACACACTGCTTCAATCACCAGCTTGACACCAAGGGGAGGGCGTTGCATGCCTCGTACCTATATGCAGAAGACAAATAAAATTATTTTCACCTGGCCAGTTTTATTGAAATCAGCTTATCAATTTATTTACTGTTTTAATCAAGATAAAAGATGAAAGTGTTTGGAATTGCAATGCTTTGCATGCCAATGCCAACAGAACGAATAACAGATGCCGAGGGAATCTGTCTCTACACTACAATTTTTCGCATCTCTATTTTCAAATCTGACTGCACCATTGCAGTATTATATTTTTCCAATTCTGTCACCAGCCATGAGGTGAATTTGGGTGAGATTATCAGGAATTTTTGTTTGAACTATAGACTTAATCCCATAAAGAACTGAATTGAGACTGTACTTCAGCTGGCAGGATACATGGGATTTTGACAAATCAATCTAGGCTGGATTGAATTCCAAGTAATTACATTTAATCATTCGATAAGTAACAAGATACAAGTTTTATCATTTGCTATGAGTCACAATGATACAACTTCACATTACTAATGATAAACAGAGCAATAAATTCAAGTAATTTTGAAAATGTAAATTACTTGAAATTGTACATAATCTGTAAAGCCTTCTTATCGGTGTTACAATACAGAATGAGTTTTAGAAAGCTGCCATCAAATTTGTAAAAAAAGATATTATCATTTGTAACTCTGAATGGAGCAATTGTCATCAAGATCATACACATACAAATAATTTTATTAACCTAATCTCCAGATCAGATGGTGGGGGATAATATATTGTAAAGTATATGGTACATTAGATCCATTCGCGTAACCCTTCTTATATTTCTGATTAATTGTTTATTTGAAACAATTAAGGCTAATCATGCTACTATGAATGTACTTCATAGAAAAAATGCTATCTAGTATGCTCTATCTATTTCCATTTGCTGGACAAATAGACCTCATTTCACATCAAAGTTACGTCTATTTTCTACAATTATTAATTTCTATACGTATGTTTAAGGGTTGGCAATTACCAAAGCCTGCAATAAAAGGCTCCATGTAGAACATGGAAAACATCTGTAACTGTGCTAAAAGTCATTGTGACAATGAACTAAGAAGCTAATATATCATGAATCACTATTACTGTAATGAATTTACTGCATTGTTGAAATATAACTAGTGACAATGTATAGTCCACACAAGACAGTGAAATCAATGAAATATATCTCCAAACACCTTTTAGTAGAAGAGGTGGATATCTAACCACTCATTCTACAATTCTGAAACGTACATACATATGGAGGATAATAGTTACACAAAATAAAACATTATGAAGGTATCAGCAGCTATTCCATGAAGCCCCCTGTTGGTCAGGGTCGACTAAGGATATTGCATCCTAGCTATCTACATGATAGGCAAGCCAGTACGATATGGAGAGCAAGGTGTTGCCCATGCAGCAGGCTCCCCCAGCTCCACACAGCTGATGAATCCAAAGGAACAGCAGAGACCAATATAGTTTGGCACCAGTGGCATTGCAGGAGTTGCCAGTCAGTGTTGAACTCAACATAGGACTGCCTCAAGGACTCCATCTCTGATTTTTCCTCAGAGTTACTCATGAAGCCTTCCCCATGAGTGGGTATAGCCACAAGGCAGCAGAGGTTTGTGATCAGAGTTTTTCTTCTCCTAGCTGAACTGGCAACCATGGCTGATGAGTCCCATCTGCCTGAAGTGACTGGCTTTGAGGTGCCAGTAACCCACCTTTGCCCTTACTTCTGTCAGTAGGCTTAGTGGCTAAGCCACATGTGAAGGCCATGAGCTGGACCTGGTAGCCAGAGTCTATTTGAGATGTATACCATTGGGAGCATTCAATAGGTAGTGGGAGCTCATCCCCTGGCTATGACAACCTTAAGGAACCAGCAACTATCCTAGATTAGAAATAACTGCATCAGTGTTCTACAGCATAAATGTATCATACTCTGAGAGACCAGATGTATTTTGAGTGCGTAAACAACTTATCAAATTGGTGAGGGAGAAGGAACGTGATGAATTTAGAGAATAACTGCAAGAAAAGCCATATTTAAGTAGATTACTTATATAATTTCTCTTAAGTATTCAAGCAGAAAACGTCTATGTTTTACAACTTGGAATCAAGTTACTGACACAAGGAGTTTGAAGCAGTGGCATCATTGTTAGTCCTGTGCTCTGTTCCTTCATCTCAGTATTAAACATGTGGCTCCATGGTAAGGGAAAAATTGATGGAAAGTAACCATGTCATTTTCTTACAATGCTATAGGTACAAGTTAGAAATAACCATAATGAGAGTATATAAAAGGGGAATTTGTTTTAAAAGGAGCATTATTGAATGTCAATTTGTTTTATGTGACAAGATTTAATTAGAAACCAGAAATAATTTGAGCGCTAAGTCAGGAATTTACCTCAGTTACATCATTTTTATTCAGGGATTTCAGGCTGGCTAAAGCTGCATCCAAAGCAGGCAATGCCTCATCTAAATCCTTCTGCGCATCATCAGCAATAGCCTGGGCTATATTTGCCTTTTCTGAGGCCTTTGCTTCCTCTTCACTGACAGCCTTGCGGGTCTCTTCTGCAATGGTAGTATCAACCTGAAATACAGGTGTATTAGGAACCACAAATGTAAACAAACTTTTACAAATCCTTAATGTTATCAAGTCAAGGTCTTAACTGCAACTTGCCATTCCTTTCAACAATTCATAATATTTCTATCAGTGGCACAATGTTCAATCTATGTAATAAGTTTAATTAAACTTTGTGCTTTTTTTAACCAGACTATGCAACATGAAAATTAAACCTCTTACCCCTAACCATAAGTCTATGTATGCCCTCTAGTTTTACTCACATCTGCCTTAGTGAAATTTGTAACAATCTTTTAGCAGTTTGCAAAACCTGATCTACAGCACGAGCCTCCTTTGGTTTTGTGCAGTACAGACGTTTGATCAAACGTTTCCATCAAAGTCCAAGTCGAGTCTATTGCTATGTCTGCACAGGTGCAATGCAAAACTTAATTACAGCAGCATCGCAGGCACATAGCAATATGCAGTGCAAGCAGAATTCACAAAAACATTAATTATAAATTATACACAATTTTTATAAGAAAGCACAATTAAAACAACAAAAATCATAGTTAATGTTAATGCAAGGTCAAATTGGCCATAGTGTTGCTAAACTGTATTGATTAAGGTTTTGCTCAATAAGCAAAGGGTTGAAGGGAGGTAGCTATTCCTGAACCTGGTGGTGAGGGACTTTGGTTTCTGTACCTTCTGCCCATTGGTAGCTGCATAAGGATGGCATGGCCTGATGGTGGAGATTTCTGATGACTGATGTTGTGTTCTTCAGTCTGTATCACAGGTAGATACTACCAAAGGCAGGCGGGATGTAACGTGATGTCTTGTGCAGAGACCACTAATCACTCTGCAGCTTCATAAGTTCCTGTGCAATTAAATTGTCTTACCAGACAACTAGTCAGGACACTTTCAATAGAACTTCTACAGAAATTTGTTAGAATGTTCCTTGACAAGATGAACCTCCTTAAGCAAGACACTGTCATGCTTTATTTATGATTGCATCTATGTGCTGGGCCCAGGGCAGGTTATACAATATATTAACATCCAGGAATTTAAAGTTGCTGACTCTCTCCACTGCCAATCCCTCAATAAAAACTGGCATATGTTCACCCACCTTCCCCTTCCTGAAGTCAACAATCAGCTCTTTAGTTTTGCTGACATTGAACAAAAGGTTGTGATTGTGGCACTAGTCAACCAGGTGACCTCTTGCCCTAGTCAGCAGACTCATTGCAATCTGGATTCATCCAACAGCAGTAATGTCATCAGCAAATTTCAAGATGGCATTGGAGCTCTACTTAGCCACACAGTTATATGTGTACAGAGAGCAGAGCGGGGGCCAAGCAAGCAGCCTGAGGTACCCCTGTATCAATGGTCAGCGAGGAGGAGATTCACTGCTGGGTCCAGTTGCAGAGGAAGGTACAGCGACCCAGGTGCTGTTCACTGCTGGGTCTGCTGGTGAGGGGACTGAGCGTCCAGTTGCAGAGGAAGGTACAGCGACCCAGGTGCTGTTCACTGCTGGGTCTGCTGGTGAGGGGACTGAGCGTCCAGTTGCAGAGGAAGGTACGGCGACCCAGGTGCTGTTCACTGCTGGGTCTGCTGGTGAGGGGACTGAGCGTCCAGTTGCAGAGGAAGGTACGGCGACCCAGGTGCTGTTCACTGCTGGGTCTGCTGGTAAGGGGACTGAGCGTCCAGTTGCAGAGGAAGGTACAGCGACCCAGGTGCTGTTCACTGCTGGGTCTGCTGGTGAGGGGACTGAGCGTCCAGTTGCAGAGGAAGGTACAGCGACCCAGGTGCTGTTCACTGCTGGGTCTGCTGGTGAGGGGACTGAGCGTCCAGTTGCAGAGGAAGGTACGGTGACCCAGGTGCTGTTCACTGCTGGGTCTGCTGGTAAGGGGACTGAGCGTCCAGTTGCAGAGGAAGGTACAGCGACCCAGGTGCTGTTCACTGCTGGGTCTGCTGGTGAGGGGACTGAGCGTCCAGTTGCAGAGGAAGGTACGGTGACCCAGGTGCTGTTCACTGCTGGGTCTGCTGGTAAGGGGACTGAGCGTCCAGTTGCAGAGGAAGGTACAGCGACCCAGGTCCTGAGATTTGATGATAATATTAAACACTAACTTAACATGCTTTGCAAAGCATTTAAGAATTTCTAGGCCTGGTTGTTTTTATTATTTTGGATCTTTTCAGACATTATCTGCTGCAAGCTAAGGAGATGAATGGAAAATGTATTCAGTTGTGCTACTCTAGCCACTTTTGTTGTAGCAGTTTTGATCCATTAGTGTGTCTTTTCCTGCCTAGGTACTTCCTACATATTCATATTAACACTGCTGGTAATAAACTTCTTGCCAGACCTGGAGTACTTTTGCTTGCAGAATTCTGTACTTCAATACAGTATTTACTATTTTAACTTGCAATGATATCAATAAGACCATTAAATTTCTTGTACCTTTATTTTTTCCATCGTTGTTGCAGTATCTTGTGCTGCCTCCTCCAGAAGGGGCCGAGTTGATTCCAACTCTTCCTGCATCTTAGCCACATCTTCTGCAGTGCGCAACAGCTACATCAGAAAATAAAATGCTGGATACATTTCATTGATTTGGCCTTGCATGCACTGACAAATTGTCATTGTTTAGCTCTTCATAACATAAGGCATAGGACAAAGTGGCCCCTTGCGTCTGATCTGCCATTCAATAAGATTATGACTAATCTTTGGCTTCAATTGATCTCACAACCCTTAATTCCCCTGTTTACCTTTCTTCTTTATTCTTTATTGGCATGTACTTTCAGAGGTAAGAATTCTTAAGATTTACAACTCTTTTTGAAATTAAATTTTCCCTCATTTCAAATTACCATCCTTTATCTTGAGGCAATGCCCTCACTGGGTGGGAAGTCCTTACAGCAGCTTCCCAGTTAAGCTCTTGCTTAGTCCAACCATTTTTGTCTTACATTTATGATTAATTCCTGAACAGAAAGGAGACGTGAATGTTTTCTTTATTGACACAATCAAGATACTCTGCCTACTCAGAACAGTACACACAGTCTTGTTTAAAAAATGCTTTGCATACTGCCCAGAGTTCTGTGCCCAAATGTGATCACCCTCATTCCTCTAAACTCCATACTATATAGACCTAATATGCTGAAATGTTGCTCAAAGACAACCAACCTTATCCCAGAAATTAATCTAGTTAACTGGCTCCAAGACAAAGATACCTTTCCTTAAATAAGGAGCACAAAACTATATGTTATGTTTTGGTTGCATTCTCAGTTGTGCTCCATTCCTCTTCCAATGAAGACCCTTATCCCATAAGCCTTCCTTATTACCTGCTGTACCTGCGTACTGATTTTGATATTTGAAAAATGTTGACCTTGACAACTATATTTTCATTTCATTTAAACAATTCTTTAATTTTCCAATATTTCTATGGAAGTGGATAATTGCTCACTCCTCCTCATTATACTTCATCTGATATATTTTTGCACACCCACAATCCCTCTATATCTTTTCTGGTTAATTCTGGTTAAGTGGATCCTGGTTAATTGGGCCTTGGTTAATTGGACAGGTGCTTATTTGAGACAACTGTTAAAGAACAAAAACAAATTGAGAAAATAGCCAGGATTCCCTTCATTTATTTGGGACATGTAAGAAAGGAGTTAAATAAAGTTTGTAAGACAACATGGAGTTAGCTTGAAGTGTGACTGTTTTGAGAAAGTAAAAGAGAATTAGTACACGGCAATGTTTTGAGAGCCATAATGGTGGAAAATGTTGAAAAATATGTTTGTCTCTGCTGAAGGTCATTAAAGAGGAGGGGGGTGCAGCTGGTATCACCAAGGCATAGTGTAAGGGGTTTTGAATGGTATAAAAAGGGCACTTTCTTTGTGTAAGTGTGAGAGTTTTATCTTAAGCGAGGTCATGGCTGGTCCAAGTGCTAAGCAGATAGGGGCAGGTATTGAGAGTGAGTGAGAGTGAGAGAGAGAGAGAGAGAGCGAGAGCGCGCGAGAGAGACTACATGTAAGATTGGCGGATCCGAGACTCCCCTCTGACATAATGTGTCACGCAGTTTTCCTTTCTTATATCTTTTTAACTATTCAATGAAACTTCGGCTAATTGGGGCAGTTGTTTAATTGGTCAAAATGTACTGGTCCTGATGTGTCCCAATTAACTAGAATCCACTGTATACTATACTCTTCACAGTTTATTTTTTCATCTGTCTTTGTATCACCAGCATTTGCATGGCTTCTCTTCACAGAATCAGAGTCAGAGTCAGAGTCAAACAACACAGAAACAGGCCCTTTTGACTAACCTCATCTACGCCACTATGATGCCTATCTATGCCAATCCCATTTGCCTATATTAGGCCCATATCCTGCTATGCCTTTACTATTCATCTATCCAAATACTCTTTAAATAATGTAATTGTATCTGCGTCTTCCACTTCCTCTTTCCAGATAACCACATTCTCTGTGAATAACTTCTCCTCAAATTTCCTTTACATTTCTTCTGTTTCTCCTTAAGTTGTGCCCTCTAGTTCTAGATGCCCCTTCCCTGAGAAAAAGACTTTGACTATCCTATCTATACCCCTATAACATCTAAGGTCATCCCTCAGCCTCCTGTGTTCCAGTGAGAATAAACTCAGCCTACCCAATCTCTCTTTATAAGCGAAATTATGTGTGTGGTTCGTCCATTGTCGTCGATGAAGACCTCGACACCATTAGTCACTTTGAGACTGGATGTGGTGTGTCCAAAGATGACTGGTCAGGCCAATTCGGGCACGGAATGTCCTGGCACGTGTTGGGCAGACATGTTTAGGCACTGCAGTTGTTGCGCTGGTGGCTCTGGACTTGCGCAGCTCGCGCTTGTGTTGTGCTTCTGCAATGTGCCTTGCTTCATAAGCTTGACAGCCCTTGTGGATCAGGCCACGCCAGGTAGGGTGGTTTTGTGCCAGCATTTCCCAGGAGGTCGTGTCTATGTCAAATGACTCCAGGGAGGCCTTTAGTGTGTCTTTGTAACGTTTCTTCTGCCCTCCATACGAGCGTCTTCCAGCAGAGAGTTCCCCAAAAAGGAGCTGCTTGGGTATGAGCTCGCCCGGCATGCGGATGACATGACCTGCCCACCAGGTCTGTGCTCTCATCAGCAGTGTGTGGACTGATGGTAGACTTGCTCTAGAGAGAGCTTCAGTGTCTGGTACTTTGTCTTGCCATCTGATGCCTAATATTCTGCAAAGACAAGTCATGTGGAAATGGTTGAGCTGTCTTGCATGCCTTCGATACACAGTCCACATTTCACAGGCATACAGGAGGGTAGTGAGTACCACGGCTCTGTAGACCTTCAGTTTTGTTGCTGGACTGATTCCTCGATGTTCCCATACAGTGGAGCACAGTCTACCGAAAGCAGAACTTGCCTTTGCTATTCTGCAGTTAAATTCTGTATCAATAGTCACTGCTCGGGAGACGGTGTTGCCAAGGTAATTAAACTGGTCAACTGCCTGTAGTTTCTGTCCTTTGACTGTGATTTTTGGTTCTGTGTACGGTGTATGAGGGGCAGGCTGGTGCACGACTTCGGTCTTTTTGATGTTGATGGTGAGTCCAAAGTTGTCACAAGCCGTGGAGAATTTGTCCATATTGACTTGCGTCTCTGGCTCCGAGCCAGCATACAGGGCGCAGTCATCGGTAAAGAGGAAGTCTCTCAGAACAGTCTCCTTCACTTCGGTAATAGCTTGAAGTTTCCTCAGGTTGAAGAGCTTCCCATCCACTCTGTACTTGAGGCTGATTCCAGCATCACTGTCCTGGAAGACACCATTCAGCATGGCAGAAAACATCATGCTGAACAGTGCAGGTGCGAGCACACAGCCCTGTTTGACACCATTGGTGACTGGGAATGCCTCAGAGGATTCTCCGCTGTCCAGCACTCTGGCCATCATGCCATCATGGAACTGGCGTACCATCAAAATGAATTTGGCGGGGCAGCCGAACTTTGACATGATCCTCCACAGGCCTTGTCTGCAGACAGTGTCAAAGGCTTTCGTGAGGTCAACAAAAGTTGTGTAGAGTTCACGATTCTGCTCCTGACACTTCTCCTGAAGTTGGTGCGCAGCAAAAATCATGTCAATAGTCCCACGACCTTTGCAAAAGCCACACTGTGACTCTGGCAGCAGGCCCAGCTCCAGATGAATGACCAGATGATTTAGTAGGACTCTTGCAAGGGTTTTTCCTGCAATGGAGAGCAGCGAGATTCCACGGTGGTTGTCACATACTTGTCGATTGCCCTTCCTCTTATAGAGGTGTACGGTGGATGCATCTTTAAGTTCCTGAGGAATGGATCTTTGCTTCCAAAAAGACTGGAACAACTTGGTGGGCTTCTCTATAAGTACAGGATCACTGGCTTTGTAGATCTCTACAGGTATGGCATCTGCCCCTGGGGCTTTGCCACTGGATAGTTGGCTGACAGCTTCCGTGACTTCGGCTACTACCGATGGGTCATCCATGGCGCTGTTGATGTCGACCTGGGGAATCCTGTCTATTGCCTCATTGTTAATAGATGGCAGTTGGTTGAGGACGGCTTCAAAGTGTTCAGCCCATCTCTGCAGGATCTGAGCCTTCTCTGTAATGAGAGTTGTACCATCTATACTCAGGAGGGGGGAACTCCCGACAGATTGAGATCCACAGAGTGTGTTGGGGGCTTCATAGAGTCGTTTCAAGTCATTTCTGTCAGCATATCCCTGTATTTCATCTGCCTTGGTACTCAGCCAGGCATCTTGCATTTTATGCAGTTTATTCTGAACTATCCTGCGAGCACTGGTAAAGGTGTTTTTCTTGGCAGCTGATGATGGGTCATTCCGATGGGCACGATGAAGGCGGTGCTTTTCCACAAGTAGAGCCTGTATCTCCTCATCATTCTCATCAAACCAGTCAAGCTGCTTGTGGGTAGAGAGCCCTAGCATCTTCAGTGCAGATGAATGGACAGCATCCCTGAAGCGATCCCAGTCGTCCACAGTGCTGCCTGCAAGGTGTAGGTCAGCAAGCTTGGTTTCTAAATCTTCAGCCAGTGCTGAAGCAATGCTGGGGTTCTTCAGCCTGGCCACATTGATTCTTTTCATATCCTTGCTTCCTTGTGGTCGCCACTTGGGTCTGATGCGGAGCTTCATTTTGGAGACAATGAGCTTGTGATCTGTCCAGCAGTCAGCACCACACGTGGCCTTGGTCACTCTGACATCCTGCCTGTCCTTTCTCCTGACAGTGACATAGTCGATAAGATGCCAATGCTTAGAGTGGGGGTGCATCCAGGAGGTCTTGTTATGGGTAGGCAGGCGGAAAGTTGTGTTGGTGATGAGCAGGTCGTGTGCTGCACATGTCTTCAGTAAGAGTAGGTCATTACTGTTACATCTGGCCACTCCATGTCTCCAAACGACTCCCTGCCAGGCTGCAGAGCCGCGCCCTACCCTTGCATTGAAGTCGCCGAGCAAGATCAGTTTGTCGGTGCTGCTCACTGCTGATAGTAGGGCGTCTGGTTCTTCATAGAAACTGTCTCTCATCTCGTCCGGGTTGGTCATTGTGGGGGCATAGGCGCTGATCAGGGTGGCTTGACTTCTGTTCTGTAGCGGAAGCTGTAGTGTCATGAGCCGGTCGTTCACACCCTTGGAGAGACTGGCAAGTTTCCGAACAAGGTGACTCCTGACGGCGAATCCAACTCCAGCATCACTATGCTCATCGCTGCCGCGACTGCTCCAGAAAAAAGTGTATCTACCTCCAGTTTCAGTCAGCTGACCTTCGTTGGCAAGACGAGTCTCACTCTGGGCTGCAAAGTCAATGTTGTATCTTGCAAGCTCTCTGGCAACTAAGGCTGTTCTTCTCTCTGGTCTGTTTGTTGTAGGGTTGTCCAATAGCGTGCACACATTCCAAGTGCCAATGGTGAGCGGTGTCACCTTGCATTTTGTTGTGTTTGTTTGACTGCCAAGATAGGAGCAACGCCAGGCGCGGTAAACTGGCCGGGGTGTAATGAAGCAGGCAATGTTTGGGGCACCTTTTCTAGCTCCTTCCTCATACTACGGAGGTGAGCAGTGCGTTCCTAAAGAGGGCTGCTCAGTCGCCCAGGTAGATGCCGAGTTTCACTGCTGCTTCGGTCAGCGAAAAGCAACCATTAGACCCGAGTCGCCTGTGTGCAGGTCCGTGACTACAGCTCTCAGTGTATCCACACCTGCTGCTTCGTCGCTCGCCCATCGCCACAGGACTTCAAAGTTTGAGGGTGATGATGATGATGATGGTGTCGACACTAGCGCTTGATTTGGATTTAAGTGAAGGAGAGTTGTGCAGCGTCAGCCTCACTCTCTTCCCAATTCGCATCTGGATCCAGTGGCAAGACAAGAGTCGAGATGGCTGGAGATGGGACTAGGCGCAGTGGATGACCAGGATATCTTCTGTGTCTTGTCCTGCTCTACGCGTTCCACGACGCTTGCAGAGACAGTCTGCTTGACCGTTGGACCTTCCATTGGTCTCGTCCGCTCAGTCAGCCGGAGTCCATCTTCACATGCTGGGATAGACAACTCCCTATCTCACCGAGGGTTTGAGACCCGTCAGCTACCCTCACCTGGTTTAGCCGGCTTGTCAAAGCCGTTGCCCGGGGTGTGGCCGCTGTCGCATGCAAACAGCTACAGGGAGCCACAGGTGAGAGCTGAGTGCCAGGTGGGGACCAGAGGTGGACAAACTGGCTTGAAAAGGACGCGACATGTTCCCCCACCAGAGGTGCTACCCCTCCCTGATGCCCCATACACCCCAAGCGAAGTTATACATTCCAGGCAAAAGCTTAGTGAATTTCATCTGCACACTCTCTATTGCTAGCACATCCTTCCTGTAGTGTGGTGACCAGAATAGTACACAGTACTCCAAGTGCAGTCTAACCAATATTTTGTACAGCTGCAGCAAACTTTTATACCGAAAGCCTTGGCCCGTAAAGGCGAGCATATGACATGCCACCTATGTCACCACTTTCAGCGAGCTAAGGACTGGCACCTAGAGGTCTCCTTACACTAGCACTTAGGTTTCTACCATTTACTCTACACATCCTACCAGAATGTGATGTCTTAAAGTGCATTACCTTATACTTGCTTGCACTAAATTTCGTCTGCCAATGCTCTAGCCCAACCTTCCAGCTCATCCATGTCCTACTATCTCCTTGTACAGCCTTCTTTGCTATCTATGACACAACCACTTTTCATTTAATCTGCAAACTTACTAGTAAGCGGTTTATATTCTCTATTCTCACTTACAGTGTATATATCACAAAGAACAAAGGTTCCAGCATCAGTCTCTGTGCAATACCACTCCCAGTCAGAAAGTACCCATCCTAGCTTCTATCACCAGACCAGTTTTGGACTCAGGTTTACTATCACGCCTTAAATCTCTTGTGATTAACCTTCTGGATCAACTTTCTATGGTGGGACTTGTCCATACAAAGCAGGCCTACATTTCTGTCTTCATCACTTTTCTTAGTTGCTTCCATCGAAGTCATTAACATACTTATAAACAGCTGAGGCACCACCAATGATTGTGTTTTCCCTCTTTCAGCATTCTCCTTTCTATGCTAAACATTACCTTCAATGCCATCAACATTCATCTTGCATACATGGCACCACATACTTCTTGTAAATCCAGAGATACTGTACTACTACATCTGTATATTTGCTGGTTCCTTTTTAATCGAACTGCTAGTTACATCCTAAACAATGCTCACAAGTTAGTCAAATGGCATATCGTTTTATAGAATCATGTTGACTGTACCTAAAGTATTATGATCTAACTGCCTTGTTAGAAGATGATAGCCAATATGATACTTAGTTCTGAAATATTTTGTGTGTAATCACGTAGAGCACTACATAATATATCTTTTATTGCAAACATCCAAGTCTGTCAAACCCTGTATTACAGACGAGTTCACCTCATTAGGTGAATGAACTTGCCTCAAACAATATGGAAATTAAAATGTTATCTGCACTGGGAAAGCCGGAGCATCTGCCTGGCCTTTGATGAGGTAATAAGGAGGGAAGTTTCTCGGGGCACATCTGTGTGTGAAATAATATGTACCAACCTTTGGTCTCAGTCACATGGCAACATTTTTTTTTGAAGGCTGGCAAAGGGAGTGGTGGGAATGAAAAGAAGAATACAATTGCAGTTCTTTGGTCAAGGATCATAAGAACATAAAACACAGGAGCAGAATTAGGCTATTTTGCCCATCCAGTCTGCTTCATCATTCCATCATGACTGATTTATTATACCCCTCAACCCATTCAACTGCCTTCTCCCCATAATCTTTGATACCCTTACCAATTAAGAACCTTTGAACCTCTGCTTTAAATATACCTATGACTTGCTTTCACAGCCATCTGTGGTAATTTTCACCACCCTCTGGCCGAAGAAATTCTTCATAATTTCTGTTCTAAAGGGATGTCCTTGTATTCTGATGCTGAGCCCTATGGTCCTAGACTCCCCCAATCTAGGAAACATCTTCTCCATGTCCACTCTATCTTGGCCTTTCAATATTAAACAGATTTCAGTGAGATGCCCCTCATTCTTCCAAACCCCAGTAAGTACAGGCCCTACCGGCTAACAAAAGGTTCTCAGCAGGCTACTGTGCCAAGTTATTTTTGGATTTTCCACCATACAAGTACTTGTAAGGCATATGTGACTATTATTTATCTCAGCACAGGTCAATAATAAAACCTAGAGTATTCCTGCTCTTCATGGTGTAGACACTACCACACCCAAAAAGCTTAATGTTGGATTTTTATTTTAACACGGCAACATGTACAACGTTGAGCACGTCACCTTGTCTAGGCCACTTTTCATCCTGTTTTTGTCTGTTGTCAGCATTTGTATCTTCATACCGATCAGTACAGAGAAGAGGCTGAGCAAGTCTAGGTAGCTCTTAGGTGTGATGTAGTTATGTCTGGAAAGCTCACGCATGTATTGCACGGATTTAATTGCAACTGTTTGATGGATAGATACACACATCTGAACCTAGAGAGAAGGAACAAAGAAATACATGTTTCATGTGTAGAAACAAAGGGAATTAGAGTAAATCTGAAGATTGTAATAGATGAAGCCTCACCAATGCCTTCATGATGTCTGGCCTTGCTTCAAGCTCTGGCATTTCCTCTAGGGAGGCATTAGCAACAGACTGCAGAGCTTCAGTTGGCCATTCATTAAACCAGTCAATGGTACTGCACGTTACAAGAGATGGAAACTGGCGCAGTCGGGCCCTGAACACTTCCCCAATTGGACTGAGGGATGAAATCACCGCAAATGTTTACTAAATTATTTACACTAAAGACCCTATAAAAGATCATGCAGAAGTTATATATATATATTTATAAAACAGATTGTGAGATTAATTCACAGATTATTTCAACAGGTTATTTCATTACCATGTTGATGTTGCAGGTTAGGCCACAAAAAATATACGACTGTCAATAAATCAGTGTTGAAACTCAGCAGCAATTTAAACTGACATGGAAATATTTCAATTTGAGTGACTCAGATTGGTTGCCTCAATTACCAGGGGTCTAGTCACCTTACAGTAAAAAGAAATTGAGTTAACTTGTTTGGAAGTTAATTCCTGTTCTTTGACGGTCAGAGGAAGGAACGTACACACCAGCAATGCTAAACCCATGCAGTCAAACTACTCGAGCAGTCTGACAGATCATCTCTAAGGAGTATCTGAGAACTCTCTGGGTATGATCTGGAATCTCCAACATTTTATTGATATCACCACCTCTCTAGGATGCCTATTATCGTCTAATCTCAGGTTTGCATGTATACACCTGACTCAGGGCTTTACAGCTGAAGCCTTCGTTGGGTCATGTATACCTGGGCTCAGGAACTGCACATACTCACTTAACAACACAATGGATATGTATGTACAGTACGTGTAAACTGGAGGCTATGACCAATGACGTCAAATATTGTCGGGCCAGCTCCCTAGCCTAATTCCTGAGTATGCTGGTTCTTAGCATCATGGTTATATTTGCTATTTATTGAGAGCACTGTTCACTGCATTAATAGAAACAGAACATGCTGGAAATATTGTGTGGTTCAGGCTCATTTGTGGAAAAAGAACTGTTCCTCCTAATGCTTCCTAATGTATTCAGGGTTTCATGCAATTTTTGCTTTTATTCCAGAGTTCCAGCATCTGTAATTACGCTAGTTTTTATTGCTTTAGGGATATTATCCCTTTCATTGGAATATCTCTGCTACACACACCTTGCCTGAGGTTTTCATGTATCACGTTTAAGTTTGTATATTGTGCAAAGGACTTTATTAAAGGTTAATGAATATATATATACTGCTTTACAACATCACTATCTAATGGGAAAACAAGTCATAGCTTCCTCGTAAGATAAATTAGCCTCCGTAGGAAAAAAAGGCGTAAAAAGGAGCGGTGCGTGTGGCGGTGGAGGGGGAATATGTGGAGACAGACAGATTTAGGCCTGATCATTCTCTGTAACTGTAACATTTTATTGTGCATTCTGACATTGATTTCCCTAGTACTACTTCAATGCACCGATGATCTGTACAGGTGGCAGTCAAAGTACAGTTTTTCACTGTACCATGGTACCTGTCAATAACAAATCAATTTATTCATTTACCTGGCCAGGAGCAACTTTAAGCCAACCAGTTTTAGTTTAAATTATTTGAGTTTAAGTATTGCCACCTTCAGCACTAATTCTGTGTGAATGCAGGTATGATTTAAACTGTTGTTAAGTTAACGCTGCAACAGGAAACTAATTTTGGCCATTTAATATTATTAAATGAATGCTCACATGGCCAGTTATTTTCAGCAATATAAGCACCAGATTAAACTGCTGTTGCATGCCGTGGGGTGTGAGGTTGGTGTCTGGGAACATAGTCCTACAGGATTTCATCCACAGTTCCTTGGCTGCAATGTTACTGCAGCATGAGGACTTGCAAACTCACTTGAGCAAAATCAGCACAAGTACTGTCCCCTGATAGACTGACCATTATTGAGGGATGGAGAGGGATGGAGGAGTGAGTAACTTGAACTTCCCTAATATTGATTTGTACTTCCTTAGCGCAAAAGATTTAGATGGGACAGAATTGTGTATCCATGAAGGATGTCTGACACAATATGTGGACAAACCAACGAGAGAGGCTATAATGGATCTAGTACGAGGAAGTGACATATCTCTCAGTGGATGAGCATTTCGGAGATAGTGACCACAACTCCCAGACCTTTACCATAGCCTTGGACAATATGGAGAAGTATTTAACTGGGGGAGGATGAATTATTATGCTATTAGGCTGAACTTGTGAGCATAAATTGGGAACAGATGTACTCAGGGAAATGTACAAGAGAAATGTGGACCACTTGCATGGGCTTCTGAATATGTTTGTCCCATTGAGGCAGTAAAAGGACAGTAGGGTGAAAGAACTGAGAGATGTGCTACACCCAGTCAAGAGGAATAAGAAATCATTCTTAAGGTTGAGAAAGCAAGGATCAGACAGGGCTCTTGGGAGTCATAAGAGAGCCAGGAAGGAGCTTAAGGAGGGACTTGGAATATATAGAAGGGGACATGAGAAGACCCAGGCAAGTAGGATTAAGAAAACCCCCAAAGCATTCTACACACACACATGAAAAATGTGAGGATGACAAGAGGGAGGGTAGGACCATTCAGAGATAATGGGGAAGCATATGCTTCGAGCCAGAGGAGGAAGGCAAGGTCCTTAATGAATACTTTGCTTCAGTATTCACCAGTGGGGTGGACCTTGACAAATGTGAGGCCAGTGTAGAACAGGCTAACATGTTGGAACATAAACACAAGAAGTCTGCAGATGCTGGAAAACTAAAGCAACACACACAAAAAGCTTGAGGAAGTCAGCAAGTCAGGCAGCATCTATGGAAATCAGTCAATGTTTCAGGCTAAGACCACCTTTCAGGACTGAAAAAAGGGGGAAGATTCCAAAATATAAAAGTGGTGGGGGGAGGGGAGAGAAAAGGGAAGGAGGATAACTAGAGGGTGATAGGTGAAGCCAGGTAGATGGCAAAGATAAAGGGCTGAAGAGGAAGGCATCTGATAGGAGAGGAGAGTGGGCCATAGGAGGAAGGGAAGGAGGAGAAGATAGGCAGCTGAGAAGAGGTAAGAGGCCAAAGTGGACAATACCAGAAGGAGAAACTGATACTCATGCCTTCAAGCTGGAGACTACCCAGACAGAATATAAGATGTTGCTCCTCCACCCTGAGGGTGGCCTCAACTTGGCAGAAGAGAAGGCCATGGACCGGTGTGTCAGAATGGGAACGGGAATTGGAATTAAAATGTTTGGCCTCCAGGACATTCTGCTTTTGGCTAATGAAGATAATTTACGACAGGTTTCACCGATATAGGAAGCATCAGACACAATAGGTGAAGTGTTGCCTCTCCTAGAAGGACTGTTTGGGGCCCTGAAGGTGGAGGTGAATGGGCACGTGGAGCACTTTGGCTACTTGCAGGGATAAATGCCAGGAATGAGATTAGTAGGGAGGGACAAATGGACAAGGGAATCACAGAGAGAGCGATCCCTGTGGAAAGCGGAGACAGGAGGGATGTAAAGATACTGTATGTTTGGTGTTAGGATCCCTTTGGAGATGGCAGAAGTTGCAGAGGATGATGTATTGGATACAGAGGTTCATAGGGTGGTAGGTAAGGACAAGAGAAACTCTGTCACTGAACATGTCACATTAAGAAAGAGGATGTTCCGAAACTTTTGAAAAACAATAGGATAGATAAATCCCCAGGGATAGATGGATATACTGTACCTAGTTTACTAATGGAAGAGAGGGAAAAGATTGCCTATCCCATGGCGATGATCCTTGCCTCCGCTGACCACAGAGTAGAGTGATAGCCATAGAACACAAAAGCATAGACACAGGCATTTCAGCCCATCTAGTCCATGCTAAACTTTTAATCTGCCTAGCCTATCAACCAATACCCGGACCATAGCCCTCCCTACCCCTCCCATCTATGTGCCTATCCAAATTCCTCTTAAATGTTGAAATCGAGCCTGCATCCACCACTTCCGCTGGCAGCTCGTGCCACACTCTCAGCACCCTCTGAGTGAAGAAGCTCCCCCCCCCCATGTTCCACTTAAATATTTCACTTTTCACCCTTAACCCCTGATCTATCTAAAAGCCAGCTTGCATTTCCCTATCTATACCCCTCATCATTTTGTATACCTTCCCATATGATCCAGGGAATGAAGTTCTAACCTATTCAACTGTCCCTTGTAACTCAGGACTTCAAGTCCTGGCAACGCCTTTGTAGATTTTCTCTGCAGTCTTTCAATCTTATTGACATCTTTCCTGTAGGTAGGTGATCAGACCTGTACACAATGCTCCAAGTTAGGCCTCAATGTCCTTTCCAACTTCAACATAACATCCTAACTCCTGTGCCTAGATCCCTTCCTATGTTCTACTTCTCTAGGTGTCCTACAGTTCACTGTGCAAGTCCGACCCTGGTTATTCCTTCCAAAGTGCAAAACCTCACCTTTCTCTCCATTACATTCCATCTGCCATTTTTCAGCCCACTTTTCCAGCTGGTCCAGATCCCGCTGCAACCTTTGATAGCCTTCCTCGCTGTCCATTTCACCCTCAATCTTTATGTTATCTACAAATTTGCTGATCCAGTTTTCTACATTATCACCTAAATGACAAATAACAATGGACCCAGCACCAGTTCCTGGCAGACACCACTAGTCATAGGCCTCCAGTGAGAAAGCAACCATCCTGTGAAGCCAATATCTAATACAATTTACTACCTCATCCTGAAAACCAAGTGACTGAACCTTCTTGACCAACCTCCCATGTGCAACCTTGTCAAAGGCCCTGTTAAAGTCCAGGTAGACAGCATCCACTGCCTTGCCTGGGGATTTGATGCTATTGCTGCTGTTTTTTACTGCAGGGGAGGGGGTGATGGGGTTTGGGGTTTGCGAGTTTTGTTTCTTTTTCTTTTCTTTTTTTGTGCCCGGCAGGGGGGTAGTTGATGTCTTTTCTTTCAATGATTCCTATGCTCTTTCTGTGTTTCATGGCTATCTGGAGAAGCTGAATATCCTTTGTTCACGAAAGGTAATAGGGATTATGGAGCAGTGAGTCATACATCAGTGGTGGGCAAACTATTGGAGAGGACTCTTAAAGATAAGATTTACGAGCATTTGGGGTAGCATTGCCTGATCGGAGATAGTCAGCGTGGCTTTGTGAAGAGCAAGTCATGCTTCACAAATCTGACTTAATTCTTTGAGAAAGTGACAAAACACATTGATGAAGGTAGAGCAGAGGGTATGGTGTATATTGATTTTAGTAAGGTTTTCCATGGTATGCTTTTTCGGAAAGTCAGGAGGCATGGGATCCAGGGAAACTTAGCTGTGTGGATTCAGAATTTATTTGCCCACAGATGGCAGAGAAAGCTAGTAGATGGAAAATATTCTGCCTGGAGATCAGTGACCAGTGGTGTTCCTCGGGAATCTTTTCTGGGACTTTTGTTCTTTGAGATTTTTAGAAACGACTTGGATGAGGAACTGGAAGGGTGGGTTGGTAACTTTGCAGATGACATGAAGATTCATGGTGTAGAGAGTGTAGAAGGCTGCTGGACAGTATGCTACAACAGTTCATTAGTAGGCTGAGAAGTGGCACGTGGAGTTCAAACCCAAAAATGTGAAGAAATATACTTTGGATGGTCAAATTGGAAGGCCGAGTACAGGGTTAATGGCAGGATTCTTGTCAGTGTGGAGGAACAGAGGGATCTTGAGATCTAGATCAAGATCTCACAGTTGCTGGGCGAAGTTGATAGGGTGGTTAATTGGTCATTGTAAATTGTCCCATGATTAGGCTAGGGTCAAATCGGGTGATGGCTGGGCAGTGTGGCTTGAAGAGCTGGAAGGGCCTACTCCGCATTGTATATCAATAAATAAATCACGTAACCCTCCACAGAGATGCCATCACTGTGGGGAAAGTCATGCCCAATGGTCTGATCGCAAGCATCAAAAGACAGTCTGCCAGTTCTGTTGGAAAGCAGAGCACCTCGAGACAGTCTGCCAGTTCTGTTGGAAAGCAGGGCACCTCAAGACACTTCGCTAAGGAACGTGGCATGAGAAAATGGCAAAATTCAACCATCAACTCCGTGCAAGGAGACGCCAGAGGGAAGAAGTGGGCACTATTTTCCAAACCCCTAATATGGGCCTCCAAAACCATCTTCCTTATTTGGTTATGCTCACAGTGGATAACCAACCCATGAAATCTGAGCTGGATACTGGGTCAGCCATCACCCTGGATAATGAATTATCCTTCTGCTAGATTCCAAAATGATGACTGCTGAACTCGATGTTCCACAGCTACACTGGAGATAGTGTGGACATGTGTTGGGTCCTTATGGCAGAAGTGGTTCAGCAGAGGTACCGGTTTCACCTACCTGTACATGTGATCAAGGGAGGCCAGCTGCCTAATCTGCTGGGCAGAAATTGGATTAAATAGATGGCATCAGTGCTGTACTCCATCGACAGTACTGGGGGGAAATTACCTTTACAAAAACACCAGCAGGTTTTCCAAGTTGATGCTTTGGGTCAACACAGTGGTTTGATGGTTGAGTTCAAGTTTAAGAAGAACTGACAGCCAAAGTTTTACAAAGCATGACCAGTGTAGTATGTGATGGGCCCAAAGGCAGAAGAACTTGACCAACTACAGAAAGTAGATCTCCTACAGCCGGCCATGCAGGAATGAATTACAGCAAGCAAGAGACCATGAAACAAAAAAAAAATATACACTAGGTAGTGGATGTTTGGTGCCAGAGACAAAGTCTATGCACTCATTTTGCAGGATGAAAACTAGCAACTGAGTGTCGTCCGGCTTTGTTACCATCAAGTGACAGAACTTGAACTGAAAGATGGACAAAATGTTAGGCAACATTTGGATTATGTACTCCTGAGAATTGACCGGGGACCCAGGGAAGCTACAGAAGCGTCCTCTGCTGACAAGGTCAGAGTCCCAGCAGATGAATTAATGGATGCTTCATCAAGAAAAGAGATTCACAGTCTACAGCCCTCAACATCAGCTAACCAGGAAAGTACAGAGAGAGAAGCTGCCCCGCTGTGGCAGTCCTCAAGGGTGCGCCGACCAGCTGACTGGTACCAAGCGGGTTCGACATTTCATCTCCTCTCTTACTTATTCTCTTCCTCTGCAGTTTCCATCTGTAGGGAGCAGGGATGCTCCATACTAGATTGATTGTGAGAATGTGGTGAGTACACATGTGGTCGATAGATCGTGTGGTGAATAGATTGGTCCTTCCATGTAAGGGAGGCACTCTCTTGTGGACACAGGCTTTTTGAGTGCACGTCATTTGTCTCAGCGGGCTGAGTTCAAAGCTGAGTTGTCCAGAGGTGTACTCAGTAAAAATGCTTAATCATACCTCTCTGTTGCAGTTCTTGCTCCGTGCATATGTAACAGCCAGTAGGTGCTATGGCCCATATGGCGGGGATTTTTGATGATGAATGTTGCCTTTTTGAGGCAACATTTTATGTGGGTGCTATTGATGGTGGGGAGGGATGTGATCTTGATGTACTGGGTTGAGACCACTGCTCTGCAGCTTCCTGCGTTTCGGGGCTACCAGATTGCCATAGCAGACGATGGTGCAACCAGTCAGGATACTTCCAACAGTACCACTGTGGAAGTTTATTGGAGTGTTTGGAAACAAGCTTAACCTTCTTAGCTAACAAAAAAGTAATACGTTAGGACCCCTTCCCTGTGATTGCATCTATGAGCTGGGCCCAGGATAGGCCATCCGGCAGCTTTAGAGCTGGTTAAGCAGCTCAGAGTGTTGAGACAATGCCTCACGTCATTAGCAGTTACCTATTTCTCAAACTTAAGGGACAGCAATGGAACTAAATATCGTATCTGCCTACCCTTTGGCTGACTTGTTCAAATACATTACAAAAACTAACAGTTAATATAGGAATATGCAGTGACAGAGATAAATCAGTAAGCATCCAAAGGCATGAAAGGAGAAAATATTACAGTGAAGATACTGACATGTTTGGATTTGAAGGCAGTGTGAATACAAAAGACACGAGGAATAATAAACACAAGAAATTCTGCAGATGCTGGAAATCCAATGCAACACACACTGGAGGAACTCAGGAAGAGGTCAGGCAGAGTCTAAGGAAATGAATCAAGTCAACGTGTTGGGCCGAGACCTTTCTTCAGGACTGGAAAGGAAGGGAGAAGACACCAGAATAAAAAGGTGGGTGGGGGGGGGCGTTGGGGAGGAGGAATGCTAGAAGGTGACAGGTGAAGCCTGGTGGGTAGGAAAGGTAAAGGGCTGGAGAAGAAGGAATCTGATAGGAGAGGACAGTGGACCCAGGGGGAGCTGAGAGGAAGGTGAGAAGAGGGAAGAGGCCAGAGTGGGGAGTAGAAGAAAAGGGGAGGGGGAGGGAAATTTTTTTTACTGGAAGGAGAAATTGATATTCATGCCATCAGATGGAATGCAAGGTGTTGCTTTTCCACCTCATCGTGGCACGAGGAGGCTATGGACCACATGTTGGAATGGGAATGGAAAACGGAATTAAAATGTTTGGCCACTGGGAAGTTCCGCTTTTGGTGCCCCCCCCCCCCCAAAATTTATGACAGGTCTGACCAATGTAGAGGAGGCCGCATCGGGAACACCGGATACAATAAATGACCCTAGCAGATTGCAGATAAAGTGTTGCCTCACATGAAGGACTGTTTAGGGTCCTGACTCGAGGTGAGGGAGGAGGTGAATGGACAGGTGTACACTTAGGCCGCTTGCAGGGATGAGTGCTGAGAGGAAGATCAGTGGGAAAAGATTAGGGAAATCACAGAGGGAGTGATCTCTGCAGAAAGCAGAGAGAGGGAGGGAGGTAAATATATTTTTGATGGTAGGATCCCTTTGGAGATGGTGGAAGTTGTAGAGAATGACGTGGTGGGTGCAGAGGCTCATGGGGCGGTAGGTAAGAACACGAGGAACTCTGTTAAGGTGGTGGGAAGATGGGATAAGCGTGGATGTCCAGGAAATGGAAGAGATATGTGTGGGGGCAGCATCCACTGTGGAGGAAGGGAAACCCTGTTCTTTGAAGGAGGCCATCTCTGATGTCCTGGAAAGGAAAGTTGCATCCTGGGAACAGACGTGGTGGCGGAGATGAGGGAACTGCGAAAAAGGAACAGCATTTTTTATTGGAGACAGGGAGGGAAGAGGTATAGTCAAGATAACCGAGGGAATTGGTAGATTCATAAAAGATGTTGGTGAGCAGTTTGTCCTCAGGGTCATAAGGAATACTCACAACAATAAGTTAAGAACCGAACAAATTAATAGAAATAAAATAGGTGAGAAAGGACATGATCAATTTTATCTGATTATCTAATAGAAATAAAACATACACGTTTTATAAATTATCAAGCAAATTTAGTAGAGTACAATTTAGTACCAGAAGCCTAGCTTTTTGGAACAGGGAACAAAGTCAGACAGAAGTTCATAAGATGATTCCCTGTTGGCAGAAGTCAAAACAGGCTTAGCTGAGATATGTTTACAGGAATCAGTCTCTAATGTCACTTCCATGTGTGCTCTCTGTCCAAGTATGATATACATCCAAGTATGATATGGCAACAGGTGACTGGTGTTCAAAACCCTTGCTTTAGTACTATTACATATTAATTCTGTCTGAATTAATGTAACTAACTTTCCCTATTAACATGTGTTTGGTTGAGTCTTTGACCCTTTCCCCATTGCCTCTGCCACAGTGCCTCCCACACCCAACCCTCATCAAATCTTACACTTCAACATACGTTGTTTTTTTAAGTAACACAAGCTGTTGAATAAAACCTACACATTTTCCCTTAGAAATTCCTCTGTACTCTTCTGAGTGCACCGAATGCTTCTATTAGCACGCAAACAGAACAGAAGCATTCTCAATGAAGGCAAGTGACAGAATTTGACTTCAATTTAGTAGAAAATAGAATACAAAGGATTAATCAGGAATGGAGGATGTAGTTTTCACTTGTCACAGATTTTTCAAAACATACAATCCATCATTGAAGGTATAACAAGGAATACTCGCCTCATGCATAGTACAATATGAATATTATTGCGTACTCGTTTTGTATATGCAGCCATCATGTTGGCTTTAGTTGGTTGCTGCCCGAGGTCCAGTACAACTGGCTTCATTGCAGTGAAGATTACCTCCTGCTCATCAAAGTTGTATAAATTTGGAACATCCCCTGAGTTCAAGATATTGTTGACATCCTCTAAAAATGACTCCTCCTTGATCTATGAAAGTAAAAATGATAAAAGCTGGAATTAAGTAGTTTGTCAACATTTTTAAATAATTTAATGTAAAAATTTATTTATGGGTGCTTCTGCCCATGCCTTTCTGATCTATCCATATTGATTTTGGGCTTTGGGGTCAGGTTGATTAAGTCAATTTCTTCTGTATTTAAAAGGACAGCCTGAAACAAGCAGTATATTGGATTATTCTTGGCGCGTGGCCTAGTGGTTAAGGCATCAGTCTAGTGATCTGAAGGTTGCTAGTTCAAGCCTCAGCTGAGGCAGTGTGTTATGTCCTTGAGCAAGTCACTTAACCACACAGTGCTCTGCGACGACACTGGTGCCAAGCTGTATCAGCCCTAGTGCCCTTCCCTTGGATAACATCGGTGGCGTGGAGAGGGGAGACTTGCAGCATGGGCAACTGCCGGTCTTCCATACAACCTACCCAGGCCTGCACTCTGGAAAGCTTCCAAGGCACAAATCCATGGTCTCACGAGACTAACGGATGACTAAATTGGATTTTTGAATTAAAAAACTGAAGAGGAGAAATGATTAGAATTGTGTGAAGAGCCTCTCTTTTTTTGTGACATCTCTCCAATGTAATTTGAAATGTATAAAAGCCCATGGGGAGATACAAAGAGAAAGAATCTGGTAAAACCAAGAAAGAGTAACTACAAGTTGTCTATGGGTTAATTAATATCTTCTTCCAATCTATAGTCTATAACTTTGTTCCTCACTACACACCACATAGTATGTTTTGATAACCTCTGCAAGCTTCTTACCTACAGCCTTCAAAACCATGCAAACCATTGACATATGACCAAATATCAAGGAGCTGACACTGAATGTTGCAAACTAGTAATTAGTAACAATGATTACAGAACTGCCATAACATGATAGTACGCGTCAAGGGAAGAAATCCACCATCTTAATTTGGCCTACAGTGACCTAATCACCAATGTGGATGTCTTTCAAAATTCCTCATGAATAGCCGAATATGCAACTATTCAAGGGGATTTAGGAATGGGCAATACATGCTAACATTGCCAGTAATAGCCAATCCTGAAAAATGAATTTAAAAAGTCAATGCCAGTGGGCATGTTTTTATTAAGGGAAGCACTGTGCCTAATTCACTAGTTTGAAGATTTTTGGGCAGGTAACAAAGAGGATTGATGAGGTTGATAATTTTGAAGTACATTATGGAAGTTTAGAGGGACTCTGGCTGATTTTTAAAGCAACAAAAGCCTCCTTCTTCTCTTTGGTTGCTGTGGGTATTGATGGGAATTACATTGAACGCATACAGTATGTTGGAGATGGTGGTTGTCTGCCATATGTATGGCTGAATATCACTTGTTACTTTTCAAACCAAGTCTTGCTGCAAGTGTAGACTGGTTCAGTTTCTAAAGAGTTGGGAATGGAATAATCAGTAGTCATCAGCGTGCATCTGGCCCAATTGTGAATGATGAAGCAGTTGAGCATGTTTGGGGATAAGATGCTGCTTGAGGAATTCTCACATCAATGACCTGATGACGGGGTTGCTGAACTCCAAATACTACATCTTTATTTGTGTTACATACAACTCCAACCATTGAAGTAATGTTCTTCCCTTGATGTCCATGATTTATTTTTCTTCTCAACCCCATTCTTCTCCCCGTAACCATCAGCACCCTTATTAATCAAGGACCTATCAACCTCCAGTTGAAATATACCCAATGACTTGGCCTCCAGAGCCATCTGTGGCAATGAATTCCACAATTTCACCATACGTTGGCTAAAGCAATTCCTCCTTATCTCTGTTCTGAATAAACATACTTCAATTCTGAGGCTGTGCCTTCCGGTCCTAGACTCCCTGACAAAGGAACCATCCTCTCCATGCCCAAACTATCTTTCAATATTCAATTTAATAGATTTCACTGAGACACCAGCCACCCCCTCCCCAAGTTCTTCTAAATTCCAGCAATGCTCAGCATTTTTCTATAATGTATATTGGGCCGGCAGAACGATAAAAATGTAACCTATCCCTTATTCACTTTTTAAAGACAAGTACAATAGGCATCTTCTGATTCTCCAGAACCTGAAATGGAAATTGGTGATCAGAGTTAGACCATAAGACATAGGAGCAGAATTAGGCCATTCAGCCCATCAAGTCTGCTCCACCATTCCATCATGGCTGATCCCAGATCCCACTCAGTTCTTCCTATTTTTTTTTAAATTGTGGACTTTGTGAGAATTCAGATCAAATATCTCTTCCCTGAATGCCTCTCATTGTTCTTTTGTTGTTTCTGAACTAGATTTGCTAAATTATTTTAGTACTCCACCCTAAAAAATTTCCCACTGATGAACCCATCCTTTCTTTCATTCTGCCATTCTGCTAAATTACACCAAATCATGATCATTGCTCTCCCAATTTGTTGTTGTCCTTTGCTCAGATTCACTTCCTTTTTATAAAGAAAAAGATTAATTTTATATGTCACATATACATCAAAGCACACAGTGAAATGCATCAGTTGTGTCGAATCAAATCAGCGAGGATTGTGCTAAGTAGCCCAAAGTGTTGCCACGGTTCTGGTGCCAATATAGCATGCCCATAACTCACTAATCTTAACTGTATGATTTGGAATATGGGAGGAAACCAAAGCACCCAGGGAAAACCCATGCAGCAATGGGGAGAATGTAAAACCTCTTTACAGATAGTGGCAGGAAGTGAACACCAATCTTTACAGCTGGCATTGTAATGTGTTGCACTAACTGCTACCCAACCGCACCACCCCCTTTTTTGGTGCTATCTACGTTATTAGCTAATTCTGCTTTCATTAAATATTTTCAATTTGGAAAAAAATATACCTGTGTGTCTACAAAGAGGAAGGTGATCTGTTGGTATTGTACTCCTGCTTTCATCAAAATCCGCTTGATATCTTCTCTCCATTCTGATGGCCCATAATTTTTGGCAAGTTCAATTTGAAAACTATCAAATTCAGCCCTGGTAAAAATAAACAGATAATTTTAAATGAGCAAGTGGCAAAAAAAACTCTTTACGCTGGAGTACTGACACGTATGCAGTTTCAATGAATAAAATCTCTTACTTTGCTTTGAAGGTACATACAGTGTCAACTACACGCAGTGATCCTCAACTGTTTTTTGGCCACGGCCCCCTTAGGAGCTCTTCTCAGATTCCAGGGCCCCCCTTTCAAACAGGGATACAACACGAACAGATAGACAGAAAATCATTTATTATTGAACACCAAAAAAACTTGAACATTCCGACATACTGGACAAAATTTAAAAAAAAGACTGTATGAAATTAAACATCTATCAGGCCTAATGCAATCCTTGAGCTTGGTGCTTTTCTGCAAGTTTCATGATATCGGGCTCCAAATTAGACAATGACAGTCGGAGGTCACCTCTTTTTGCGATATCAATTCTGTTCCTGGATTTTGTCAAGGAAACTACCTTGCAGAATCTGCTCTCAACCAAATATGTTGAGGGAAAGGCAATAAAAAAATCACTGGGCTTTTTCCCCACAGTGTTGTAAATTTATTCGGCAGATCACTCGATCCAAAAATCAAGGTAACAAAAATGCAGTCTGATTCGCGACTGACTCTGAAGTGAGGCTGTGTGGGAGGAGCTTAAGCAATGAATTTACCAGATGCGCGGAATTCAAACGGTGTGTTGGAAAGATATTATAGGTAGGAAGGAAACTATTGACTCCAATGAAGGTTGCTGCTTGGGTATTTCATCGGTTCAGTTACCAGGGCCCCCATAAACCCTTGGGGCCCCCCTTCTCACAGTTGGTGGCCCCTTTCAAATGTACCATGGCCCCCGTTCAGAATGGCTGAACTACAAGTATCAAGAGCAACAGGTGCAGAGGGTTAAGAGAAAAATGTTCTGTTCATTATAAACCATGTTTGTTTAGACCATTCATTATGGTGAGTTCAAGTATGAACTGCTTTCTCCAGCATGCCTAGCACTATGTGAGACAGTCAAATTCATCCCCTTCTGCCTCGAGGTAGCATTTTAAAGAAAGAGAAAAGGAATGTTCATAATGAAGGAAAGCATTAAACTGACAAAGCTGTAATCTTCGCACTACCAAAGCCAGTTTGCTCTCCAAGAGAAATGATGCAGAAAATCTAAAGTTTTAGCTGTGACAAGAGATCATCTTCTGCATCATTTTCTGCATCATTTCTCTTGGAGAGCAAACTGGCTTTGGTAGTGCGAAGATTACAGCTTTGTCAGTTTAATGCTTTCCTTCATTATGAACATTCCTTTTCTCTTTCTTTAAAATGCTACCTCGAGGCAGAAGGGGATGAATCCACAAAAGCACACTGATCTGACGCAGTCTCCAAGGTGCTAATTCTGAATGAAAGGAGGACAGACTTCGCAAAATGTGAACTGTGAAAGGTCTTGGGCTTCCAGCACAAGTAGTTGTTCCACTGTGGACCCCTCACACAAAGTATTTTACATCACATGTTTAGTATGTATTTTCTAATGCAAAAGAATTTCTTTGCCACCATTGGCAAGCTGTGCTGAGGACAGCTCTACTTTCACATGCAACAATAAAGTTCTCTTTTCTCTGCAACAGGTCTTCCCTTCTTCAAAGTCAGAGATATCACGTGTAGTGGTCTTTGGAGAAAGGCAGACAATTATGCAGTGGTTGTTAGAGTGCATGATGCAGCTTCACTGAAATGCTGAGTGTGTGCCAGTCCCAAAACTCTTCCTCAGCTGCTGACACCTCCAAAATTATGTACCAAAGTTTGTTAAACCTATCAATTCTAATGTTAATATGAGGAGCCAGATGCATTTCATATTTGTTCACGCAAAGTGTTGTAGCCAAAGACAAAATTGCTCTGGATTCTGCATCTGCAATCTCTTGGGCTGAGAAGGATAATAAATCAGTTATGAGCAAATGGTAGTGTACACTCAGAGGCTGAACGGCCCAATTCTGCTCCTATATCTTATCATACTCACAGAATTGAAGGTTTTGTATCTGAAAGCACACAACACAAGGCAGGTGAATTGACAGCACAAATAATGTTAGCTAGTGGCAATTTTATACTGTCAAGGTTGCAAGGTGATGAAAGATGTGAATAAGCAAGTCACGGAAGGAGCTGGGTAGTCCTGATATTGAGGAATTTTGATCAGAAAATCAAAACGTAGGATAAACATTTGGGTGGAACTGAGAAACAGCAAGGGACAGAAAACATAACTGGGAGTTATATAAAGACCCCCAAAAAGAGGCAGTGAAGGCAGACAGAGGATATTGGTGGAGGATGGTTTTGTTATTGGAAGCCTGTGACTAGCAGTGTATCACAGTGATTATTGCTGTGACTTACTACGGACTGTCTGAATGAAAGAAGTTTGGTCAGTATGTTTACCATGAGAAATGGTGGTGGTGTTGATAGTGACAAGAGTAGTCGTGGGCTGTAAAATGAAGCCGATCAGCTGAGAAGCTGGGCAGAGCAATGGCAGAGCCTATGAAATGTAAAGTGAAGTGTTTTGGGAGATCTAATAAGGAACAGATAAAGTCATCTCCATAGATGGACTTAAAGGCAAAATAAAGCTTACAAATAAGTGGCAACTGTAGGAGGATATACCTGGAAGGGAATTACAAACTAGAAGCGGGGTAGACATCCAGCTCCTTGCTCCATTGTTCAATAAGATTGTGGCTAATACAATTCTAAACTCAAATCTGCTTTATTGCTTACTCCCAGTAACCTTTCAGTCTATTGCTGCCTTAAAAACATTTAAAGACTGTTTCTACTGTCCTTTGAAGGAGAGAATTCCAAAGTCTTGCAAAAGAAAAACTTTACCTCATCAGTCTTAAAAGGGCAACCCTCCTTTTTAAACAGTGACTCTGTTTTAGATTCTGGAAAATAACACGGGTAGAAACACAATAAATACAATGGAGGGCTGCAGAAGATTGGTGGGCGGAAGAGGAACACTGCTAAAGAGAGTAGGTGAGAAATGAAACTCTGGTAAGATCTATGAATAAGAAACTGGAGTTTACCAGAGTATAGCTGGTGATTCTAATTCACATGCCATTAAAAGTTAACTTCCATATTATCTACCCTTTACTTGCTACTCACCTTGTCTTCTCCCACAATACGAGTGGGGTTATTTAGACTTTTCAGTTTAAGAATATATCACATACTGATGATTTCATTAAGTATCACTGTCTGGACAGTGCTAAATTAAGATGAGCAGCTAAGTAGTTCAGACTAAGTCTTAAGCAGGCAGTGTCTCACATTTTATCCTAATCGCACTTTTGTTCAGGGCAGTGGCATATCAAACAGATGTAACTTATTACGACTTACATATGGGATGCCAATTTGGTAAGGGATTGTCTTCCACTGCCCCCGACTCCCAGTAACAGGGCATTGCCCATTGGCTGCCGCAGAATCCGACTGATTCTACAGATGTGTTGGATGGCATCCATGAAAAGAATGAGCTTCAACTTGTTTGTACTGGTCTGGTTGAAATCATCCATGTACTCTTCAATAACACTTATCATCTGCAAGGAATAAAGAGGCATTGCTGATTTACAGTTTGCTTTTTTCACTGAAGTTCAGATAAGAGACACATTGCAAGTACAGTCACACATTAGTCCAAAAACTGCTGCTGATATTGTTCTGAAGAGCATAAATACAGAAACACCATTTTGTTATATACTACTAAACCTAAAGGGCAAGAGTCTGTCCAAGGACAAGAAATAATGGAGAGGCTAATTCTAACAAAATGGCTTAATTAACTTCAATAGTAGATATGGCCACAAAATTCCTCCCTTGTGCTGCTTTGAGATGCTCAGTTCCCAGATATCTGTGTTGTTGTGCCTGCATTCCTCCTTTTCTTTCTATGATGAGTTCTAGGATATGAAGACAGATGACATGTCTGTATCTATAAATACTGCAGACAAATACTGTATCTATAATGGCACTGAATAGAAGTAGGATGACCCTAACAACTTGTATTCTTCTGGAAATTTCACATCGGTACTTGTTGAAAGGGGACCCATAAATGCCAACCATATTTATTATATAATTATTCCAGCTCTCAAATTAAAAGTCAGGCAGCAGTGCCAATTAGGCTCAAAAATATATTGTAGTTAATCATTTTGCTTCTTTTGGCAATGAAGGAATTAAAAATCTGCAAACTAGTTAATTGGAATGTGTCAAGGCCTGTGAATGTAGATAAAACAAATATATTTGTTGTTACCATGTGGTAGAAGAAATGGAGGCCACTATTTTGTGATACTGTTGTTACAACTACCATTTCGTGAACTATCATCCTTGCTCAGGGATGGCTGGACCAGAGCAGTTCAAAGTGAACATAACAAAACCTCTAGCAGCAATCTACTGCAGACATATAGAAGAGCAGTTTGTGTTTGAACTGTAGTATCCTGAGCGCAGGGTCTGACTTGAACTGGCTGTAACTGGTTTAAAATGGCCAGACTCAGGGAAAAGCATGGGAATGAAATCAGAGGCAGGCCCTTCTCTGGGAGAAGAGTAACGAGGTAATGCTGTCTGTAGTCTTGGGCCAGGGCCAATAAAAAGTGAATACAAGTTGGCCAAATAAATCAGAACAAACAGAACAGAAGCATTAGAGTGTACAACTAATATGACAAGAGATCAATAACAAAGGATTTTGAGTGTAGAGCAGTGACAACTCTTGCAACTAACTGTCACAAAGAAGACCCCCATATCTGGGGCAGGGAGAAGATAGACTGATCATTTGATCAACAGGAAATCTCTTATTTTGATGTTAAAGTTGGGTGGGTAGTGGTACAAAAGAAACAATGGCATTCAGGAGTCTAAATTGTTGGCCAGGAACCAAAACAATTTCCATGAATATTTGTGCTGATATAATAAAGTACAATATGTGAATTAATTAAGATTTGTGTGGTCATTTACCCAACCCAAGTTAGTTGATTGAGGTAAGAGTCAACACTTCAACGGTACTGGGTAGACCCTGAGGACCAGAGATCTTTTGGCTATTGGTTCGGGCAGCAACCAGGAAGGATTGTAACAGAATACTCTGAAGAATGTTGTGATCACAGGGATAATCCAATCCCAGAAACCTAAGGAACTCAGGTCAAGTGCCAACCACACTGGAACTAACATCCCAGCAAAGGGCTGAGAAAGAGAACAGTCAGATGCCCCATGCTATAAGTTATTCATTCTTCAGAGATCTGACATTCCAGGAAGAACATTTCTGCCAGTTCTTTTTGGCTAAATCCATCAATATTTATGGTTATTGATTTCCACTTAGAAATGGCACTGGATGTTGACGTACTTAGCATTGACAATTGCATGCTTGGCAATCAACAATCATACTCTAGGCTTAAATACAATCCTTCTACTTAGAGTAAATCACTTTGCTGTCATTAGCAGCATCAGATTTTCAGGCAGATCAATTATATGTATGCCTGGCTTGTGAGAGCTGACACAGTAATTGACATGTAAAAAGTTAAGGCCCAACTTCGTCCATGTCCTCCACTGGCACAATGTTTAGTGCAACTGATTAGAAAGCAAGCAAAGATTATGGTTTATCTTTCTTTACTTAGGCTAATAATGGACTTTATTGCCAATCTGATTTTATACAAATTGGGACTGCAGACTGGGACCATTGTTTATTGACAGTACACCTGCAACAGAATTTGCAAATTAATCAGTTAGCTTATTAGGACAACTGCCTGAATGGGCCAATCAAGGAGAGAGCAGTTATAAGGTTGGATTATTAGAGAAGTAGTATAAAGCAAGATTGACAACAATCGAGACTTTCAGACCAATTTCCATGATCCTGATAGATGTTCATCTGCATCATATGGCAACTTGTCCCTGAAATTTACTTTCATATCTCTCTGGCTTTAAAACAACATTAATAAACTCCTTAAAGTAGTCTTAAAGAGGTTAATAGAAATCACAAAATTTAATGTTGTCTATAGAAAGACAGTGCAACTTGCAGTAATAAACCAAGTGACTAGGAAACAGATACTTCAGCCCACTATGTCCATGTCCATTCTCCCAAAATCCCAATTATCTAGTTATCAACCTACACTAGAGGCAATTGACAGTAGTTAGATAATTCATCAACCTGCACATCTTTGACAGGAGGAGGAGGGAGCCAGAACGGTGAGGGGAAAACTACAGAGGCAATAAATAGGTAGAAAACCACATGAACAGCACTAAAGGTTAGGACTGAACAGGGATATCTGGACCTGTGAGGCAGTAGTGCTAACTCATCCACTACTGTAATGCTTCCCTCTTTCTGGAGCAGAGGGTACAACGGGATGAAGTTCCCATATTAGCAGCACTTTTTTTGACAGCAGCAAGGTCTCTGCCAAAACCCAGCCCATCAATGTAGTATCTACTCTAGGGGTGATGAACCTATGGCACACGTAAAGATTTTGTTGGCACATGGCATGCAGTACCACCTCTCAATTCTTTAAACCCAAGCCATAATAAAGAAGATACATAATGATTATCTTTGCTATCAAACGTAGCCACAAATTACTTTTTACAACCCAGGAGCAGTGAGATGTGAATATGCAATAGGACTCATTCTTTTTCTTTAAAGTATTGTTAAAATTAATTAATCAATGATAGTCTCTTTATCCTGGCATAGAAAGAGATTTTTAAAAAAAAGTTTATTGTCAATTTGGGTACCCACACTCAAGAAGGTTTGCCACCCCTGATCTATTCATTCCTTGCCAACACTCCCCAATGGCTGAAAGACTGCTGGTTGTATTTTGCTGTGGCTCTTCCAAAAGAAAGGTAAAGAAGGATTTTCATTTTTGGTGTTACCTCTTTGGTCAAATAGCTTGCTCCTAATTTTTTAAAAACTCATTTTTGATCCCATGAACATGGAACTCTTCTTTATTTGCAGGATTCCTGGCATTTGAGTGGGAACTTTCTGAACCTATCCTGAGTGTGGCAACTGTGTCTCAGTTTGGGGCAGACTTTTTCAGGTCTGTTTTGTGGAAAAGTCTGTGGAATTTTGCTTGTGATTGGGAGAGTGATATATCTGACCTTTCAAGTAGTGGTCAGCTTGAACCATCGGTATTATTGAATTGTAGTTTCAATATAGTAGTAAATGATACTAGCAGTATTCTTATTATAGTAATAATTAAATATACTTTCAAAAAGTAAGTCAAAACCCAATGTCTGTAGGCCTAAGTCAGAGTACACTGGAGGCCAAAGAATGTGTCCAGTTCTGGGGTTAGACGACTGTAAATGTGCATGGGTGGGAGGGAGGAAGGAATGGGACTTATTTTGCTGTTGTTGTTTTGTTGCTTGTGTTCTGTATTCTGCTAAGCATTGTGGGCATGCTGTGTTGGTACTGGAATGTGTGGTGACACTTGTGGGTGTGTTGATTGCTACTGTATGTTTCGATATACACTGCCGGCGGCGGTGGTGGAGGCGGAAATGATAGGGTCTTTTAAGAGGCTCCTGGATGGATACATGGAGCTTAGAAAAATAGAGGGCTATGGATAAGCCTAAGTAGTTTTAAGGTAAGGACATGTTCAGCACAGCTTTGTGGGCCGAAGGGCTTGTATTGTGCTGTAGGTTTTCTAAGTTTCTATACCCGTGATAAACTTCAACCTTGAATTTTGAATCTGGTTTCTTTGTGTTGTGAATGAACAGGACAAGTTGACATTCACACCAATATGGTTAGAAGCTTAATCAGAAACAAATATTGTGAATTGCATATCTGCTGAGGACATTTGGTGGACCTGGATGTTAGAGGAACATTATTGGAGTGGACAAAATCTTGTACCTAAAGGACCATATGATAATTGTGGCTGATGCTCCCTCTCCCAGAAACATGCAGTTTTCACCAATACAGTATTGCAGTTTCTGGTGTTGCACAAATAAATTTCTTGGACTTTGTTTTTATCTAAGAGTAAAATATCAGCACAACACTTACTGCTCCTAGGGAACATTGACAATGCAAAACAGAGTCTAATAAAAAATCAAGAATGAAAAGAATAACCTTTTCATAGTCAGGAATAAATTCATAGATCTTGTTATCTGTTCCAATGGCCATGAAGTCTCCATAAAGCACAGGTAACTGTGCAGCAATCTCTTCAAATCTCGTGCCCAAATTCAGAAGCTTGTTGTGCATCAGATTTTCAAACCAGTTGCGGTCAGTGTCATTCACCAGCCGGTCTTTGAACACACGGCAACTTTCATGATACCACAGCCTGAGCAACAGAACTTTACTCTGAAACAAACAGAAATGAGATGGGTCATAAGATACATTTTGTACTGTTAAGTATATCGTACATGATAAAGGAACACCAACTCTGAAGGATATATAATGTCATTTGGATGCCTAACTCAAATCCCCCAAACCAATCCTCTGAAGAAATTCAACATTTCATATAAAAACTGGGAAGATATTGCATTCAATAAATACACCTGGAGGAAATCTGTTCCAAGAGGGAGTTGTGCTACATGGGAGTGACCTCTGCTGCACAGAACAAGCAACAGCTGTGAAAGGAGAGACTGAACAACCAAAAGACCCAACCACTAACCACACCCACCTGTGCCCACACAGCATCAGAATATGTAAATCCCAGACTGGCCTCTACAGCCACCTGTGGACCCACCAATAGACAACCCCATAGGAGAACATCATACTCAACTTGAGTGATTGCATTACTGCTACTACAAGATTCAGGAACCCCAAGGAACTGTGGATCATCAAGTAGCAAGTACAAATACTTTAGATTAAATCAGATGTAAAATGTAAAACCTGTTCATAAGAGAACTCCTCACTTGGACCTATGATCATGAAGATCAGATTATTAAAAAAAAATCAAACGGCAAGTATTGTAAGAGCTTCCAGGGAAGAGGATATGCGAATATGTGCCATCATTCAATAAGATCACACAGAACCGTGTCTTAATGCCATGTTTCTACATTTCTCTTAATTACCTTTATTAACAAAATATCTATCAATCTCAGAGCTAACATTAACAACTGAATAAGCATCAGTTGCTGTTTTCATATGAATTCTGAACCCTTTGCCTGCAGAAACATTTTCTAACATTACACCTGAAAGATCTGCTTTACTAATATCCCAGATTTTCCACCCAATATAAATTGTTTATCATCAGTTCCCTTTGTTACGTACCCCGTAACTGGGTTGCCAAACCAGCAGAAATGGAACGCTCGTTGGCGTCTGGATTACTAGGAACTAATAAAGTTTTATTAAAGAAATAAGTAATACAGTACACTAATCGTAAGGATATAAATGTAACAGGTTAGCAATGATAATACACACATATACACAGAACTAGAGTAATAGGAATCAACCAAGCTCTAACACAGTCTAGGGGTAAAATGATCAGTCTTAAGTGAAGCAGAGTTCAGTTCAGTTTAGTGCAGTTTGCAGTAATCGCTGTTGTCGTAATGTTGGAGAGAGAGAGAGAGAGATGCAATTTGGTTTCGGCAGACCTTTTTGATGTCTTCGCAGTTGGTTTCGGGCAGACCCTTTGAAGTCTTCCTTCCCGCTGTGGTCACCGACTGTGACCCCTCCATTCTGGATACGATCATTCTTCCATGGTGAACCCGGCACCCAGGCAAGGGCGGACACACACCCCAGGTTCCCACCGATCGTACCTTTACACCCTGTGAGCCTCTGGCTGGTTCCCGCAAACCGGACCGCCAAACTCTCACCAACATGTGGGGGCACACTGCTCTTCCCAGGGTCTCATGCTGTGTGATCCTTGCCGTAGCAAACCTGCTCCTTTTATCCCCCTGCTAGGGTATCACCTGTCCATCAAACTTCAAACAGTTCAGGTTCAAAGCAACCGGTCTGTCAATAGCCGAATTGTGTTTCTTTCCTGTTAATCCCTCTCTTCTCCCTTATTAGCATTTTGAATGTTCCTCCATTGTCTTACTTATCTCTCTCATTAGCATCATCAGACCGGTACCTCTGCTGGGCGTCACACATGACACCCCCACCCTTAAAAGGATTTTTACCGGGGTAATAATTATGGGCATGAATGCACATTATTAGATACACAATAATATACAGGTAGTCATCAGCTATTCGGCTAATACAGAGAACTTTAAGTTTTAACACCTTGACAGACAGTCAGCAATCACATTGTCCGTTCTTTTTATATGTTTTATTCTAATATCAAATTCCTGTAAGATCAGGCCCCAACTTAGTAAGCGTTTGTTTCCATCCTTCATAGTGGCCAAAAACACTAATGGATTGTGATCACTGTAAATTATCAGTGGTTTCCGTGCCGGACAAATATAAACCTCAAAATGTTGTAATGCTAGTATGATTGCCAGTAATTCCTTTTCCACAGTGGAATAATTTCTCTGATGGATATTAAATTTCTTAGAAAAATAAGCCACTGGGTGGTCAACCCCCTCTTTGTCTGTCTGTAACAGCACCGCCCCGGCCGCTTCGTCGATAGCATCTGTTGCTAGGGAGAAGGGTTTTGAAAAGTCAGGCGCACTCAATACAGGGTGGTGACACAGAATCGCCTTCAGACTTTCGAAGGCTTGTTGACAAAGGTTGTTCCACACAAACTTCGCATTCTTCGGCAAGAGCTTAGTAAGAGGGAGGGTAATATCCGCAAAGTTTCTGTAAAACTTCCGATAGTACCCCACTATCCCCAAGAACCTTCTCATGGCCCTCTTGTGCGTCGGGATGGGAACTTCAGAGATAGCCCGCACCTTAGCCTGCATCGGTGCCAGCTGCCCATGTGCTACCACATATCCCAGATAAGTGACCTGAGCGTGGCTGAACTCACTTTTTGCGAGGTTCACTGTCAGGTTGGCTTCAGACAGCCGCTTAAACAACTCCTCTACTGCCACAATGTGCTCCTCCCACGTGTCACTCCAGACCACTAAATCGCCAATATACGCTTCTGTGTTCTTTAACCCTCTTATCACTGAATTAATCATCCTATAGGGGTGTTGCTCAATAAGCTGGTCTGATGTGACAACAACATCATGTACCATCCCCTTGCCTCGCCTCAGGACATCCAGACTTACATCTGCATGCTGGTTAATTAGCTTTATCAGTGGCTCGCTCTGTTCAGGGGTTAAGTGAGAGACCTTATCAGCAAAGTTGGCCAAAACAATAGAGTTCTCCAATCTGGTCGGCACCATATTTATCTTTTCAAGATGGGTTTCCCCCTTATCATTTGGCACCCCAACCTCATTAATTTTCATGATAACACCGACTAGATCTGCTTTCTGATCATGGTAAGCTTTTAACATATTAATAGGCTCTAACTGTGTTGGCTCACATCTACAATACTCAAAAATATCCTTCCTCATGTTTGGCCACTAAAACTCTTTCATAATTCTATCGACTGGTTTCCTCACCCCAAAATGTCCACTGAGGGGTATCTTGTGGGCCAGGTTAAAAATCTCGTCCCTATAAATTTTCGGCACTACCACCTGGTGTACCACACCCCACTCCTCATCTGCGGGCACGGTACTTGGTCTCCAATTCCCCATCAGTACTCCCTCCTTCACATAATAGCCCACTGGTTCCTTTTTTACTTCTGCTTTGGAGAGAGCTGCCTCCGTCAAAACCATCAGCTCCTTGTCTTGTTCCTGTGCCTGTATAAATTCCTTTCTCACTAATGATAAATCTGCCTCAACTCCCTCACTTCCTTCCGTTTCACTATGCTCCTTCTTCTCACTTTCTGACCCCCCCGGTACAAGGCTGGTAAAAACGTCTCCGCTAAATCTACATTCGCTTCGGCAGCCTTTCTGGACATGCGCCGAGTTACTGCGCAAACGGGATAAACCTGTGAGTCCATGGGCGGGTCCTCAGTCCTGGCAGGCTGGCTTGTCAATCTTACTGCTGGGTACACATCTCCACCTGCAAGGTCGTTACCGAGTAAGACCTCCACGTCTTCCATCAGTAATTCGGGCCTCGCCCCTATCGTGACCGGTCCGGAGACCAAGACGCTTTTTAGGTGTATCTGGTGCAAAGGTTCTGCTTCAGTCCCTTTCCCAATGCCTTTTATCACACTGACCTCACCAGTCTTGGTCTCTGAACTAAAGTCTAACACCCTCCTTACGATCAATGACTGACAAGCCCCAGTGTCTCTCCAGATCCGTACTGGAACTGGGTTTGACCCCTCCTTCACCGACACCAATCCAGCCGAAATAAACTTCTCGCGCCCTTCCTGAACTCTATCAGACCTCTTCTCCCCTAGCGGTTTGTTTGCCAGCTCAATACAGCTGGTCAGAATCATCATTTTTCCTTTCCCCGTCTCCTTCTTTGGGGCAAAACGCCTGGACGCAATGTGACCGGCTTTTCCACAATTATAGCATACGACCCCAGGAGACTTCCTACCAAACTGCTCCCGGTCTTCCGTATCCTTCTCACTAGTCCCTGGCTTACTTTCTGGCTTTTCCAGCGGACTCTCTCCACCCTCTCAACTACCCTTCTGGTAGCCTTTACTCGAGGTAAACTTTGCTTTGTGTGTTAACGCGTACTCATCCGCTAACTTAGCAGTTGCGGCTAAGGTTTCTGCCTCTTTCTCATCTAGATAGGGTCTCATACCTTCAGGGACACAACCTTTAAACTGCTCAATCAGTATTAGCTGTAGCAGTCTATCATAATTTCCAGTGACCCCTTTTGAGACGCACCAACGCTCACCATACATCTGCATCTCATGGGCAAACTCTAAATATGTGCGGCCCCACTGCTTCCACACATTTTGGAACCTTTGTCGGTATGCCTCCAGGACCAACTCATAAATCCTAAGTATAGCCTCTTTCACTACATCATACCTCTGGGCATCTTCTGCAGACAAGGCCGAGTAAGCTTGCCGAACCTTCCCCTTAAGTACACTCTGAAGCAAAACGGCCTACTTATCCCTCGGCCAGTCCTAACTTGCAGTGACTTTTTCAAAATGTAGAAAGTACCGATCAACATCGGCCTCCTCAAATGGGGGAACCAGCCTAACCTCCTGGGTCGCCCTGAACCCTCCACCTTGGTTTGGCATGTGGCCCCTCTCTAGCGTCATCCTTAACTTCTCCAGCTCAAACTCTCTTTCCTTCTCTCTCTCTTCTCGTTCTAACTGCCTTACTCTCTCCTCCCGTTCTAACTGCTTCTCTTCTCGTTCTAATTGCTTGACTCAGAACTCGAGCTCGAGTCTCAATTTTTCCATCAGCAGCTGCACTGCTTCTCCACCAGGTTTGCTCATAGACACCACCTCCAGCTCCCCTTGGGGAAACACACCTTTAGATACATAATGCTCAATGATATCTCTGCGCATCTCCGCTCTCCTCATTGTTGGCTTCCCCTTAAAAAGATTCAACTGTTTTGCAACAGTCGCCAATTCTGATTTCCCGGCATCCTCTAATGCCTCCAAGAAATTCCTCAATCTCCATTTCTGCTGTTTGCCCTTTCTTTCTTTCGGGAATTTTAACCCAATCAATTTACCCAGTCCCAAATTTGGCATTCAAGGTCCCGGACGAGATCCCCACTAATGTTACATACCCCGTAACTGGGTTGCCAAACCAGCAGAAATGGAATGCTCGTTGGAGTCTGGATTACTAGGAACTAATAAAGTTTTATTAAAGAAATAAGTAATACAGTACACTAATCGTAAGGATATAAATGTAACAGGTTAGCAATGATAATACACACATATACACAGAACTAGAGTAATAGGAATCAACCAAGCTCTATCACAGTCTAGGGGTAAAATGATCAGTCTCAAGTGAAGCAGAGTTTAGTTCAGTTTAGTGCAGTTTGCAGTAATTGCTGTTGTCGTAATATTGGAGAGAGAGCGAGAGATGCAATTTGGTTTCGGCAGACCTTTTCGATGTCTTTGCAGTTGGTTTTGGGCAGACCCTTTGATGTCTTCCTTCCCACTGTGGTCACCGACTGTGACCCCTCCATTCCAGATATGATCGTTCTTCTGCTGTGAACCCGGTACCCAGGCAAGGGCGGACACACCAATCGTACCTTTACACCCTGTGAGCCTCTGGTCGGTTCTCGTGAACCGGACCTCCAAACTGCCACCAACTTGTGAGGGCACACTGCTCTTCCCAGGGTCTCATGGTGTGTGACTCATGCCTTAGCAAACCTGCTCCTTTTATCCCCCTGCTGGGGTATCACCTGTCCATCAAACTTCAATCAGTTCAGGTTCAAAGCAACCGGTCTGTCAATAGCTGAATTGTGTTTCTTTCCCATTAATCCCTCTCTTCTCCCTTATTAGCATTTTGAATGTTCCTCCATTGTCTTTCTTATCTCTCTCATTAGCATCATCAGTCCGGTACCTCTGCTGGGCGTCACACATGACACCTTTAATACCTTGTTTGTGCAATGACTCCTTATATCTTTATCTTTGGAATCTAGCTACCATTAAAGTATATCCACACTGCACTTCCTCCAAGTCATTTATGTGGTAGCCTGTAGGACTTGTTTCTGTGATGTACAACTCTCTGACTTTATTGACTTTAAAAGCTTGCTTCCATTAGCATTTTAGATGTTTGTTTTGCATCTGTTCACGCCGGTTTAGTGACTACATTTCTTTGGAGCTCTACTGCTTCCAAATGCTCCACTGTTCCCATTTTGGAAAGTTCTTAGTTCTATTTCTTTTAGGTTCTAAGAGAATGACATCACAGTTACTAATAATGAAGCATATTTGCCATATTTTGACCCATTTGTTTAATACAACATTTATTTGCAACTCATGGTTCTTTCAACACCACTTACAATGCCGAAGTTTACTGTCACCACAACATTTAAATATGGGGCTTTCTATATCATCATTTAATTTACTTTAGAATATAACAAGAAGACCCCCTGAGGACATTACCTGCCACATTTTGCCAGTTTGAACACCTGCCCATCATGCCTGCTCTCTATCACCTGCCACAGACAGTTTCCTGACCAGATTGATACATCTCTTCAAAAATTTTCAATCAAGTTTCTCAGGCATGAGTTGGCCTTTAGGCAACATTTTTGGACTTATGAAGAGAGACAAATGTGTGGATTCTAAATTTGTTTTGGATAAATGAGATTCTGTCGTAATCACCTCATCCTCTCCAGAAAAGGTCTGTTAACTTGTGCAAGGTGAATAGATTGAGCTACTAATACATAAATGGTCCAGTATGGCCACTGTGGGATACATCTCTACAATGCAAATACTGAAAATTAGCATAGCCTTTGTTTTCCTTTCTTAGGCAGGTCACATCATTCACTCATTATGAAATTCGTCTAAATTTCTCTCCATCACTCAGGCATCCTAGTGATGAAAATACATCATTATTGGTACCTGGTGTATAAGACATCAAATTATAGAAGAGATAGCCAGCTGTGATGGACCTTGTGGTATTCTGGCAGCTCACTGATTTCTAATTCTACGTTCTTATTCTGGGAAGTTAAGGCATCTGTCTTTTTTTAAAATCAATTAAATGTGCTCATTTCACAGAACTAGAAAGTTAATAATACCAAAAGTAATGAAATCTAATCACACCCTCCAACACTTCATTTATAGCTGTTCAGGTACAGATCTTTGTAAACACCTTCAAATATCATTTTTTAAATGTGATGTGAGTTTCTGCCTCTATTTCCTTTTTAGACAGTGAGTACTACACCACTAACTCTTTGAGTGATTTTATTTTATTCTTCATCTTCCCCTGCTCTTCAACCTGCCAGGCCTGCACACTGCAGGCACTTCCCAGAACCAAAAACATAGCAGGTAGGTTAACTGGTCATTGTAACTTGTTCCGTGATTAAGTTAGGGGTTAATTGAGTTTGTCGGGGGTGGCTGAGGTGTTGTGGCTTGATGGGCTGGAAAGGCCTGCTTTGTATTGCTAAATAACTAAAATGAAATAATAATGCCACAAATTTCAAACTCATCACCTGCAGCCTACTTGACTCCAGCTTTCATCCACAGTCCTTGTTCACTCATTGAGCCAGCCAGCCTCAACCAGCTGCTCCTAGCCTTCAGTTACCTTGTTGCCTGTTGTGTTTAGTATCTGCTCTCTCGCTTTACCACAAAACCATCTCTGCTGCTCTGACAGGATAAGTGAACCCTCAATTGACCCTGGCAGAGTATGCTCACCTAAAGAAGTTGTCCATTGACATGAATACACAATCCAGAAGTGGCAGGAAACCATTGATTATCTGCTCACCACTCTCTTCCAACTTTGACTAGTGCGGGGTTGCTGTATCGAGACAATCTCCTCCCTCTGTACCCCATGCCTGAATGCTTCAACAGATCTTCTACCTGATGCTGCAACTTCCTCTCCCAGAATGACCTTACTCTTCGAGCTCCAGCCATCTCCATATTCTATGGTCCGGGCCAAGATCACCTTCCTCATCTCTCTTTAGATTGGGCAAGCTCTGACCTGGGCTACCACTAACTGAGAGAATATTTGCAATAAATATGAAGATTTCACTGCTGAGATGCACCGGGTTTTCAATCATCTAGAAAGTTGAAGGGAGGCAGTGGATCGGATACTTTGACTGCATCAAGGCCCATGCTCTCTGATGGATTACACTGTGGAACTCAGGACACTTGCAGTGGAGTGCGGCTGGAATGCAGAAGCACTGCTGCCCATTACCATTATGGCCTTGCAGACTGCTTGAAAGATGAATCATCTACCCAGGGGATGCCCACCGGCCTCAAAAGCTTCATCACTCTGGCTCTTTGCATTGATAAGTATCTTATGGAATAACCTTCCGGATCATCAGCCGGAACCCCAGTTCTGCTTCCAGAACAACTTCAGGCTGCAGGACCCTCAATGCTTCCAGAACCCATGCAGTTGGTGAGAGCTCCCTTAACCCCTTGTGAGCACGACTGTTGGTGGAGAAACAATTTGTGCGCCTACTGTGGAGCAGCCGATCACCACCACAACAAATGCCCACTGCATCCAGGAAATGGTGCCACCAGGTGGAGATGAGGAGCCTTTTATCTGGTAAATTCTTCCCAGACCGTCATTCCAGCACCATAGCCCAACTTACTCTCTCAATCCTGTTCCACACCCCGAAGGCTCTACATGCACAGGAGGCTTTGGTGGATCTGGTGCAGCAGACTACTTTCTGGATCAGTTTGGACTCCCCATCTCTTAGCCTTTCAACATCATGGCCATTGATGGAGATCTCTTGGGGTTTGGGATGGTCAGACCATGCACATAGCCTGTACACGAGCATCAGAGAGCACCATGAGTTCATCCAATTCCTCCTGTTCGACTCACCCAACACTCTCTCATCTTGGGTTACCCCTGGATCTCCATTCACGGCCCTCACTTTGCCTAGTTACCCAGTGCATGCTGAGTTGGGGACCAACCTGTCTGCCACCTCAGTTGACTTCACCCTCTAAATCCATGGAGATGGAGGAAACCCTAGACTTCATCAAACTCCCATAGGAATACTGTATCATAACTTAGCCATTGCCTTCAGTAAAAGAGAAGCCACTATCAGTGCCCAGCCAGATTCCTCCGGCCTAGGGACCATGTCTGGCTTTCCACCCAGGTTCTGCACCTGTTCATTGGTTCCTCCAAGATTACTCTTCACATCAATCCAGTCACTTACCACCTCCACCTGCCACTGTCCCTCAAGATCACACCTACCTTCTATGTGTCCTGCCTCAAACCCATTGTCTATGGACCACTTAACCCACCGGAGCCCGAACCTCTGGACTCTAGGATGGTGGAAGGTGGTCCAGTGTACACAGTTCACCAGTTGATGGATTCATGTCATTGTGTAGGGGGGTGCAGTGCATGGCTGACTGGGAAGGGTACAGTCCAGAGGAGTGGTTTTGGGGGTTGTCCAGTTACATTGTGAATCTATTGCTCTTTGAGGAGTTCCACCAGACCCATTCGGATCATCCTGGGCTATCAGGTGGGGGGGCCGTAGGGGTGCAGGGGTCCTGTCAGGCTTGCACATGCAGGCACCACCCAATCTCCACCCAGCTAACAGGAGTCAGCTGCTGCTCATTTCAAACCCATCACCTACAGCCTATTTAACCCGAGTTCTCATCCACAGTCCTTGTTCACTCATCAAACCAGCTGGCCTCAACTAGTTACTCCTAGCCTTCAGTCACCTTGTTGCCTGTTGTATTTAGTGTCCATTCTCTCTTGTTTTGTGGTCCCTCGTGGCTTGTTATTTTCCAGTCTATTATTAAAGTTATTGCTCACTGTTAAATCATCTCCACCGCTCTGTTTTTGGGTTAACCCTCCTCTACATTTCTTGACAGCACTAGTTACTTTAAATCTAAGACCCTGTTTATTTTGGTTCAAACACCTCAATGTTTTGACCTTGTTTTTAAAATGGATTATCAAAAAATATGATTTCAAATTTTGCCATGATAGAGTAATGAGGCAGTACAGTAGCTGTAAGGAGTTTGTACGTTCTCCCCGTGACTGTATAGGTTTCCTCTGGGTGCTCCGGTTTCCTCCCACATTCCAAAGACATATGGATGAGTTGATTAATTGGTCACATGGGTGTAATTGAGTGGGACGGCCTTGTGGGTCGGAAGGGCCTGTTACTGTACTGTACCTCTAAAGAAGTATTTCATTTCAGCTTAGAAAATCTGAAAATAAAAAAGCTAGTATCAGTGAATATCACTGAAGATGTAGAATTATCATTAAAAAGTGCCGTGAGTTCATTAATGTCCTTAGGAAAGAAAACCTATTTCCTTGATTTAGTCCAGCCTATGTATGTCTATAATCCTACTCCAATTTAATTTATTCTAAATTAGCCTCTGATGTGGCCTAGCAAATCACTTAGTTGTTCCAACTATATAGCAGCAGGTCAAGAAGAAGGCTCCCTGACCTATTCCTCGATGCATGTAGGTATGCTCAATAAATATCACGGCCAGAGCTTAAACAAAACCTTACCTATCTGATATATGAAGCAACTGGTTTGGGGACCGAGTAGGAGGTAAGAGAATATTATATTCTGGCAGCCTACAGGTACAGACAAAGCTTAAACATACCTGAGTTTTACTTGATTCAGCCATGAGGATGCCCTGGAAGACCTTAGACAAATCGCGTAGATTGAAAGTGTAATGCGATTTGGCGGGTGTTGGGAGCAGCTGCGATATTATGGTGGAATACACTTCAATTGTTGCTGTAACAAGTGGTTCATTCAGATTTTTGATCTCTTCCAATTTTCCTGTTCAACATAAAAGCAGGCAGACGTTAACACAACTTCATATCCACTTTTTAATGTTGGGAATAACTACACAACAGATTGGCTGGGTTTCACTGTCCAAAGTAAAGTTAAGGGTGGTGTTAAAAATTAGGATAAGACTACCAAGGCAGGAGTTCCTGCCCTTGACATTAAATATAGTTCCAAGTGTCTCTGTGGCAACTGCTCTGCAAAGTACAGTGTTATCTTTTTGGAAAATATTCTTTCAGGTTAGCAAACCATGACTAGTAAGGTGCTGCAGGAATCAGGGCAGTTGTAATCTATAATAATGCTTTAAATAGTGTACTGAGTGTAAGGTAGCCACATGTGTTAATGCAACAAAGATGGATAAAATGCAAATTGTACAAACAATGCAAAGGAGTTTACAAAGAGATATATTTAGTTAAAGGGAAAAACAGATGAAATATAATATGGGGAATATGAGACTGTCTACTTTGGTGAGAAGAATAGCAAATACAATATTGTTTAACTGAAGAGAAATTGTAGAAAAGTAATGTATAGAGGGAATGTACTGGAACACGGGAAATTTATATGCAGGGACAAATAATTGGAAAAGCTAACGTATGTTGGGTGTTTTGGAATGGAGATGGAGTAGAAAAGCAACAAAGTCTTGCTTTTCCTTTACAGGAAATGGCAAAAGTCCAGTCACAGAACCGAATACAGATTTCATTTGCCCATTTGAGATTGGATAGGTGTGTATTGGAGACAGGGCAGAGAAGATTCACTTGGTTGATTCCTGAGATGAAGGGGATTGCCTTCACGGAAAAAGTGAGCAGCTTGGTCCTTAATGATTTGACTAATGGAGAATAGGAGGTGCTATATTGTAAAATATAAGGTTGATATGGTAGATGTTGAGAAGATACTTAATTTAGTGAAGGAATCTAGAACTGGGGCCATAATTTCAGAATAAGGTGTCACCCATTTAAGAAATGGAGAAATTTCTTTTCTCAAGATTATTGTGAATTTTTAATTTCCTAATCTAGAATGTTGTGGAGGCTGAATTATTTTCTTTTTGGCAATGATTCAATCAAAGGTTCTGGGGGAAACAGGCTGAAATGGTGTTCAGGTTGGTCATCAGCTTATTGAAAAAACAGAGCAGGCTGATGGGACACATGGCCAACTCCTGCCCTTTGTCTCACATTACGTCCACAAGGTGAGAGGATGGCAATGGTGAGAGTTATGCCTAGATTAGCATTGGCAGGGTTGAAGACCAAACTCACTTTTAGGAACATTTCATCTAGCGTAAATCACATTATCCCTACAATCAGATACAAAGTTCATCATCAAACACATGTAAGGAGCAAAAATGCATTGAGGGCTGGATGTTCTCTGGTCATCTTGGCAGTTTATCTTGATACCATCTTGCAGCTTGTTTAAGAGTAGTAAATTAGACAGCATGATGTTTATTGAGAGTGAAGATTAGACATCTGGCAATGATAAAACATGCTGAGTTTCTGCTTTTGTTTTGGAATACGTACATCAAATCACATCTGATTCTTCTGTTGGGCAATTTTGCAAAGCAGGGCTCAATACTTAGAAAATCATTTTAATAATAAGGTATAAAAATACACACTTTTACTTATTTAAATAAGAAAGTTATAATTATAGGGAAAATTAGCATTCAGCTTACCTTTCTATTTATTTCCTGTTTTCCATTTGAATACATCTAAACTGCTTACTGTTAGAAACTATCTTAGACTTATGGCGCCTATTTTTGGAGTATTAATCCCATCTGGCCCATTCATCCTATAAGGATTTCTATTAGTATTCCTTTAAGTCCCCTCTTTTTTAAAAAAAAGCTACAATCAGTTTAATCTTTAGCAAAGACTAGAATCACTCAGTTCCGTTCTTGTTAATCTGTTTTTCACAGTGTCCATATCCATTTTGTGATAAGTAGAACAGAAATGTGAACAGTACTAAGTTTTAATTAACTTTGATACTTTTGAATTTAATTAAAAATTTATATCAGGGTTTGGTAAGATATTTAACTTTTTTGCTGACAAATGATGCTGCTTTTAAAAATTTGTTTACTTACATCTTTAGCTTCCTGTGCTCTTTTACCCTACTGATATTTTAGGAGTGCGTGACAACTCTGCTTGATCTACAAAAAGTGGGTGATTTACATTTTTTAATATTATGGCTTGTTTGCCTCAACTGTCAAGTGTGCAAATTTTCTTGTACAATCTCAAATATTATTAGGTGTACCCCATTGGTATCATTTATACATATTAATATAATCTACAACATTTTAGATCAAAATATAATTTGGTTTATTTTCAGATTATGAATTTTTTTGGGAAAACGATATTACATGGTTGGATTTTTTAATCCAGACTGAATTGAGGAAGCAGGTTCAATAATGACCTTCAAAAGGGAACTGGATATTATGAGGGAGAAGGAGGAGGTTATTCCAAGTGTAGAGTTGATTGCGAGGTCCTTCAAAGAGCTAAGACAGGCACAATAGAAAGAATGGCCTCCTTCCACCGTGTAAGATGCTGAAATTCCACTTTTTACATTTCATTGTTCCCTCACAAGGTCTTTCACTTTCAGCTTCTCATCTCCAAAACTTCACTTCATGTCCTATATTTTCATTGAATATTAAATAAAAATCATTTCTATCTGAAGAACTCACCCAACCAACTATTCAAGATTGTGGAGAATATCTTCAGTTTGCTGCTGTCATTCATTTCAACAAAGGACAGATAATTGAAATGACGGGAGAATCGTGCAGTAATCGGGTTTCGCCCTCCTCCTGGTGGACCCATAGCGCACACAAAGTTGATATCCATAAGTTGCTTAAATTTTCCTGCAAAATAGGGCACGTGTAAACTATGAACAAAGCTAAATGACTCGTATTACATTCCTACCAGTTTGAGGTCTGACAAGTGAATATTTGATTAGATATTACACCTTCCACTCCATTCAGATAGTTTTCATGGGAATCCTTAGATCTTGCTTATTTTCAGCAGTGTTTCAAACATCATTTTGCCAATACTCCCATTAACCCCAAGGGGACAAATTTAACTCATCTGAGCTGGAGGAAGAGGGAAAGCACACTTAAAATCATTTTCCAAAAGGCTTTGTTCTCAAAATGTCTCTACCCACTTCGCCTTTAACTAGGGTTCTATTTTGGTGGCTGAGGCATTTGCATGACTCAGTAACACCTATAAATTGGGTCCTATGCATTAGACATATATCACTGTTTAATTACCAGGCATTTGGTATACCCTCAGCAGCTTCCTGGTTTATTAAAATCCATTGAAGAGTTTCCTTGTTGGCTGAGAACTGTATGTGCCATAAAGGAAAAGCTCATTTCTGCAATCCAAACTTGCAGCACTGACTGCGCATCAACCTTCAACACACCCATATGCTAGAAGGTCACCCTAGTTTCTGGCAGCTTGGAAAGGAGGGCTGAAAACAAATGTTAAAACCATAAAGCATTGCAGAACAGAAATAGACCATTCATGCCTATGCTAGATTGTGCTTCAAATAAACTTCATCCCAGTTCATTTAATTTTACCTTTGCATCATCTTCTATTCCTCGACTCTGTACCATATTTTATTTTTCAGTTCACTTACTTCTTATTGTTATGAATTCCAACTCTACCTGTTGGAATGCAGTTGAACACCTCCTCCTCCTAGTAATCTTTGATTTGTGTAGTGTTCAGCTCTTGGGTATAATATATTTATTATAGCCATATTTCCAGGCATACCCATACGCCCAGAGCACTTGGGTTTAGTTGGCAGACTACAACCCTATTTCAGACTCACTCACCTATCACAGATGCTGACACGGAAAAACAGGGTGAAAATACATCTCTTTGGAAATCTTAAGAAAAAGCGATGTTAAAGTTTGTGGCCTTACTACCTGACTTCTCTCTCATTTTCTGATTTGAAAGTCCCTCTATTTCAAGATACACCATGAATTTCTTCAGCAATTTCTGAAAATTTGTACCATGAAACTGAAACCAAAGAGTGAAAAATGTAGTTTGACATAATAATGCTGTACAAACTCAATTATTTTCCTTAGTATTTGAATGTTACACTGATGACATTTTCTGCTACTCTTCTTGCACTGGCAGCCAGACCATGCATATTTGTTTTAATTTCTGGGAAATTGCTGGTTTTGGGGTGAGAAGGTGAAAGATCAAGGCTAGTGAGATTTCTTTTTCTCATGGAATACAGAAGTTATTGTCTTGTCTAAAATTTATTATCCAACCACAAGTGTGATTTACTTTGCTGAAATATATCAAGGGTTGTTCGGAGTTAATAAGGCCAAATGAATAAGGATGGTGTGATTTATTTCGGAAATTAACTGGGTCTTATAGTTTCATAGTTACTAATAGCTTTGCAGTAGATAAATGCATATCAGAACAAAATCAGAAAGGTCAACACATACCGATCTGTTTTCTGTCATACCAGCCTTTATGATCCATCCATTGCCGCAATATTTCAATGGGAGGCTGGGCTCCATATATCTCGAGAGCTGGCATATTCAGGTCATCAATGAAAAATATAAAATACTTCCCAAGAGGAGGTCCAAACACACCTTTGCGCCTGAGAAAAAAAAGTCTTGAGTGATGAGGAAAATCAATATCTTAAAAGAGGACCTAAAGAAACATTACAGCTGGTAAAACTAGTTTAACTTTTACTGTAAGGAAAATGGTAAGCATATTAATGTTTCTTTTGCATTGCCTCCATCTATCAAAGGCATGAAAAGCTTTTGATCGTTGGAAGCAATGCAAAAGGAATGATGTAGAACTCAGCCTTGGGGAAATTCAACCCTTCTGCACTCTATAGGATAAATTGGACACCATAATGCATATGGTATCAGTATGCATGCAAATAATCTGCATCAGAAGATCACCACCTTCTGTGCTGGTATAGGAATCAGCCTCCTCATCATGAATTCTGTCAATACTTACCACTGCTTCAGTAAAGCACCTAGCATAATCAAGGACTCTACCCACCCCGAACATTTTCTCTTCTCCCCTCTTCCATTAAGCAGTGATACAAAGGATTGAAAGCATGTACCAACAGGATCAAGGCCAGCTTCCACTCTGCTCTTATAAGACTTTTGAATGGTTCCTAATACAATAAGATGAACTCTCGACTTCACAATCTACCTTGTTATGATCTTGCACATTATTATACGGTAAGATCACAAGACATAAGAGCAAATTAGGCCATTCAGCCCATCTAGTCTGCTCTGCCATTCATGGCTGATTTATTATTGTCTAGCTGCACTGTACTTTCTCTGTAGCTGTTGCACTTTATTCTGCATTGTTATTGTTTAATATTTGCACTATCTCGATACACCGTGTAATGAGTAGATCTTTATGAACAGTGGAATACAAGCTTTTCACTCCACTTCATACACATGACAATATTAAGCCAATTCCAATTCCATCCAGGACCCCTGTGTGAATGAAGCACTAGCTGCTACTTCATGTGCTTGTTTGAAACTACATTGAAAAGAATTGGGCTGCTAAGGAACATTAAGCTATTACACAACATAGTCAGCTAAACATAGTCAACATAGTCTGCAGACTGCCTTCAAGATACAACATGAAATTATCCAAATTGAGGTGTAAAGATGCAATCTTCTTTGATCTCTTCATTAAACCCAATGGCTATTTCAGGCATTGGCTTGACTTTTCCCACCTTAGTTAGTAATTGTCTCCAGTTTACAGTCACATTGATTTTAAGAAGATGATCATTTATCCTTGACAATTTCAATGTCCCCTTTGTACAGGTGGCTCAGGTAATCTGGTTAATGCATTGGCAATGAATTAGCATCTACTGCACATAAACGTGTTGGCATCAGAGTATATTATCTGCTAAGGAGGAAAATAATGTTGATTGATCCCATCAAGGTTGGTAGTAGCATATTAAACAATGTTTTCCAGCCTGCTGGTGTGATTAAATTTGGCATGAGCTGCAGAAAACATGTGAGTGTGTGCTCATAGGCAATATCAAATTAATATTGTTTCCAATAGTTGTAGTTTCGTAAACTACATATTATCATAAACCATGCACTTTCAGAAGCTAAGGAAAAATAGAAAAAAAACAAAAAAAATTATGATTATTATTAGAAAACGTGCACTAGAATTATTTCATAACCATATACTATATATTCCAATACATACAATTAGGCAGACATTGCGGTATGAAATATAATATTTGCATCAGATACATGATTATCCAAGAGCAGTGAATTCTTCCTCTGTAACATGAAGAAGGTGGTGGTCAGAGCTAATGGAAAACTTGACTAAAATTGCCATCATTTTAGAAGCTAAAACATGCTTGATGTTTTACTCAGCTGATGTGAATTGCTGAATTCTTTAAATTCTACAGTATATTATCCACAAACTTACCTCTTATCAAGTTTGCTGTCAATAAAATCCTGTGTTTGATTAGCCGAGGTACGAGCTGAAAATATCAGAAAATGGGAAATGTAATCGGGATGCATTTTTTTAAGAAGTTTGTCAGAGATGACAATGGTCTTTCCAGTTCCTGTTGGTCCAATGCATAGCACCTTATGGGGATGAAAGAAAATAACAAACTTCAAGATTAATGTTTGAGAATATTAATAACAAAAATCAAAAGTATTAGTATAGAAAAGCATAATGTTTTTAATGTAAGAAATAAGATCCCAGCAAAAACATATACTGATTACTTTTCTAGGCTTCTTTCTTGTAATGGAAGATGGTACAGAAAATGCTATCACTTGTAGAAACTCCTTCAATTTAAACAAGACAAATTAACCAATTTTGTAAGTTCACCGGTACATTCATACCTTCTATATTTTTAGGTAAAGTTAAATGAAAATGTAAAATTGTTAGGTTTCCATTATACTTGGGTTTTAAAAGTTACAGACCAAAGTGGGCAGATTTAGTTAAGTTATATATGAGTCATTTTGTATTTAATTGGTGGAATAAGTTTATTGCTATCATACATTTGGAATATATATTTTAAATTCTGGTCTAAATTGTTAACAAAAATTGTGAGAAGCAATAGTCCTCTCACTAATTCTTGTGGATTCCCATATTCCACTTTGTCCTACAGTGAATTTATTTATTTAGTGATACAGCATGGAGCAAGTCCTTCCAGCCCTTTGCATCACACTGCTCCAGCAACCCCACAACCCTGAATAACCCCTACCTAATAATGGGACAATTTACAATGATTAATTAACCTATCTGGTATGTCTTTGGACTGTGGAGAAACTGAAGCACTTGGGGAAAACCCATTCCACAAGGAGAACCTACACAGACACCTTACAAAATGGTGCTGGAATGGAACTCCAAACTCTGAAATGGCCAAACTATAATTGTGTCACACAAATTTCTATCCTTTCTGTCTTGAAAACAAGTAGATGTCCATTCTTTCAGATTTCCAATGCCTCAAGATGCTTTCATTTTATTTATTTGGAAACCTGTGTACTAAATCCACAATAGTACCCCGTCTATTCTTTCGTTCTTTGTTATCTTTTCCAAGAATTGAACGAGTTTAGCCAAGAAAACTTACCACAGACTATGTTCTCTTCAGTTCTTCAACAGTGTTCTGATTAATTTGTGCATCACTAAAGTCAATGTGTTTGATTTACTCCTTCTCCTTGGATCTACCTATCACTTGCTAGCTCCACCTTTTTATACCGGATCATCATCATCATGTACTGTATTGTATGATGTGGGTAATCCCAGTCTTTGACTGTGATTGTCCTTGGCAATTTTTTCTACAGAAGTGGTTTGCCATTGCCTTCTTCTGGGCAGTGTCTTTACAAGATGTATGTTCCCAGCCATCATCTATACTCTTCAGAGATTGTCTGCCTGGTATCGGTGGTCGTATAACCAAGACTTCACATGACCCTGATTTTTTTTGGGGGGAAGGGGCTAAACAGGTGCTACATCTTGCCCAAGGGTGATGAATCTCCACCCTGCCACCCGTTTATACTGCATAGCTCCCCTATATCTTTCAGCCCAGATAAAGGGTCTCAACCTAAAATGTCCACTATTTCCTAAATAACCTTATTTCTGCAATAGGGCCACTTGTACTTCTTTGCTAGATTGATTTCAAGATTCATTGGTGCAATTCATCTGAAGGACTCCACTCCCCATTAAACTGATAAGAGTAACTTACCGATTTCTTGTTGATTAGAAGCATCGATAACAAATGCGACATGCGTATGGTGTCCTGGGTTGGAATAATAATGTCAGAATAATTGGTTTCTGGTGTAATTTCTACTTCAGGTGCAGAGGTAATCCAATGGACCCACTGTACCTGTTACATAAACCAGGGTAATTAAGTGATACCAAAGCCAAAATCACAAATTCATTAAATATGTACTGTATGTTCTAATGAGGCACATTAATTGAAAAGTAAGCTATCTATAAAAACTGACATCCACATAGTAATACACTTGCAAGTAGCTTTGGGCATTAATATGAATAGGTTCAGATAAAGAAGGGAGAATGCACTAACTAACCTACCTGTTTTGCTGGGTTTTATCCTTTAATTTGGCTTAAAACTTTGATTGCTTTACTGATTGACAGGAGAGGAACAATTCCAATACAGTGGCCAATATTAATAATGGAATGTTCAGATTTTCATTCTTGATTGTCACATAATGGAACTTGTCACAGAAATAGTCAACAGTACTAGAGAGGCAAGAAACCTGATGTTTGTGAGGCTTGTAGAAATGATACATGAAAGCTTAAGGGAAAAATTTATTCTATCCCTGGCACAAAATCCTGATATGGTAGCGTCTTTTGTTCCATTGTTGTCAATGCTATTTGTATTACACTGTGCATTTAGTGCACACTCCTAAGAACAGATTTCTAATCTCTTGGAAACTTCCTGTCTTTTTATGACAGCAAGTTTTTGTACGTAAATGATAAATGCAATAAACACCTATTATGAATTTTTCAATAAAAATGTTGGTAATGAAAATAACATACATTGAGGAGATGGTGAAAGTTTTGTTTTTATCAGTCATGGGATCTTTCATTGGCAAGCCAGCATTTATTGCTGATCTCCAATGACTTTTTTGAAGGTGTAGTTCACAATTTCTTGAAATGCTGTAGTGCTTATGGTGAAAATATTCTAACAATGCTGCTGGGAAGGAAGTTTTGTGACTTAGACTGAGCAACAACGGAGATATAGCCCTATATTTCCAAATCATAATGCTGTGTGGCTACGTGGCAAACCTAAGAGTATTGGCACTCACTTGCACCCGGTCAAATGTTGGAAGATACTGTCAAAATAGCGTCGGTGAATACTGTCATGAATTTTCTGAATGGTGTGGCAGCAGTGAAAGAGATTAGAATTGGAATTGGAATTGGTTTGTTATTATCATGTGTAATGAGATGCAGTGAAAAGCTTGTTTTGCACACTATCCATATAGAATCAATTCATTAATTACACAGTGCATTCAGGTAGCACTAATAACAGCACCTTGAACCTGGTGGTATGTTCTTTTAGGCTTTTGTATCTTCTGCTTGTTGGGAGAGGGGAGAATAACAAATAAATGGGATGGTTGGGGTCTTTGATTACACTGTCTGCTTTATTGAGGCAGTGATAAGTATAGACAGAGTCCATGGAGGCGAGGTGAGGTGAGGTGACGTGACGTGCTGAGCTGTGTCCACAACTCTCTGCAGTTTCTTACGGTCATGGGCAGACCGGTTGCCATACAAAGCAGTGATCCATCCAGATAAAATACATTATATGGTGCATTAATAAAAACTGGTAAAAGTTGATAGGGACATGCCAAATTTCTTTAGCCACCTGAGGAAGCAGAGGCATTGGTGAGCTTTCTTAGCCATGGCATCAATGTGGTTGGATCAAGACAGGGTTCACTCCTAGGAACTTGAAGCTCTCAACCTGAGCACTGTTGATGAAGACATGAACATGTGCACTGTCTTCCTTCTTAAAGTCAAAGATCAGCTGCTTTGTTTTGCTGATATTAAGGAAAAGGTTGTTTTCATGACACCATGTTACTAAAATCTCTATCTCCTTCTGTACTCTGACTCATCATTATTTGAGATCCAGCCCACTATGGTAGTTTCAGCTGCAAACTTATAGAATGAGTCAGAACAAAATCTGACCACACAGCCATCTTCACAAGGTAGATGAGAGATGTCAATCATTTGGGCTACATTGTCCTGCATGACGTCAAGCTTCTTGAATGCTCTTGGAAGGTGTTTCTTGAAGGTACTCATTCAGATAAATTGAGCTAGTCTATCATGCCCCTGATTGCTTTTTAAATTGTGGAAAAGGCTTTGAAGAGTCAAGAGGTGAGTGACATTGGTTTTCCAGCTTCTGACCTGGTCTGATAGTCACAATATTCACATGGCTAGTGCAGCTGAATTTCTCATCCATTGTGATAACTAGAATGTTAATGATAAGACAATCAAGGGGTGTAACTATTCAATATCATGGATATTTGGTTAAATTCTCATTTTACTGAAGACAGATGGTAGAATGATTGAAAGGAAATTGGTGTATTGGATCTATTCAACTTTCTGTAGAAAAGACATACTTAATTTTCAAGCAACACACAGAACATACTACAGGAATTCAGCAGGCCAGGCAGCATGTATTGAAAAGAATACAGTCGAGGTTTTGGGCTGAGATCCTTCAGCAATTTTCAAAATTGTTGTTGAGATGCCAATGTTGTAACTTTACAACAAGATTGTCTACAGGCATCACTGGTGCTTGTAGTGTCTTCTTTAGTACTATAGCTGGGTGTTGTGTGGTCCCAGAGTTTATAGTACAAACATATAAGAGCATTTGTCACAACATAATGTGGAATTAATTGAATTTTCTAATGACTGATTTCTGCAATGGTGGGGATTCAGAAAGAAATTGAGAAGGGTAAACTATTTGATGATTTAGGCGGAACATGGCAATAATCTTATTTTGCCATTCACATTCCGGATCTACTGTTGATGTAGATAGGGATATTATTGGAGTCTCCTCTTCCTGTTAGCTGTTTAATTGGCTACGACTCTCACAATATAAAAAGGCTGTAAAAGTTTGTCAAATTATTCAGATACGTTTCCTTAATCAATACACAGAGGTCCCATCTAGAGGGAGTGCAATACTGGATAGTCTATTAAGAAATGAGACTGGGCTGATGACCAAAATTTGCATAATGCTGTTACCTTCAAGATAATTAGGGAGAAGGATGGGTCTGGTCCTCAAGTTGAGATTCTGAATTGAAGAAAGGCCAATTTTGATGGTATCAGAAAGGATCTGGCAAGTGTGGATTGGGACAGGTTGCTTTCTGGCAAAGATGTGTTCAGTAGGTGGGAGACCTTCAGAAGTGAAGTTTTGAGAGCACAGAATTGGTATGGTCCTGTCAGAATAAAAGGCAAGGATAGCAGATTTGGGGAATCTTGGTCTTCGAGGGATATTGAGGCCCTAGTTAAGAAGGAGGTGCATAGCAGATATAGGTAGGAAGGAACAAATGAGGTACTTGAGGGGTATAAGAAATGCAAGAGAACACTTGAGAAGGAAATCAGGAGGACTAAAAGGAGGCATGAAGTTACTGTTGCACGCAAGGCAAAGGAGAATAGTAAGGGCCTCTACAGATATAATAACAGCAAAAGGATAGCTTAGGACAAGATTGGTCGTCTTGAAGAGCACAATGGTCATTGTTGCATGGAATAAAAAGAGATGGGGAAGACCTTAAAAGGTTTTTTTTCATCTGTATTTCCTCATGAGGCAGACACAGAGTCTATAGAAGTGAGGCAGCGGAGCAGTGAGGTCATGGACACCCCTCCCCCAGAGGAGGATGGAGTCTTTGCTGTCTAGAGGCAAATTAGGGTGGATAAATCCCCAGGGCTGCTTCCTTGGATCTTGTGCTAGTGCAGATACCCTAGCACAAATATTTAAAATGTCCTTGGCAACAAGCGAGGTGCTGGAGGATTGGAGGATAGCTCATGTTGTTCCATTGTTTAAAAAAGGCTCTAAGAATAAGACAGGAAATTATAGGCCAGTGAGTTTGACATCAGCAATAGCTGTGTTATTGGAAGGTATTCGAAGGGACCAGATGTTTCAATATTTGGACAGGGAAAGGTTGAACAGGCTTGGGCTTTATTCCCTTGAGTGTTGGAAAATGAGGGGAGATATGACAGAGGTGTACAAAATTATGAGGGGTATAGATCGGTAGATGTAACCAGTGTTTTCTCCACTGAAGTTGGGTGAAACTAGAACCAAGGTCATGGGTTAAGGGTGAAAGCTGAAATGTTTAAGAGGAACATTAGAGAGAACTTCTTCACTTAGAGGGTGATGAGAGTGTGGAACAAGCTGCCAGCCGAATTGGTGGATGCAGTTTGATTTTAACATTTAAGAAAAATTTTGTTAGGTGCATGGATGGGAGGGATATGGAGGGCAACGGTCTGGGTGCAGGTTGATGGGACTAGGCAGATTAATAGTTTGTCATGGACCAGATGGGCCAAAGGGCATGTTTTTGTGCTGTAGTGTTCCATGACTCTATTCATAAATTGATAAGGTAGGATTACAGAGCTTTGCTTTGGCACAATTGATAGATAGATGATAGATAGATATATTTTATTAATCCCAAGGGAAATTTGGTTTCGTTACAGCCGCACCAACCAAGAATAGAGCGTAAATATAGCAATACAAAAAACCCCAACAATCAAACCTCCGGATTTCAGCAGCTCCGGATTGCATGAAGTTCTTGCTGTTTATCATGTATTTTAACTCTATGAGTCTAGGATATCCTTGGTGCAGGTCACAATATGTCCTTCTGCACTTCTCCATGAAACTACAGATTTTAGTGAAATGAATTTCTATAGATAATGATGACCAGCATTTTTGGCCAGTTTTGCGCTGCTAGCTGTGTTGTATACCATTAAGAACAAGGTGTCCTCTGTTGAAGGTGGGATTCCAGGGTGAGGATATAGTTGTGCATTCCTACCATTACTGTCATGTGCATGTATTTGGAGTAGTTAGGTTGATAATGACTATGTTATATTGATTTGACCCTCATCTAAGTTCCATTGGGACCTGATACCGATCAAGTGTGGCATTTGCTTTCAGAACTTACTCAGATCAATCTGTGGTAGTGCTATGACCTCTTGCTGACCTCTTCAATGTATGTTTTGTGCCATTTCTATACATACTGCTTCTTCTATGTGATTTATCAGTTTAGGAAAATGCTAGGTGTTCCCCAGCCTGTTTTGAATTGATTTTGGGTTTGGAGTTAATATTGAGGACTCCTAGGTTCACTTCCTCCAGCAGAATAATCACTGTGCTGACACCTCTGGTGGGCTGTTCTGTCCATGGTAAAAGGCACATCTAGTTTTCCAAGAGTTTTTGGACTGGGAGTCACTTTTGCCTGTCTAAATCTAATGTCAAGGCCAGGTGGTTTATCTGGTTTCATGCTCATTAGGAATCAATGTTGAAATTTTTTAATACAAATGAATGGGTTACTAGGCTCCAGAGAGCAATTAATACTTGGAGTGGAGATCCAGAACAGATAAGGTGGAATATTTTCTTCCCTGTATGTGTTATTAGATTCATTTTTATAAACTTAAAGCTGTTTTATTAAATCATTGAACTTCTGTATCTAATTTACTCTGTTCCCTGATTTCTCTGTTGCAAAGTTGGTTGCATCCCCAGGTTATCAGTCTAGTAATTTAATTATTTGTTCGCATTACTAATTATTCCAGTGTTCCACATTAGAACAAAAATATTATGAGCTTATACAAGGAGCTCTATTCAATTCAGTGAAATGCTTGGTAGCAGAGACCTAGAAATGAACCCACCCTTTTCTCAATGTCCTCCTCTTCAGGACTTGTATTGGAAAATCCAGCATCATCCAGCTGATAATCATACACCAGCCCATCATCAGGGAAACGCAATGCTATCTATAGTGGAAAAGATCATTTAAGATTATTCATTTCAGCCAGAGTGGAGACAACTACACATTTCCCTGGTCAATCAAGATTGGTGACCATGTAGCTCTAAGTGATTGTGATTGGTTTTATGTAGTTTATATAAAACTAATCCCTCTCTTCTCTGGAGAAGATATCCAGCTTTAAATGGGAGACATTCCTATATTTACTCCTTCCTGCACACCCTAACAGAACTCTGCTTGGGAGAATCTGATAATTCTACTAATTCTGCCTGGGCAATTATACTTGTATTCATGCATGAGATGTGCATATATACATAGGTCTCTGGGCAATTACAATGATATTCATTAATGTTAATCAATCTCACAATTTATTCACATACTAAATTTTCTCAACCATTATTGCAATCTTTCTTCCTGGTTATTATTCTCCAATTATTCATCCACCTTAAAATTTCTCCCTATCTATCCTGGGCCCAACACATTGATGCAATCATTAGGAAGTTATGCTAGTGATCATATTTCGTTTGGAGTTCCAGTAGATTTGATACATTACCAAATACTTGTAAATTTCTACAGATGCATGGTGGAAAGTATTCTGAGTGATTGCATCACCACCTGGAATGGAAGTGCAATGTGTAGGATCAAAAGAGGCTGAAGAGGCTTTTAGACTCAGCCAGCACTACCACAATCTCGCACCACTGAGGACATCTTCAAAAGACATGCCTCAAGCATGTAGCATCCATCATTACGGATCTCACCATTCAGGACATGCCCGATTCTCATTACTATCAACGGGAAGGAGGTACAGGAGACTGAAGACCCTCATTCAACACTTCTTCCCTTCTGCCATCATATTTCTGAATGGTCCATGAACACTACACCCCACTATTTTGCTTTCACATTATTTATTTATTTAAACTTACAATAACATTATATATTTATTTATTGGGCATTCCTACCTTTATTTTATTTACTGTAACTTATGGCTTGCACTGTACCACTGCCACAAAACAACAAATTTCATGACATGTCTGATAATAAACCTGATTCCAGCTTCCAACTACCTATAATTTTGTCTCCTTCTCTGCCACCATGATATTCCTATATCCTGATGCCCTCTGCTTACAATCTACAACTCTCTTCTGACCTTCCAACTTTTGAGACTGACAGATCGTCACCCATTTCCGCTATCTTCCACCAATCTCCCTACCCATCCCACCCTGTCTTTTCTCTGCCCGAGCATTATGTGAGATAACAGATTAACATCTGGTTAGTGTTTGACTATAAAGCCCAAGGCTTTGACATTAGATTAGGGTTCCAATCTGCAGTTTGGTGAGCATTGTAAGAGTGAGTCATTCAGCTGTGAATACCGGAAACAGGTGACCATCATATTTTGTAGTAATCTCCATTTATTGTAAACAACATTATGAACTTAAAATCACCATTGTGACAAAAATTGAGATAAATCTGATCAGCAAATAAGGGCATCAAAATTTTACCAAAAAAATGACAGCAGACAATGTTTATTTGTCTCTATATTAAAGCATGCAAAATTAACAACTAGCACTCGTAACTACTGTTCTTACTAAATACATATTGATGAATATCTGAGTAAGATTGTTCTATAATTGATATGGAGGTGCTGTAACCGTTAACTAAAAATACATAAGGCAGCTGGACTTGGCTTAAAAATACAAAATTAAGTTGGCATGAAAGAAAGAGAACATTACAAATGACTGAGTTTCTAGTATGAAAGTTTTTATCTCGATAAGCCATCATATTTTAATATACCTTCTCCTTCTCCATCTTGCGTCTCAACCAGTTGCTGAAAATACTGTAACTCTGAGCATCGCCAGTACAACCAACACTCCAAATCAAGCAGAAAATAAACCAGGGTTCAATTAAGTCATCCAATAACTTCAGCTTTTCAATTGGAAAACCTCTTTCACCCTGTTCAAAGAAAATTGTTTCTTTATTATTGAGAAATACGGATGAAATGGCAAGATATAGTTTGCATGGAACAACCAGGTTTGAAAATAGTGAAAACACAAAGGATGAACCAATGACTTGTGTTTAGGTAAATACCTTGTTTTTAGGAAACAGGCAAGGTATCGATGATGAGATATTCCAGCTTTTGAGGTACTGGCAACAATGTTAGAATTCAATACAATTCTACAATGAACATGATTTCAACAATGTTGGAGTTCAAAGGCAAAGGTATGTGTGGACAACAGCTTGTATTCTAATGTTGCTTTTAACATTTTCAAATGTTCATCAGACCATTTTCAAACAGATTTGTTACTGAACCACATAAGGGGAAGGTAGGACAGATCAAGGAAGCAAGCCCCAAAAGATGCCTAGAAGACATAAGTGTTAGAAGTGAGGATGTCCAAGAAGCTGGAATTAAAGCAATGCTTACATTTCTTATGGTTTTGTGCTGGAAGTTAAGAGAAAGGGAGGGCAAAGTTAATTAAAAAATAGCTTTAAAAAAAGCATATTTAGGTTCCTTTATGTCAACATCTTGGAGAAACTTTCCTAGACCCAACACAATGCAATCATGAAGATGTGAGTGACATAATTGAGAGATTCTGACTGCATCACAGGCTGGTATAGAGCCTCTATTGGATAGGATTGCAAGAGACTGCAGAGAGTTGTATACTCAACCAGCTCCATCATGGGCACAAACGCCCCTCACCATTGAGGACATGTTCAAGAGGCAGTGCCTCAAGAAATCGGCATCCATCATTAAGGATCCTCACCATTTGAGACCTGCCTTCCTCTTATTACTACCACCGGGGTGCAGGTCCAGGGGCCTGAAGACCTGCAGTCAACAATCCAAAAACAACTTCATCCCCATCAAATTTCTGAACAGTCCATGACTCATGAGTCTTTTTTTGCACTTTTATTTTGTAGTTTATTTTAATTTTACGTCTCTGTCCTGTACTGCTGCCACAAACAACATGTCATATAAGATAGTGATAATGAAACTGATTCAGATTCAAATTTACATTGAGAGCCAAGCCATGGACCAATGCGGGTCAGTGAGTAGTAGGATATTGAGTGAATAGCTCCAGATGAGAATTAGCAGAGTCAGAGCTCAAGTATTTGGGGAGGGGAATGGTAGGAAATGGGAGGCTGCCCAGGAGAGTATTGAAATTATTAAGCCAATAGATGGCAAAGGCTAGATGATTTTACTAGCCGAATAGCTGTTTCTCTAGACAGAGTTAGGGAATAGCATTCAAATAAGTGACAGCATGATGAATCTAGATTTTAGTACTGTGAAATCTTGGTTAACCATGTCTTTTGACCAATGACACAATAAATCTGATTAATTAAATCAAGAAGTCTGGGAAAATTGGGAGAGACAAATGGGCTATCTAAGTACTACACATTCTAACTTGTTTTGGTCTCAGCTGATGTGATACCAATGAACTTGTCTAGTAAAGGATGCAAAGAAAAGGCACAAAAATGATACCCAGTTTTATAAATCTATCAAGAAGAAATGCTGTCAAAACCTGATCCTTTCACCAAGGAGATGACTGTCTAAAAATTGATCTTATAGTGGAACATACAATATTATTCAGAACTCTGGCCTGTACAAGGTGTGGAGTGACGTCAAGCTAGGATACAGGCAATAACCATACAAAAGAAAAACCTTTGGTGTAAGATTATGGGGTCACATACACCAATTTGTTCATACAATGCACATACATATCCCTTAAAAAGCCGGCAAGACACAAAATCTTGCACACACCTCTTGAAATAATGCACATGACCATAAACTAAGCTGATGTCACAGAGTTATTCTTAAGACACGAGTATCAATGAGTAAAAGAGAATCATAATAAAAGCAAACATCAGATCTCAAGCTCAAGTTACATGTACACATGTATCTTGGCAGAAAAGAAGCAAGTCTTCTATTTCACTTCTTCTTCCTTAACAAATAATACTAGAAAAATTTACATTATTGCTTGCTCTGCTCTATATCGTGTGCGTAAGTCCTTGTACCAATGCTCCAACTATTGAAACAATACACATTCTGTATATCTTTACTGATCTACAGCATTATTCATGAGATTAGAACTAGTTTAATAGTTAAGAGGTCTCCTCTTTAATCTACTATTATTACCATCTACAAGCTACATACAGAGCAATATGAGCTTGAAGAAAACTGGACGGCTATCTGAATTCAACCAACACCACTGTATTTAGGTGGATAGTCTTCCAATCATCAAGATCTTTCACAGTTTTCTAGAGTTATTTTCCTAAATTAAAGATTATTATTGCCTCCACCAATAAGTGAAATGGATAAGAACGATAGTGGCCAGAAGATAACATATAACAAGTTTGACAAACTTTCACTTTACCTTTTTATTATATTTGTAAGTAGAGCTTTTAAAAGAAATTCATTTATGTATTACAATCTGACCTCTTTTGGCATCAAAGGATTAAAGAAGCAATCCATCAATTTCAGGAGGCTGAAGGTAAGATTGCTATCCATTGAGGTGATCACCTCATTCACTGATTTCCTCACAAGAAAAATTGACTCCTGTGACAAGAAGAAGAAAAGCTAAGATTGTTTGGTTTATAGATTTATTTATTTAAGAGACATTGACCCTATGTGCTGAAGTGCAACAAAAGAAATAAGAATTTATTCTAGTGAAATCAAACTCTGGCAAAGTCAATCTCATTCATATCTAATTCTTAAGTACATGTATAGCTTCCTAGCTACAGTAAAACTCCATTTATCCAGCGTGCTGAGGAGTTCGGTAATTTAAGGCTAGCAGATTTTCCAGACCATTGTATTTTATTCTGATTAATTCTCCAAGAACTTCCAATGAAACCTTTTACACATTACACAGTAGAATAACCCATTTTCAGTGAAACCAGTAAGTTCAGATGGTGCATGAGAAATAAGACCCTTGTAAGTTTCAAATAAGAGTGGGAAGTGGAGGTACTGGTCCTGACGGGTTGGAGGGAGTGTGGGAACAGAGCTCCAGAGTGTAAAAGGGAGTGTAGGTACCAGGGCTCCATTGTGTAACAAGAAATTCTGCAAAAGGGGCACAGTGTATGAAAGGGAGTGTAGGAACTGTGGTAATTGTGTACCAAATCTAAGGTCAATCAAATAACGCATGATTGTTACAAGCAAATCTTTCAGAGATCATTCATTAATTCATATTCCCTGTGCACTTCAAATACTGTATATAATTAGGTAGCTAGAGGCGGAACTTCTCACACGGTAAGCTGTATAGTTAAACTGGACTTTGAAACCTTACAGGTTTCTGCAGGATTCTGTAATCAAATCTAAATGATGACACCATTGCCAACACAGGATTACATTGTGCTGTACTTTATGTGAACAAACCTTTCTCTATACTCTGGAGATGTATGAATAAACTACCATGTTCTATGTAAGTACCTAAGGCCTCCACAGCTCTGTTCAGCCTTCAATGCATTTGCAGACTCCACTGGTGATGAGGATAGGACAGTGCAATTGCCAATGCTATGAACTGTGAGATTGAATGGGGCTGAACCCAGAAATTTTGCTAGATTGTAAAAACAGTCAATAATGAAGACTGAGGCTCAAGAATCACATTGTGTACACAATAAGTGTCAACAATTTCTCAAAATCAGAGGTGAAGAAATTGCAAAATGTCTATTCAAAGGCAGGTATATGAAATGAATGGGACGACATTATTATCATTATCAGCAAGAACGTCTAACCTTTCACCACAGAAGAGTTGGCTACAAATCAAAACTGTGTTTATTTAAATAACCCCACTGGACTAACTTTGGAAACTTTGTGCAGCCACACTGAGGGAAGGAAACCGAGCCAAAGAAAGACACCTCCACCCCAGACAGAAATAAAGAAAAATATTTTTTTTGTAATTTATTTTTTTTATTGAAGTTCATCATCAAACATTTCCATAAGATGTATTTCAGATATAGTACATATATATCATATAGTCATGTATGCCACAAATCTCCACATAATATTTGTCTGAGGTATACACTTATAGAAAAGAGAGGGAAAAAAGAACAAGCAAAAGGAGAAAACTATGTACAAGTAGGGAGTGATTTTTTTTTACAACATATTCATTGATTTGTGAGAATTAAATCAGGCCTATGAGGTGTTATGTAGTTAAACCATTTTTCCCAGTATGAATCAAATTGTTCCAACTTATGATTAACAGATGCTGTTATCTTCTCCATTTTGTAAATGTCCATTGTAATTTCCATCCATGCATTTAAAGTTGGGCTCTCCTGTAATAACCATTTCCTAGTAAGTGTCTTTTTTCCAGCCACCAGCAGTATATTCATTAAATATTTATCTTTTCAACCATTCTTGAGGTATATACCCAAAATATATGGTCTTACTTTCTAAGGGTAGTTCACATTTAAAGATGTCTTGTAGGGCATTGTGTATCCCACTCCAATAGTCTTTGATAATGGGGATAAAAATATTTTTAAGAGAATAAAAACACGTGAGCATTTTGATCTCCTGACTACACATGGACATCCGGGTGCGATCTGGGAGAAGTCATTCAGGTGTGCTAATGACAGTCAACATAAATTTCAGAAAGCTTTATGCATATTGTTTGTTATTTACGTGATTCCTAAGATGTTAGAGTTGATGCCAATATTCAGTCAGATGTTGTAAGATGTGCTAGAGGAGAATGTCACAGTAAAAATACAAGGAAGATACAGACAAAGTGGTGAAACAGGGCCCCACAGTGAATCCTAAAGTTGGTGTTCAGTCAGCATCCAGGGTGAACACTGCAGAGACATCAACCTCAATGGCACAGCTTAAGATGCCCCAGAGAGTGAAAGACCCATGTTGTGTCTGAACCTGTAAATTTGTAAAGGTTGATAGCTGAATATCTGTAACTTTTTTTTAGTTCTGTTTTTTAGATGGCAGTAGTGTAATATATACTATATTGGTTTTAAAAGAGTAATTATTGTTTTAGTATTCTGCTTGGTAGTTAATTGCTGCCTGGTTGTTACATTTTTGTATAAGTTTCCAGAGATAACCATCTATGTACTATAAATCAATGTTCAAACATAGTGTTGGCCAGAAAGAACTGCAATCTCCAAATCAGCAAATATAAATGAGGCCATTTTGTGAGACTGTCCTTGCAGCCACCATTTTGTGAACTGGGTCTTGTTCAAGGGTAGCCGAACCAGAGCACAGAATTTTGACACAAGGAGTTTCTGCTAATGATCTGTTAAATCCGAGGCTATTTTCAGACAAGAAGTTCTTAATTTGTGAAGTGGCAAGTTTGCAGAAAGAACAGTCTGTTAATTGATCATCTGGGCCAGTGTTAGGCTGATCTGGTTAGACTGGTTTGAACAGTCTAAATTGGAAAGAAATCACCTCAGGCACATGGCTGAATGGATAGCCATAAAGGAATACTGCTTGTAGCCTTGGCCACATCCAATAAAAAGCTCACATATATCAGTCGATAACCTTGAGCCAACAAAATTGAAACATCATAGGTTGATCTGATAAGGAAAAGAATAAGAATGGAGGATTTCATGAGTACAGGGAGCGGCAACTTTGTGAAGACCAACAATTGTAGAAGTGGATGACCCCACATTGGAAACGTGGAAATTACATGGAGATCAAGAAGAACACCTGGCCAATATAGATACTTTTTCCTGGGTCCAATCACAAACAAGAGAAAATCTGCAGATGCTGAAAATCCAAGCAATACCGCAAAAAGCTGGAGGAACTCAACAGGCCAGGCAGCATCTATGGAAAAAAGTACAGTTGATATTTCGGGCCGAAACCCTTCATCAGGACTGCAGAAAAAACTCTGAGTTAGAAGGTGGTGGGAGGGGAGGAAGAAATACAAGGTGACAGGTGCAATTGTGAGGAGTGAAGTAAAGAACTGGGAAGATGATCGGTAAAAGAGATACAGGGCTGGAGAAGGAGGAATCTGATAAGAGAGGACAGAAGGCCATGGAAGAAAGAAAAGGGGGAGGACCACCAGAGGGAGGTAAAGGGCAAGTAAGGAGATAACATGAGAGAGGGTAAAGTGAATTGGGAATGGTGAAGAGGAGGGTCATTACCAGTAATTTCCCTCCTCTCTGCTTCACCATTCCCCATTCCCAATTCTTGCACCAATAAATTTCCCAGTTCTTTACTTCACCCCTCTCCCCCCCATTGCACCTATCACCTTGTGTTTCTTCCTCCCTTCCTCCCACCTTTTAACTCTGACTCCTCATCTTTTTATCCCCAGTCCTGCTGGAAGGTCTCAGCCTGAAATGTCAACTTTACTCTTTTCCATGGATGCTGTCTGGCCTGCTGAGTTCCTTCAGCATTTTGTGTGTGTTGCTTCTTTTTCATGGGTACTACCTTTTCTCTTCTTTGACTGTTTGTGAAAGTTCAGGGAAACCTAGTGGGTGTGCACATAGTTAGTTAGTTTGTAAATTCACGTGCTTGTTAGTTGAGACAATAAAGATATTCATCAGTAAATACAGATTCTCTCTGTGTCTAACTGATCATTATTATTGAGGGTTGATCCTTGTAACAATAGCAACATAAACCTCTGAGGTGATCCAATACAGAAGAAAATACTGACCTCCAGGAAATTATTAAAGAGAAGCTCCAGTTTCATTTTGTAGGGTTCTATGACTGGGGGTACTTTCCTAAGCCAGCATTCAATAAATGGCTTAAGTCCTAAAATGCTGGGCTCCAAGTAGACCATTCCACAACGAGAGACAGTGGCAGGAGAGGCCACTGCTAAATCCTCCACCTCAAACATCATTGTCATCACCTCAAAAAAAGGTAAAAAAAAAGATTATAAATGTCAAATTACTTCTATATCAAGCTCTAAGATGAGGTAGTAAATTGGATTAGACATTAGTTTTGTGGGAGAAGCCAGAGAGTGGTAGTAGACGGTTACCTCTCTGACTGGAAGGCTGTGACTAGTGGTGTGCCACAGGGATCTGTGCTGGGTCTATTGTTGTTTGTCATCTATATCAATACTATGGATGATAATGTGATTGACTGGATCAACAAATTTGCAGGTGACACCAAGACTGGGGGTGTAGTAGACAGTGAGGAAGACTATCAAAGCTTGTAGTGGGATCTGGACCAGTTGGAAAAACGTGCTGAAAAACAGCAGATGTAATTTAATGCAAGTAAGCATGAGGTGTAGCATTTTGGGAGAACCAACCAGAATTGGTCTTACAGTGAGCGGTAGGGCAATGCGGAGTGCAGTAGAACAAAGGGATTGGGGAATACAGGTCCATAATTCATTGAAAGTGGTGTCACAGGTAGCACGGTTGTAGAGAAAGGTTTTGGCACATTGGCCTTCATAGATAAAAGTTCTGAGTACAGGAATTAGGGATGTTATGTTGAAGTTGTATATGACATTGATGAGGGCTAATTTGGAGCATTGTGTGCAGTTTTGGTCACTTAGACCATAAGACAAAGGAGCAGAATTAGGCCATTCAGCCCATCAAGTCTGTTCAACCATTACATCATGGCTGATCCTGGATCCCATTCAACCCCATACACCTGCCTTCTTGCCATATCCTTTGATGTCCCAGTGAATCAGGAAACTATCAGCTTCTGCTTTAAATACATCCATGGACTTAGCCTCCACTGCAGTCTGTGGCACAGCATTCCAGATCCACTACACTCTGGCTAAAATAACTCCACCTTACCTTTGTTCTAAAAGGTCGCCCCTCAATTTTGAGGCTGTGCCCTCTGGTTCTGGATACTCCCACCATAGGAAACATCCACTTGACATCCACCCTATCTAGTCCTTTCAACATTCAGTAGGTTTCAATGAGATCCATTCTTCTAAACTCCAGTGAGTATAGGCCCAAAGCTGCCAAACACTCCTCATATGTAAACCCCTTCATTCCTGGGATCATCCTCATGAACCTCCTCTGGATTTTCTTCAATGACAACACATCCTTCCTGAGATATGGGGTCCAAAACTGTTGACAATACTTCAAGTGCGGCCTGACTAGTGTCTTATAAAGCCTCAGCAGTATCTCTCTGTTTTTATATTCTATTCCCCTTGAAATAAATGCCAACATCGCATTTGCCTTCTTTACCACAGACTCAACCTGTAAATTAACCTTCTGGGAATCTTGCACTAGGTCTTCTAGGTCTTTCTGCAGCTCTGATGTTTGAACCTTCTCCCCATTTATGTAATTGTCTGCACTTTTGTTCCTTTTACCAAAATGAATTATCATACATTTCCCAACACTGTATTCCATCTGCCACCGTTTTGCCCATTCTTCCAATTTGTCTAAGTCCTGTTACAATTGCATTGCTTCCTCAGCATTACCTACCCCTCCACCTATCTTTGTATCATCCGCAAACTTTGCCACAAAACCATTAATTCCATTCTCTAAATCATCGACAAACAATGTGAAAAGTAGTGGACCCAATACTGACCCCTGAGCAACACCATTAGTCACTGACAGCCAACCAGAAAAGGCCCCTTTTATTCCCACTTGCTACCTGTTGCCTGTCAGCCACTCCTGTATCCATATCAGTATATTTCCTGTAACTCCAAGGATTTTATCTTGTTAAGCAGCCTCATGTGTGGCACCTTATCAAATGCCCTCTGAAAATCCAAGTCGATGACATCCACTGCCTCTCCTTTGTCCACCTGCTGGTTTCTTATTTGATGAACTCTAACAGATTTGTCAGGCAAAATTTCCCTCTGCAAGAACCATGTTAACTTTGACATTTTATTACTAGTCTCCAACTACTCAGAAACCTCATTTTTAATAATAGGCTCCTACACTTTCCCAAACACTGAGGTTAGGCAAACTGGCCTATAATTTCCTTCCTTTTGCCTTCCTCCCTTCTTAAAGAGTGGAGTGTCATTTGCAATTTTCCAGTCCTCCAGGACCATGTCAGAATCAAGCATGATCTTGAAAGATCACGACCAATACATCCGATATCTCTTCAGAAACCTCTTTCAGGACTCTGGGATGTAGTCCATCTGATCCAGGTGACTTATCCACTTTTGAGTTTGCCTAGCACTTTTTCCTTTGTAATAGCAATGACACTCACTCCTGCTCCCTGACACTTACGGACCTCTGACACATTGCTAGTGTCTTCCACAATGAAGACTGATACAAAGTACTCATTACGTTTATTTGCCATTTCTTTGTCCCTCATTACTACCTCACCAGCATCATTTTCCAGTGGTCCAATATAAACTCTAACATCCCTTTACTCTTTATATGACTGAAAAAACTTTTAGTATCCTGCTTTATATCATTGGCTAGTTTGCCCTCATATTTAATCTTTTCCCTTCTCATAGTTTTTTTAGTTGCCTTTTGTCGGATTTTAAAAGCTTCTCAATCATCCAACTTCCCACTCATGTTTGCTACTTTACATGCCCTTTCCTTCGCTTACTCTGCAGTCCTTAACTTCCCCTTTGTCAGCCGCGGTTGCCTGCCTCTGCCTTTAGAGAACAACTTCTTCTGTGAGACAAATCTATCCTGTGCCTTGTGAACTGTTCCCAGAAAACTCAGCCACCTCTGCTCTGTTGTCATCCCCACCAATATCCTCCTCCATTCCACCTGGGCAAGCTCCTCTCTCATTTGAATTGAATTGAATTGACTTCATTACTTACACCCTTCACATAGACGAGTAAAATCTCCATCTAAATATGCAATATGTAATTTATAGTAATTTGTAACAAATAGTATGTACCACAGGGTAGTTAATATAGCATAGAAATACACTTGTATCAGCGTGAATTAATCAGTCTGATGGCCTGGTGAAGAAGCTGTCCCATAGCCTGTTGGTCCTGGCTTTTATGCTACAGTACCGTTTGCCAGATGGTAGCAGCTGGAACAGTTTGTGGTTGGGGTGACTTGGGTCCCTAGTGATCCTCTGTAATTCACTTTATTCCATTGCAATTCTGATTCATTTGACATGTCCTTCTCCCTCTCAAATTGCAGTATGAATTCAATCTTATTATGATCACTACCTCCTAAGAGTTTCTCTATGTTAAGCTCCCTAGTAAGATCTGGGTTATTACACAACACTCAATCTAAGATAGCCTTACCCCTAGTAGGCTCAAGCACAAGCTTCTCTAAAAAGCCACCTCGTAGGCATTTAACAAATTCCCTCTCTTGTGATCTGACACCAACTCAATTTTTCCAATCCCCTTGCATATTGAAATTCCCCATTACAATTGTGACATTACCCTTAGTACATACTTTTCCAGCCCCCTTTGCAATCACAACTTCATAATGACTATTATTTGGACACCTATATATGATCCCTTTAATTTTGTTTTTACCCTTGCAGTTTCTTAACTCCATCCACAATGATTCAACATTCTCTGTACTCTACAGGAAAGGTGTAAATAAGACTGAAAGAGTACAGAGAAAATTGCTGGTTGTTGCTTGTACTGGAGAAAAAACTGAATAGGTTAGAACTTTATTTCTTAGAACACAGAAGACTGAGGGGAAATTTGATAGAGATGTATAAAATTGAGGGGTATAGATAGAGTAAATGCAAAAAGGCTTTTTCCTCTAAAGTTGGGTGAGACTACAACTACAGGCCATTTGTTAAGGGTGAAAGGTGAAATGTTTTAGGGGAACATGAGGGGAAACCTTTTCACTCAGAGGGTCATGAGAGCGTGGAATGAGCTGTGGTGGATGTGATTTCAATTTCAAGGCTTAAGAGAAGTTTGGATAGATAGAGGGGTATAGAGGGCTATGCTCTGGGTGTAGGTCAATGGGGGAGGTTTGTGGTTTGTGGTTTGTGGTTTGGCACAGATGAGATGGGCCAAAGTGCCTGTTTTTGTGCTATAGTTTTCTATGACTCTAATGCTAAAACATAGATCACAGGGAATTGTTCATTTACAAACCAAGGGCTTTAGAATAGAATCCCTGCTACTGAATGTTCAAAATACTTAGCAGGTCAGACAGTATTTGTGGAGGTTGGAATAAAATTTAAGGTGACAACCATTTATCATAACAGGAACACGAGGAATTCTGCAGATGCTGGCGAAGGGTCTCGGCCTGAAATGTCGACAGTACCTCTTCCTAGAGATGCTGCCTGGCCTGCTGCGTTCACCAGCAACTTTGATGTGTATTGCTATCATAATAGGAAGTTGTTTCAGGAGCGGGAGGAGAAGATAGCGACGCGCCTGCGTGTGCGCAGCCCTCCGGTGAAAAATGATATCATATCTGTTAAATAGGGGCCGTGGATAATTCTGATTTGATGGAGAATGGACGTGAAAGCACAGAGGAACATCTGGAGAAATTTCTGAAATGCCCGTTCCTTGTTGTCGTTACTGTGTGGTGGGGAATCTTTCAGAGGGTAGGCCTCAAAATCCCCGGCCTTGCCTGCTTTTGGCGACCGAGAAGGAGGTCGAATCATTTGGACAGAGATGGTGCTCAGTACTCGATGTCGGAGAGCTGATCAGAGCTTGAAGTTTTCGGATGACTCAGAGTCGGATTGTGGTCGGCATGGCAGGGAGAGCTTTTCTTCCTTCTCCCGTCTGCGTGAGATGTGGGACATTTGGGAAACTTTGAACTTAACTGTGCTCACGGACTTCTTCATCAAGTTATGGTATTGTTGCATTGTTGTAACTATATGTATAAGTATATGGTTTTGTCAGTTTTTTCAGTCTTGGTCTGTCCTGTGTTTTGTGATATCACACCGGAGGAAATAATGTATCATTTCTTAATGCATGCATTACTAAATGACAATAAAAGAGCACTACGTGTCTTCATAATCTAAAAAAAAGGTTAAAGTTTGTGGAAGAAGACAGTCAACAGGAGAGAGAAAAATCCATATTAACAAGAGAAAAGATAGAATGATCTATAAAGCCTCCTCTACTGTAAAGATGAAGCCACACTCAGGTTGTAGGAACAACACGTTATATTCCGTCTGGGTAGCATCCAACCTGATGGCATGAACATCGACTTCTCTAACTTCTGCTAATGCCCCACCTCCCCCTCGTACCCCATCCGTTATTTATTTTTATACACACATTCTTTCTATCTCTCCTTTCTCTCCCTCTGTCCCTCTGACTATACCCCTTGCCCATTCTCTGGTTCCCCTCCCCGCCTTGTCTTTCTCCCCGGATCTCCTGTCCCATGATCCTCTCATATCCCCTTTGTCAATCACCTGTCCAGCTCTTGGCTCCATCCCTCCCCCTCCTGTCTTCTCCTATCATTTTGGATCTCCCCCTCCCCCTCCCACTTTCAAATCTCTTACTAACTCTTCCTTCAGTTAGTCCTGACAAAGGGTCTCAGCCTGAAACGTCGACTGTACCTCTTCCTAGAGATGCTGCCTGGCCTGCTGCGTTCACCAGCAACTTTGATGTGTGTTGCATGATCTATAAAGTGCTTGGGTGGAGGCAAGAGAGATTTAAAGTAATTGGAATTTATTATGTTAATGATTACAATAGAATGGTAGAGGGATGACGTGACTGTAGTAAACTGCAGAGTTGTGAACACAGCTCAGCACATCACAAGAACCAGCCTCCCTCAGTGCAATCTGTCTGAACTTCTCTCTGCCTCAGTAAGCTCCCAGCATAAACAAAGACCCCACCCACCCCGCACGTCCTCTTTTCTCCCCTCTCCCTCTTGTATGATAAGATGGACTCTTGCCTTACATAGGCCTAAGAGAGGACACAAAGAGAGGACAAAAACTTGTTTGTGAAGAAAATGGTCATGGTTTGTATGGACTTGTTTGCTTGCTTTGATTAATATTTTGCCTATCTATGCTGAAGAGTATCATTTCCATGGCTTCCAATGGATCTCATGATATAATTCTGTAATGACAGTCAGTGAGTGTATGAGAACAATCATTTCATCACACATTCACTGCTGTGACTCAATATTTTGTCTTAATTCAGCAATTCCCTGGCACAACACTGTTTATAGAGGATTGTGTATGTGTGTGGATGGGTGACAGGGAGGAACGAGGCTTGGTTTGCTGCTGTTGCTTTGTCACATTTTGTGCTCTGCACTGCCCCGCTGAGCATACTGAGCATATTGGCGCTGAATAGGTAGCGACATTAGCGGCTGCTCCCAGTACATCCTTGGATGCATTGGTTGTTAACACAAAGGACACATTTCACTGTATGATTTGATGTGATAAATAGATCTGAATCCAATCTAAATCAAATTAATATCCAAGTTCATATGTTGCTGCGTCCCATAACTACTTGATTGCTGAGCCATGGGGATTTTCCATAATTTTCATCATTCTTCTTATTTACCTACCTCAGTGAGTTTGATTATTTCTCCAGAGCTGAGACATAGCTTTTTGTTATCATCCAAGACAGTGTTCATGTTTTCAATCCATACAGCATCTACTGGCCCGTCAAACATATACCATTTCTTCACTTGGTCAGTAGCTGCTGCTCCGACACGAATTAATGATGATAAAATGCCATCGGTCCTGCAAAAAGACATACTGAGTGTAGTGCTTAGATTCTCTTCTAAATGACAGATATATGGTAAGCTGAAAAGCATTTTAATTACTAGTAATGTTGGCTTTCTTCATAATGCTCTCTTTAAAAATTGTTTGAAAACTTTTCTGATAAACCAACACAATTCTGAGGGATTGTTACATTGTAGAAGATCTGTTCACTTGGACAAGATTATAAGCTGAAGCTCTGTGTCCTATTTCACATAAACATACATATTCTACAGCATACTTCAAAGAAACAGTTCAAGTTTATCGTCATTTCAACTGTGCAAATGTACAGCAAACAAAACAACGTTCCTCCAGACCAAGGTGATCAACACAGTATACAAACACTCACACACACAACACATAAAGTAATATTACCACAAATAAATTAACAAATAATAAGGTGCATTTATGACACAAGTTAAAAAGTAAACAGTATAATACTACTGGCACTTCATATGTGGTGAGACCTGGGTGGTGGCAGGGAGTTCAGTGGTCTCATGGCCGGGGAAGAAGCTGTTTCCCATATTAGCAGTTCTTGTCCTAATGTTACAGTATCTCCTGCCTGAGGTAGGTTCAAAGAGACTTTTGGACAGATAGGAGGGATCAATGACAATGCCAAAGGCTTTGTGTACTCCTGGCAAATACCTCAACAGAAGAGAGACCCCGAAGATCCTCTCAGTAATCCCCACAATCCTCACAATTAGGGTCTTGCCCAGTTCCTTTGTCCTGGTGAATAATTCCCTCAAAGAGCATCACTAACTTTATTTATCTAGTCATTGTTACGTTGCTAGTTATTTGCCATACATAATTTGTTTTTTGTTTTTCCGACAATACTGCGGTGATTACTCCTCACTAGGTAATTAAGAGTTTTGGAACTACATTTAAGTCATGAAAGGCCCTATGATAAATGCAAAACTTCTATCTGTGATCACAGAGTAATAATAATAAATAAAAGCTGATCAATATAGTGTTATTAAATATATTCTGCAAAGGCACATATAATTTTTGCACCAGCAAGTTTTAAACATTGCAATTGTTGCAACATTGCAATGCTGCTGAAGATATGTCATGTGGAGTCATGATAAGGCAAGGGCTAAGATAATGTCCAAGCAAGGATAGTTCACAGATAGTGTGCAGTCAATCCAGGGAAGAAAGGTCTTTGAAGAGCATAGCTCCCCGTTGCACAGCCAGGTACCAAGAGCCATTTGATATAATGAGACAAGATAGATGGAAATGAAAAATTCCAGAGTGATGTTTACTTACTTACTTTACTAATTCCTAAGTATTATTAGCCTTTACCATTTAGCTTCTGTTGGCTATTAATTCCTGTATTACTGTAGTGTAATTGTGACTCATTATGCAATTAAGGAATTTGAACATCCACAAGCCTACCAACTGGTCAATATCTGTATCTAACTAGTCAATTTTTATATAAAAATGTTATTCCTTTATTCAAACGTTAGATGAGTTTGGTGACCAGGGTCATGCTGTTCTGTGCAAAATAAATAAAGTGTAATCGATGAATTGATGCAAGTTGTCAGAGTCTAGTTAATCAGCATCCACAGCAGCAACGTTATTTTGTGGTAGGGACTTAAAACAAACCAATTGTACTTACCATTCATGAGTTAATAGATCAAATTCGCCATACAGCTGACCCATGGTTATGGATTTGGGGTTGAGAACAAACACGGAGACCTTTTCATACTTTTCACCACCGACCGACATTTTCCCCTTTAAAGCTGTCAGTGCTTCTGCCAAGACTTCATAACACTGGGCAAAGGGAACAAATTAGATGTACTACCTTACGTTCCAAAGGAATTGTACTATTCCTATTGTAAAATAAATGTCATTTTTTTGCTGATTATAAAGTGATGGAACTAATTATAATTGGTTTTAATATCAGCATATTGCTGAGGGAAGCGTCAGCTATTACATTTCTTATGACAATTATACCTGGTTTGATATTGGAGTTAAAAATAGTGCCATCTGATTACTTATGAATTCGTTTGGCTTTTAGATAATCAACTATATTTGAAGTTTGATGTTAATAGAGTGTAAGAGGGTTTCGTCTTTTACGTTACTGCGTAGGCTAATTAAAATGGCTTCTTTGTTATGTTATACTTGGGAATGCTTCTTTGTTATGTTAAATGCTGAGAAAGTTCTTGCGCTAGCAGCTTGTTTTGGGTTAGAGTGTGATAAGAATATGTTACGAACCAATTGGGATAGTTGTTCTGTTTTTGGTGTATTTGAAGATACTGTATGCGCGGGGTTTTGGGGGAGAAGGTGGGAGAGAGAGACCGAGGATGGACCAGGTGCTGTGATGTTCGCTAACGGGGTCGGACCCCGATCAGGGTGTTTGGCGAGAAGAGGAGACGAAAACGGACTCGTGGAGTATCTGGTCGACCACCGTTGTTGGTCCCAGGCGGCCGGCCGAGGTGGTCCGAGGGGTCGCAGGGTGAAGAAGAAGGGTCCTGAGCTCCAACTGTTTGTGCACGAAGAGATTGAACTTTGATAAGTGTGGTGCCTTTTATTTTCCTTTTATATTTTATTCTCTATTAATTATATAGTTCCAGTAATATCTATAAACTGTAAATCATTTAATCGTATCTGGTATATTGTCTGTTATTTGGGCGGGGTGGGGTACATCACACAGCATCCACACAAACTAATTACCCAGTTTGGCGGGGCCGAGGGCTGTTTCCCTAGACGACAGCGAGCCGAGCTACCCTGAAGCTGGCCAGGGGGCTACATTGTGTGGGCTTTTGTCTGGGATTGGATCTACCGGTATGCTGTGTGGGTGCCCTGTTTAAATCAGTAATGTGTGTCTCTGTGGGTTATTTGCTGGTTATTGCTGTATGCGTGGTGGGTGAGGTTTTTGTTCGAGTTCAGGCTGGCATTGACGAGTTGGAGGTGGAACTCGGGGCTGTCCATGCTGTTGGGAGAGAGAGGAAAGAGCGGTCTGATTTGGAGGTAGTGTGTGTGAATAAATGTTCCAGTTCTGGCAGGCTCCGCCTGGCGTTTGGGATAGTGTCCACCCCAAGAGGGGCGGAGGCGTGCGAGACATTGGTGGAGTGGATCTCTCAGTTGTTAGATGAGTGGCAGGCTCGGTTGAGGGAGAGCGACAGGGATTGGTTGAAAGTTTGAGTAGGCGGGCTGGTGACGGTGTTACAGCTGTCAGGTTCACTTACACCGTAGTGACAACTGTCAGTTATTTGAAAGCGGGGGAAAGTTTTCAGTGTGTCTTCTCTGGCTAGGAGGGCAGCTAAATTGCTTGCAGTGCCAGGGGGATCATTTCAGGGGATCAGCCCCTCCTTCAGTTGTTCAGCTGATCAGAGAGGTGTCGGGAAACTTAGTGGAGGCCCAGTGGGGGAATGGCTTGGGGTCCCTGGGAAAGCACGTTCCCAGCAATATACCAATGAACTTCTGAAAGGAAAAGACCCTATTCCTGAAGGCTTAGAGGGACCACACCCCAGGGTGGCGTTACGGATATAGGGAAGCGATGCTAAAGCCATCCTCAACCCCGGGGTGCAGGTCAAGTTGTTGTACAGTTCGCTTTACAACCGGTGTCTGAAGCATTTACCCCTGACAACTGCAAGGGCACCGGAGACTTTGGGTACCAGTGCCAGTAGTTATCCAGAAGACGATGATTGGTTAATGACCCTGGAGTTCATGGGGGCATTGTCTGGGCACCCAGCGTGTCGAGTTGCTTCTGAGGACGTGTGTAGCAGCCTTGAGCCGGTACCGAATTTAAACGAGACCCAGTGGTGGTACTGCCTGGGGAAAGTAGCTGAGGGTGAGACCCTCTTAGTAGACGCTCTGAACTATCACGAGGGAGGGGAGTTGACCGCTGAAGACACCTCAGCGAGAAAGAGGTCGCGGCAACTGGACCCTGGCGGCGTGGAAGATGAAGGCAGCGTGTGTGTGGATTATGCGACGTGGTTTAATGTGCTGGATCTGAGGAGTGGATGTTGCCAGATCCCGAGGAGTGCGGCTGTTGAGCCAAAGATGGCAGTTATTAGTTCCCGAGGATTCTTCCGATCCGAAAAGATGCCCAAGGGCATATCCGGAGCCCCTGCATCCTTCCCACGGGGCATGAGGAAGACCATAGGGGAAGTGAAGGTGTGTGGAGTTTTGGCGTATGTGGATGACTGCCTAAAGCTTGGATTCGCCTGGGGGGACTATGAGGCGAGGCGAGTGGCTGAGCCCGGGCGACCGAAGCGAAGTGTCACATGTGGAGGAGTTTTTGGCCGGAGGAGTTTGGTGCAATGTGAGAAAAATGACTCGACATACCAGTTGAACTTCCTGGTGTTGGAACAGATGGTGGTGGACCTGGGGATGGAAACCCAGGTCGTCAATCTGAATGAGACACAGGGGAGAGAGGGGATTTGTACTGCTGAACTGAGTGCTCAGAAATGCCGGCCGGAGACTGAGGGACTTGTGGGACGACCATTGCAGACTTGGAATTCACGCTCATCAACGTGGAGAAGGAGCAACGGAATTCCGAGCCGACACTGTGGTCATGTACTGATGAATTAATCCAGCGAGAAGAAACAATGACCCACCTTCGAAGGGATCAGCAGAAACTCAAGACGTTGATCCAGAAAAGATTGGAAGACTTACAAGTTGGGGAAGATCAAGGAAGTGTTCTGACTAAGGCCAACAGAAAACCGAGAGCCCAGGAAGGGGAGTTTGACTACACTTCCGAGGAGGTGAAGAAATGGAGGACAGATCTCAGAAAAGGGAGGCGGACGCTTGAAAGGAACCTGGAGATGACTATTGACAGTTTAAATTAAGTGGAAAAACTGAAAGTTGACCTGGAAGACATTATCA